>NC_061770.1:11732940-12036730 GCF_022458985.1 Mugil cephalus | reverse complement strand
CACGAAGGACTTTGAAGAGACTTCGCCGATGCTTCTGCATGCCAATTATTAACTAACGCTATCAGCCCTTTTATTAATGTGCAACTCTATCATTTCTGTTATATCACGTTTACTACCTCTGCAGATATCAAACAAATGTGTTGCAACCACGTAACAGGTGGTCAGGAGAATAATCTGCAGTAGTTTCTCATTCAGTCCGGACTTAAACACCTGGACAGATCTTATACAGACCCGCGCTTATGATTAATTCTGAGGATGTTTAAAGATAAAAGTTTTTTATTGGCCATGTGAGCGCTGTCCTAAAGGATATTTACAGTTTATTTCAATCTAGTGTATTTGCCATTAATGTGACCGTTGTGTCTCTGCTGCCCACGCGACGTTTCCACTCTTCAGCTCTGTTGTAGAGATTCAGGCAAAAAAAAAGGGGTTTAACTTTAACATTTTACTAACTAACTAACTAACAGGCTTCACCTGCAGCAGAGATGTAGAGTGGAAACGTAACACGCGCACACAGAGCCACAGCAGTCTCATTAATGTGAGAAAAACCAGGTTAAATAATCTGGAATGATCCTTTTAGACGGATTTGAACACTTTCCTTCAGAGTCCTTCTCCGTGTAGTGTCTGCATTATCGTGTCTACTCTGTGTTTTCTGTCTGAGAAAAAGCTACCAGAAAGCTTGAAGCTCCTCTGAGACGCTGTCCCGGCTTCGGAGTTTCATTTTGACCCCCTGTCCTTCTCCTTTTCTGTCGTGACCACTCAAACAGAACAAGAACCAGCCGCAGCCTCACGAGGCGGTCGGCCTGGAGGGCGACGAGGAGGAGGAGGAGGAGGTTGGAGAGGAGGCCCACTCCCCCCTGGAGCAGGACAGTCTCATGCCATCGGACGAGGCCAGCGACTCCCTGTCTCGCGGCCGGAGGGGCAGCCCGTGCCACCGAGGGGGCGAGGAGGATGAAGAGGAGGAGGAGGAGGAGGAGGAAGAGGAGGAGGAAGAGGAAGACGATGAGTACGGCTCCCCCTGCCATAGCCGCACCTACAGGGACATGTACCCTCCCCATCGTGGGAACGCGGGCAGCGCCCACAGTGCCAACGGGCACGAGTCACAGGACAGGCTGCTCCAGCGCGAAGCTCAGCAAGGTCACAACCAGAGGAACAACAGGCAGCGCAGCCGCCCCTGGCCCCGAGACACCTACTGATACAAGGGGCACCCCCCCCCACCCCTCCCCCAGCCTCCAGACCACCATCAAGGTCCCCCCGAGCCCTCCGACTGTCCCCAAACAAACAATCCAGAGACAAAAATTAACAGGAAAAAAAAAACAAAAACATTCCCAAAATAAACTTCCAACTTTAGTCTCAATCAGAACCAGATGCCCAGTTTATCAACCATTGATCCAGTCACAATCTTCCACCCACCTCTCCAGGGTCTAGTCGTCCAGATCAAAGTCAACAGGGCTACTCTTCGACAGAAAGGTTTCAGGCTACCAGCTGTACGCAAACTCAAACTTTAGCTGCTTTGCCTAAGGTTTCTCTACGGTAGGATGTCTCAAATACTGGCCTTAAAATTCCTAAGACTTTTAATTATCTTTACGATTGCATGTATAATTATTTTAAGACTATTTGCACATTAACGTCAGAACAGGAAGCAAATGATCTTTGCGGATAAACTAATGTAGGAATGTCTACTGTTGAATCCATTTATGGGGAATAGCAATGCATTTGATTACAATGTATATACTGAATGGGCACATGATTTTGTTTCATTGCTACCTTATTTGTGTGTTTGATTTGTTTTATATATACATACATATATAAATATATATGTGTGTGTGTGTGTGGACTTGTTTGTTGCCATCCATGTGTCCATCCATGTGAACGGCATCGAGGAGACACATGCACGGCCTCCAAACGTCCACAAAGTCGGTCATCAGTAAGAAGCTGCAGTACGTCCTGGGCGTCACTCGTCTTTGCTGTTGCACAATCACTCTCCGGACACCTCTAAAAATCAGAGAATGTAAACACAACCGAGAAAAAAAGGGAAAGTTTCAGATCTTTTTAAGTGATTTGCCGACAACGCTTGTTTACATCGAGTCATTCGCCACACGTCAAGCACACGCTGCTCGGCCGCAGCAGCTCCTCTCTCGATCCCGGGCTTCACAGAATGTAAGCTTGCATGCCTTCTTTGCACCTCCGACTCAAACCCATCGCCCCGTGATTCGATTGTAGCACGTTATTGATTGTAGCATCCACACTTTCTACACTGATCCCCCCCCCCCCCGGGCTCTCTCCCCGTGTGTGTCAAACATTGCGTTTTGTACTGCAGCTGGTTTTTAATCAAGGCGGATCCTCAGGTCTAAGTCCGACATCGCGCTCACCTCCATGTGACGAATGCGTCGTGCCCCCGAAAGGACTCGTAGCAGCCGGGACGCGGTGTCAGTCTGTCCCTGCACCACTTTCCCGTCCAGGAGATGAGTTGATGCTGACGAGCGGCGCCCCCCTCCACTCTTACAAGGAGGGAGGGGGGCGTCGATGTAGTCAGGAAACACACCGGTTTACTGCTTCCACGCCTCACACGTATCTCTATCTAGTGTTCTGTATATTTTGAAGAGTTATTTAAAGAAAAAAAAAAGAAAATATCAGCATGATCGAGAGAAAAAAAGAAGAAAAAAATCTATGCAAGTGTTGCATGAAATCTGATTGTTTCTTTTTAAGTATTTTAGTAATGCATTGATTCTGACTCTCCTCGTCGTCTCGTAGTGATAGTCTTTGTCTTTGGGGCTACTCACTCCTCGCGCCACTAACACTAAAGAAAAATAATAATAATAATAAAAAAATGTTTATTTCTCCACACACTTTAACACCGAGGACATTCTTCCATAATATTAACCGCTGACGCACTTTTAAAAGCCACTCACCGGAAAACAATTAAGTAAATAAGAGCCCCAGATCAGGCCTGAGTGAATTATCGGAGCCCTGCATGTCTTAGTTTGACAATTAGCTACTTCCATCGTATTTTGGCAGAGTTTGTTTTCTCAAAGCGGACCAATTTAGCAACTGGTAAAAAAGCAGTTGAGGTTTTTTCAATTTATGAAGCACAATTTTTACAAGGGTTATAGTTTAGTTTCCTCTGTCTTATTCTGTATGCAATACGAAGCCTAACATTGAAAAAAAACAAGAAAAAAACAACAAAAAAACAACTTTAAACGCCTTAGACCATCTGGACTTCCTCTTTTTTGTGTGAGTAGAAAAAAAAATTGCACTACTACTTTGTTTTGGGGATGGTTGCTTTGTAATGCAATAACTGCACTAAATATAACCGTGTATCCACCAGACTACCACAGCGTGCTAGCGTGGCCCGACACGCCTCTTCCCTCTATTTAAACAAAAGAGACAGCAAATGTGTAAAAAGTGAGACATTTCCTGCCTGATGCTGTATAGAATGCTTTCTATTTGACAAATAGATTTACAATGCTAAGTAAAAAAAAAAGAAAAGAATATATGACTTCAAATAAATAAACATGACATTTTATGTACTTTTAATGGTTTCGGGTGGTTTCTGTGCTTCACTACGACACAACCAAAGCGACACCGTACCGGCCTGTGCAACACTGTGGTTTGGACTGATGTCTCCTGGATCAAGACGTTTGCCGTCACTACTTATTTCAAAGCTGCTGATTTAACTTGGGTGGTATGTGTTTAACCTATTACCTTCAGTTTTTCCAACACTTTTTGTCCTTGGTGTCAGTTATAAAAAATCCCAAGTTTATTTTGTGCACACACCTTACACAACTCTGGAGAAATATGCAGATCAACACAAAATCTCACTGATGGAATTGACTTTAAATCGGAAAGAGATTTGTTTCTATTGTCAAGAATGATAACCTATAGTTTGTGAGTCCATATCAAATAAGAAAAAGCCATTAAATACGAACCAAAAAAGAAAACGCTAATAATATATTTAGAGACTTTAAAGTCAAATTAACCTCAAAGATAACTAGAGGGTTAAGTAACGTCCATGTGAATGACAGGAGAAAAGAAAAGGTTTCCCCAGCGAAACACTGTGGCTGAAATATCACACTTTGGTTTTTATTTATTCAGGAAAACGAGCTAATATCACATATCAGCGAGGTGCACCTCTACACGTTCATTTTAAGGTCAAATTATAATTCCATCTGATCTGAAATGTTTCCATTCAGATAAACAACTAACGTTTGCACCTCACAGATTTCTACAAATGATTTATTTTTCAGAACAAAGACAAAAACATGATATTTTGGTTTCATTGGCTTAATTGGGTTCCCTTTGTGTACCACCGAGTTGGATTTATGCAGAAATGTGGAAAAAATTCTGAGTGGTACAAATACCTTTAAGCAGCACCGTCTGTGTCATAAGATGAAGAAGTGACACATGAACATGAGCAACACCGGGACCCTTTAACCGCCTCAAATGAGTCACATTTAATACTTTCCTGCTCTGTCAACACATCAGCTGAGAAAAAGTTCCCTTAGAAAATGACAGGATGTAAAATGCTCAACTAAAATCTTTTTACCTAATTTTTTGGCCTTTTTTGCAACCGTAACATGATCATTTCATGCAGTGGTCTTCACGGTTTTCCAAGTCAAGGACCCCTAAACTGACGGGGAGATGAAGTAGGGACCCCCCACCAACTATATGTGTGTTTTATATTAAATTCACCAGATTTTACGAACCCCCCCCCCCCCCCCCCCTTGCAGTACCACCATGGGCCTCGTGGGTAGTGCTCTAAAGCATGCTAACATGTGCTAATTAGCTCAGTTTTGTAGATAATTTAAGTCAAAGTACAGGACAAATTTAAACATGAAGACTGTTTCACATTGAAAAGTTACAACAGTCCCTTTAACTCTTTATGGCTTTTCATTCGTGGTGAGAAATTTCAGCCTGGACCAAAGTCACCAGCACCGGCTCCCAGAGCTCATTTCATAAAACCTGCAGCATGAGATCTTCTTCTAACATGTTAATTGTGGCACTTCTAACTCATGAGAACTTGAGAAAAGACTAGAATAAATGCATCTTTACTCTGCGACACCACTGGCACCACACATACGTAGACTGGGTGCAGATCAGACTCAGATTTGTGCGCACTTGCACAAAACGTTTGGGTGTGAGTTTTGTCTCAGCACTTTCCACTATGGTCTAATTAAAACGGAGGATAAACTCATGAGACCGGCCCACCCTCTTGGCCCAAACGCCAACATTCCTCTTACATTTGGTTTTCCTGTCGCATAAGACAAAAAAAAAAAGAGTTATTTAGACACGTCTGAGGCAGATTGACTTCATACAAATGTTTATATTTAAAACAACTGCAACTTAAACATCTGAAGCAAAAGAAACAGGCATCAATTCTGATATTGGTCTCAAATTATAGAAAACGACTTAAAACTATTTTGACTGCTCATCTAACCTCACATCACATTTGATTTTTATACAGTGCAGATCATCAGGGTACTGCTCAAGGACCATGGCTCTGGATCACAGACACCAAATACACTCACAAATGCTGACAGGAGAGAAATAACCAAAAAAAAAAAAAAAGAAAAGAAAAAAAAAGTTGTAATTAGCCCGATGACTCAATCCTGAATCTGAAACATGTGGAGGTGATGAAACTGTGTGGGACCAGCCGTGTGTTTTCTCAGTGGATAAAGCCCGAATCAAATCAGGCAAAGATGGTCTCCTCGCGCCTCTTCTTGGTCAGGATGGTTCCAGGTTTGTGCTGAGCGTCGGGGTGGTTGGTGAGCTCCGGGGGGCAGGTGGACACCGGGCTCTCGAGGATGGCTTGCTTCAGGTCGTAAAACACCGCCGAGTCCTCTTTAGTCAGGAAAGTCATGGCCACACCGCTCTTACCGGCACGACCCGTACGACCGATACGATGGATGTAGTCTGTGGGAGGAGGGAGAGTGAAACACTGACTCTCACACTCACATAAAAGTCTAATTCCACACGATGATAAAATAAAGTGAACACAAAGGAAAATCTGGACACAGGACGGCGCCTCTTACCTTCGATGTTCTTAGCCATGTCGTAGTTAATGACCATGGAGACGTCCTGGATGTCGATACCTCGACCAGCAACGTCAGTGGCCACCAGGATGTCTTTGGCTCCGGCCTTGAGGTTGGAGAGCGCAAACTCTCTCTGTTCCTGGCCTTTGCCACCGTGCAGCGTACAAGCATTGTACTGTGAGAACAAGACAGTCCATGTCAAACTTTGTTGTGTCATTTTTTTAAATGTATTTTGTGCACCGAGAAACTTGCAGACTTGTGCAGTCTGCAGTGACTTACCCCCATCTTCTCCAGAGACTTGGCCAGGACGTCGCAACCCTTCTTCTGGTTGACGAAGATGATGATGGGCGGCTCGAAGCCGTGCGACAAAACCTCCAGCAGCTTCTTCCTGCGCAACAAACAACACAAAGAAACTCAGCGCTCTGTAGGCGAGCAGAATGTTTGGTGTTTGACGTTGGTGTGCGAGTGTGTCTCACCTCTTCTCTCCCTCCGACATCAGCAGGACCTTCTGCTCCACCCTCTCGTGAGGTTTTCCAGCGGAGCCGATGTAAACCACGGCCGGACGTCTGAGGTAACTCCTGGCCAGCCTCTCCACAGCCGGAGGCATCGTAGCTGTGAACATGACCGTCTGCGAGACGCGACGGAAGAGAAAACATTTTAAAAGAGAGGACGTGGCAAATATAGAAGAGCCCAGTGTGCGAAGACACACGTACTTGTCTGTATTTATGTTTCCCAGATTCAAAGTTCATCATCATTTTCTCCGGGTCCTCCGCTTCGTCCGTGTCTGGTTTCTGATTGGTCACTGGGATGTACTCCAGAATCTTCTGGACGTCGGGCTCGAAGCCCATGTCAATCATTCGATCGGCCTCGTCCAGGACCACGTACGTGCAGCGGCCCAGGACCAGGTAGCGGTTCTCCAGGACGTCGATCAGACGACCGGGGGTGGCGATCACAATCTGGTAGAGGAGGAAGAGAGAGATACAGCTGGTGATTATACTGTATGTTTAGAGTTGGAGCATTTTTTACTGAGGCGATGAAATGGAAGCTCAGGATTACTGCCAAGAGGCTGTAACTATATACAGTACTGTACATAAATTGCTTTGCTGCATTGTCGTATGTTCGGTTTGATCAGTCGTATTATTTACAGCGTTTAAACAGAGAGTTAATCTCTAAAATACATCTCATTTGTTGACGTCTGATATTCTTCTTTTTCATTTTCAGCTCATACTATCTACAAGAACAGTTTGATGCCCGTGTGTCAACAGCATTTCAACACATCTTAAATACTTAAATAATGGTTTATTTGGCACAACTTATACAGTCTATTACATTTCTCTTCCTAATCAAACTGTTTTGACGTCTAAAGTAAATTGTGAATTAACTACGAGCACTTCCTGTTTCTATTTGTATAGAAAACCATCCTGTATAACTTACTGTGCATACTGACCACCACTATGAATCAAGAGTGTAATAAAGCTCAACATAACCAAGGTGTTTAAATGTATTTATGTGCTAAATATAAAGGTTTAGTGTCATCTGGTGCTTGCTGCATTCTAACTTTATACCATAACGCTGAGCTCAGGTTACAAGAGGCTGAGTCTGATCTATCACCAGACTCATCATTAAGAAAACCAGCGGACAAATGTGATCTGATCCTCACTTGGTCCTTTTCAGATAATGTAGCATCTTTGATTTTAAAAAAAGTTTCTTTTTAAGTGTGTGATGATTTACAAACCAGAGAGGATTTTATAATCTAAACACATTTTTTTAAAATGTCTCACCTCACAGCCCATCCTGAGTCGGAACCCTTGGTCCTCTCGGGAGATACCTCCGATCACAGCCACCGTTCGGATGCCGAGCGGTTTACCAAACTTTATGGTTTCCTCTTCGATCTGCTGCGCCAACTCACGGGTCGGGGCCAAGATCACAGCGTACGGACCCTGGTCTGAGTCTTCAATCCTGCCGGTCAAAGAACGGAGGAATGTTACAGTTAGTAGGAAGGAAACTAAAACCCGGAGTGGGACACTGTCTGGGGGCTTCCTGGAGACTAGACGGAGCTTAAGCCGCGTTACCTGTCAATTTTAGGCAGGGTGGTAATCCAGACAAGCAGTGGAATGAGGAAAGCAGCCGTTTTACCGCTACCAGTCTCGGCCACGCCGATGATGTCACGGTTCTGTAGACCAATAGGAATGGCCTGCCTCTGAATCGGAGTCGGATCCTGGAAAAGACAAAAATGTTTATTACGGACTCAGTTCAACACAGTTTCAATATCAGTGAAATAGTTTCATGTATCTGCTCGTCAAACTTGAAATGTTATCGTCTCTCTGACCTTGTAGCCACATTTGTCGATGACCTCCAGGATGTGTGCGGGCAGCGCGTACTCCTTCCAGTTCCTGATGGGGTTGGGGATCTTTCCTCCCTTCGTGGTGATGCTGTAATCTTCTCTGAAGATTCTCCAGTCTCTGTCCGTCATCTCGTCCAGCTTCTTCTGAGACCAGTGCCTGTCGTCCCAGCGCTGCTTGGCTTCCTTCTTACGCATCTTCTTCAGCCTCGTCCTGAATTGAGAGAAAGGGATTTGTCAGCAGGAACAAAGACGAAGTGATGTTCTGACATTTCACTTTCCAGTCAGTTTCATTAAATACAAACTCAGCTCCAACTTTTCAAATAAAAATGAGCTGATCGTGATCAAGTTTTACTCACTCTTCCTGTTCCTTCTCCTCCAGCGTGCGCCTCTTCTCCATCAGGTCGCCATAGAAACGTGACTGCTCTCTCTTCTGCTGCTTCAGGTCGATGCCGGCGATGAAGCCTCGTCCATACAGCTGCACCTGATGCTTTTCTTTGTAACTGGGATAAAAACCATAACGATTAGATTAGACTGGACGATAAAGACCAGCGTAAAGTATGGAGAGAGCACTCACAGCCGACTCACATGGGGTTGTAGTCCACTGAGGTGTCTTCAGAGGCGTCCCACTCAAACACAAACTTCCTGTCGTTCAGGTGACGAGTTCTCCGGCGTTTTTTGAGCCCACCCAGATATCGCTCCTGTAAGTGAGTGAACCACATCATTCATAAATACAATTAAGCATGTTTTTGAATCTCTACAGCGCGGTAAATGTTAGCACTGACCTTGATGGCCTGGAGTTCTTTTCCTTTGTCTTTCTCCTCCCTGAGCTTCTGTCGGCCATCGTCCTCCTCGTTCCCGTTGTTCTCTCGCTCCATTCGCTCTCTCCGCTCTCGTCTCTCTCGTTCCTGAGGGTCCTCTGTGTCAAAAAGGCCCAGTTACTATCGACAGGCTTTGACCATTCAACAAAACGCAGACCGTTAGAGACGAGTTAGAGACTGATACACACCAAGCATTTTTCTCCCTATGTCCTGAAACATCCTCCTTTTCTTTCTCTCCTCGTCCAGCATTTTCCTCCTCTCCTCCGTCTGTTGTTCTCTGCGTTTCAGAGCCTCAGCTTCTCGCTCTGCCTTTGACAGGAACTTGGGCTAAAAGTCAAAAAATCAAAATTTGGGGAAAGATTTAGGAAAAACAATGTTGACGTTGAAGAGGAAAAATAAAACACGTAGCAAGAGAAACACTTTACCTTTGCCTCAGCTTCCTCTTCTGCTTTCTTCTTGGCCAGAAGTTCCTCCAGAGACAGCGGCTGGACCTGAACAACAACAACATCACATCAAACATTCACAATAGAAAGACAAAAGGCAACGCAAAGCAAAATCTTTTCCCAAATATCAGACTCTTACCTTGTCTTTCTTCTTTTTATCATCTTCCTCCTCTTCTGCTTTTATATCCTTCTCTCTCTTCAGCTTTCCATCCTTGGACTTTGGTGAGGCACTTCTGTAATAAAGAGTAAGAAACTTCAATAACTGTCAAGCTGTTCCTTATAAACCCAACCTTCTTCTACATTTTCAGTAAGTGAAGAAATAATTTGGTTATATTTAATAAAGTAAGACTGAGCAACATCACAGCTGACACAGGTGTTTTTTTGTGCTGCAATTATTTATTTTAACATAATAAAAGAATGAAATTTGACCACAATTATTTTGCAACTGCTGCTTAGGAAATATAAAAAAATAACTGGCTGCTTCAGTAGGTTTTGTTAATATTTACAGAAATAAGGAAAGAATAAAATTTGATAAAGGCTTTCAAGATGAGAAAGATCTTGCTTGTGTCGTCACAGTTATCAAAGCGGCAGCAGAAAATTAAAAAATATTCTGTATCTTCAATATTCACTTTAGATTTGGCGTTAAGACATTTGAGAAAGTGAGGAACAAAGTGTATGATTTAAACTTTAAACCAGTTATACATGTAAATGATGCTTCTCAATCTCAGTTTCTTCCAGCCGTTACACACCTGGACCTCCTGCTGCGATCTTTATCACGCCGATGGCTGTCTCTGTCCTTACGGTTCCTCTCTCGTTCCTTATCTCTGTCACGCTCCTTCTCTCTATCCTTGTCTTTCATGCGTCGGTCCCTGTCATTGTGACACATCAGACAGAAACAGAGAACCTTAGACGTTTATACAAATATAACACAAGTGCACGGAAATCAAAAATTACGACAACTTAGGTCTAGCATTCTGCACGTTATGCTGTGGCTCCAGAGTTACCTGTCTGGAGACTTGGAGCGGTTTCTTTCACGGGACCGATGGCGTTTGCGTGAAGGTGAGACTTTTCTGTCTCTGTCTCGAGAGCGACTGCGTCTCCTTTCTCTGTCTTTGGGCCCTGAGGATTCGGCATCCTTCTTGTCTGTGGAGTCGGCTGCCATCTGTAGTCACACAGAGCATGTATGGGTAGCTTTATTATCAACTTTTATATTTGCCTACGTTTATAAAATTGATGAGACACAAATTAGGAGGCTACAGTTGTGGTTAGTGAATATTAAATAAATTATTTCAACAGTCATCATATGCATATGTGCACATATGCACATGCAGATCATGCATATTGGCTGATGATACCTTCGTTCTGTTAGTAACCTCTATTTCATGTGGTTATATATTATTTTTACCAATTTAAACTGTGTGCCCATATCTAAATGACATTACTTGCCAAAACAAATAAATGAAATCTGTTGCAAATGATTCTGTTTCAGACACATTTCCAGAATTTACTTAACTCTACCGCTTCTTATTGAGCTTCAATGACATAAACAGTTTCTCTTGGAAATACATTAAGGAAACGAAAACTACTGAACTTTCCCTTTTTGAAAAAAATAGATTCGGGCTTGATTTATTTGCAGATAAATGTTAACAGTATAGAAACTTTTCACACAGGTTCACGCAAAATTTGAGAAACTCTCTGCAAAATGAATCCAGTAAGCTAGCACCTTATGTTAGCCAGCTAACAACTTAGCACAAATGCTAATAATCTTCAATAAACTGCTCAAACGTGGACGACTGAAACCACATTAAAATATTCTCACACGGACCCGCTGCATTCGTGGTTTACAACATCAAAAGTTTACCTTTAACACTTGTCAACAAAAACAGTTGCGATTTCTCTACGCTTCAAGAAGACGCCATGTCTCCGGACACGAGCTGAAGCGCGCAAGGATTTGTGGGAGCTGTAGTACCAGGCGTTACACAAAGAATCAAAGCCACTGTTTTTACAACTACATTTCCCAGCAAACAGGATGAACTCCTTGAGGACCCCTAATGTTTAGCACATGAGCGCCTAAATGCCTGCTTAAAAAAAAATTCTCTTATTCAGAATCTGTATTTTCCACAGGGTGGCAGCCGTGTTACATGTTAGTGAGAGTCATACATTAGATCGTCTCTAGCTCTAACCCTGTCTCTAATATACGGCTCTGATGTTAGCAGGATAATGAACATGAATTGTAGCTTTTGTAGCTGTATCTATTCTATAACAGAAAAAAATAATAATAACTTTAATACGTGCTTAATTATAATAAAAACAGACATATTTAAATACAAACATTTTGGAAGGTCTTTCCTTCCTGCTGCTGCTGCTGCTGACTCCACATTGAACACTCTAATTATATTATATCTATTATATAATATATATTATATATATATCAAAACTTTTACCATTTACTATGTACTGTTTACAACTTCATGCTCAGTTACACTGTAATATCTGAAAATCATCTGTGCAAAACCCTGTATTGCCCATTGTACTTTTTGTATATATGAAAGAACTTTTTTATTCTGTTTTACTTCTATTTTACTTTCTTATTTATCTTTTATACCCTACACTTTTCACTCTTATCTGTTGTTGTAAACAATAATTTCCCCATTGTGGGACAAATAAAGGTTTTCTTAATATAGTTCTGAGAGATGACAGCACACAGTAAAAGTTCCTCGAACATCCTGACGAACCTGAACCATTCTTCCAATGTTACATATTTAATTCAGTACGATGCTCTCTTATTAGTCTGCTATTGCCTGATAGAAGACTGAATGCAATGGTATGCAGACCTGCTGCCATGATGAAACAGGCCTGTCTGCTAGCAACCACTTAAAAATGTTATCCTGTGTAGCAGATTAAAATTCAAGAAGTGCCGTGCTGTAAGTGCCAGGACCAGACTATGTTTTTCCTGTAATATAAACCGTCCAATGCTGTGTGTGTGTGTGTGTGTGTGTGTGTGTACATGCTCTTACAGATAGATAAAAGACATTTTAGATGCTGCTATGCTTGGCAACAGTCTGAATGGGCTCGACGTTGATTCATATTCTGGACCTGCCTTTTCTTCCATAGGGAGATCAAAAGAGATTTATGGAGCCCTTCTGAAGGTGAACTGTTTCAGTAGGAATAGATCAAAGTTGATGGCATGAAAAAATAATTAATAAAACACACACAAAGGGAGAAGATAGCAGGGAAGAAAACAACAGACTGGCAAGACAGTTGAAGTCAGAGTTTGAATCTCATGCGCTGAACTGTGTTCATGAAGACACGTTTTTACCTCTCTGCTTAGTTTTAATTGAATATGTCTAAACAGCACTGAAGACACTTTGAATAATGAATGGGTGAATAAATGCTTTATTGTCATTGTACATGAGTACAGTGAAATTAGATGTGTACATCTGAACAGTGTATAAAAAATATCCACATAACAGCAATAACTAGTGATGTGGTTAAAAAAGAATACACAACTATGTCGTTTATGAAATGTCGAGCATGGAAGTTGCACATAAATGTGTGAGGGCTGTATATAATCTTTGAAAGTAATTTTTTTCCACAGCAGATATTTTCACTGTTACAGAAAGACAAACACATGTTACATGTATGAATGAAAACAGTACAGGTGGTCCTGAAACATCCGAATGTCACTCAGCTGTGTTTAAACGCCAAAATGCCTGGTATGAAAAAAGCCGGTGAATTATTTGACAATCTTTTCTTGTTCCTTTCACATGAAAACTTTCAGTCTCAAGGATAATTTTTCATGTTATTATGTCTCAGGGCCCTTGAACACTGGGCCAAAGGTCACTTAACAACAACACACAAATGTGCTGTTGTGTCTGTGGTCAAGCAGATAAAACCAGCTGGGATAAAAAAAAAAAGCAGTCTGATAAGTGAGGAGACGGACATTTTCAATTCAAAAGGGCACAAATAAAACTTCTTACGTACTGCCCGTATTCATCATATATGAAATTCGTGTGTGCATCACCTCGCCTTTTCAGGTCTACAAGAAGCCAAAACTGCCAAAACTGACTGTAAATTGTACTTTTCACAATGTGTATGACTATTTCTGTAGGTTTATTTAAAATTAAGTATAACTGAAACTAAAGAAGGAGTTTGTCACCACTCCTCACTCACGCACAAACACACCCTGTCCTCATACTTTGTGCTTCAGCGTTGCCATGACGACGCTACATTTGCCATCAGGAGCATGTCTCGTACGGTATGTCTAAAGTTGTCCTTAGTGAGCGATGCACAGGGTGAAGATTTGGTCTGAGAGCTGAACCTAAAAAATATGCACCCTATTATTTTCCTGAAAAGGCTGCTGCCTTATTTTTTGGTGTCTCTGGTGAAGAACCAGCAACGGAAAAGTGACAAGGAGATGAAGGGACATGACATGAGATGAACAGATACTTATTGTAAGTTACAGTCAGTTGAAAATAGTTTTAATAGCTTATTAAATACATTATTTTTATAAATAATATTTATTAAATATTTTAATGTATCCCTAATCCAAGTGATGACTTGACCCATGGCTATCTCCCATATATATATATATATATATATATATATATACATATAGTATACACAAAATGAAATTAGTAAATCTCTACAGGCAAACTTCATATGCAACATTTAAAAGAATATATCATTTATATATTATAATTTTACATTTTACATATATTTTAATATATATTATAATTTTTAATGACCTTAAATAATTTTCTGATGGAGTTTTTATTTCAACATAATCCTCCTCATTGTCTTCCGGCTTAAACAACCTAACAGCTGATTACAGTAAAAGTTTGTGTAAATCAGTATCAGAGGGTTGAGAGATCAAAGATATAACATATAGCTGATCAGTGTATATTTACCTCTGAAGCCCTAGAAACAGACTTTTTCTGGAGTCATGTGATTGGATGGCACAGATGTAACTGTTTGCCAGATGTACGCATTCGTCTCCTACATCTCCCCCTCCCCATCTCCCAACGTCGACCCCCATCCCAGGCACCTCATGTGCCCCAGCCTCTGCTCCCTTCCCCCCACATCCCTCGATGCCAGGCGTGGTTGTCTAATTAAACTGCTGGAGGAGCATTCACTCCTGACATGCCCTCGGGGTGTGCCAAACAGGGCGCGTATACTCAAAGCGGGGGTTAGATCTGGTGAAGGTGAGCAGTGCCGGTGAGATGGGGATTTTCAGGGAGAAGGGTGGATAAGGAGGGCACAGGATAGTCATACCAGGATATTTTATTCACCTCTAGCAGGAACACAAAGGGTCTTATCATTACAGCAGACCTGGGCTGAGCCCCAGCATGTGTGAACCCGGATCACCTCACTGCTCTCGGAGAAAGGAGCAAACATGCAGAGTGCAACTGCTTAGTATACAACACACACACTGACACACATTCATACTCCAGTTCACATGTATAAAATCATGCATGGATGGCTGTAGCTGCAAATACACCAATAATTGGTCTGCACTGGCAGAACTGACACACTGACACAAATAACACTTTTATTTATTGCGCATCTGATTTGATTTTAAGCACTGTATGCTAATGCTAATACAGTGTAATGTGGTTAACCTTAACATGAGCGTATCCTCAGGGTTTAAGGCTACAGGATGACTCTGACTGTGCTGTGTGGTGAAGTCTGTGTGCCGCGTTAAGTAGCCAGAAGCTTGTAGATAGGCTGAGAGCTCCTTGAAGCTGTCACTGAAACATCAGATAGAGATCGGCAGATTGATTGAACGAAACTTGACTTCACTTCAAGTCCGCTGCAATCAGAGAAGTTCAGCTTTCATTTTTGTCATTTTGGTGCCAGTTCTGCTGCTCCGACCTGCAGAGATGAAATTAAATTTTAATCTATTTTTACAGTCTGTATTCGACAAGAGAAACCGGCTGTGTAGAAGGAATATATTTTTCTTGTCGGCCACGGTAAATATACAGGTACAGCCAGCAGGTGGTAAGATTAATGTAAAGATAAGAAAAATATTTAGCCTGGCTCTGTTCAAAATACACCAACCAATCCCTCTAAAGTTCAACATATTCATGACTTTTGGAGAATAAATATCAACCGTCACTTCACTGTTTCAAAATGTTCAACTGGTGAGCTAGCCTTAGCTGGTTAAGCTAAGTCATTTTAGCTTGCTAACAAACGTAACCCTTTAGCAGGGAACTGTCAAAAAAGCTTTGCAGTATTAGCAGCTAGTTAGCTAAATGAATTAATTAAATAATGTGAGCTCACTGGCATGCTACAAAAGCTAAACATTGGCAGGCAATGGTTAAATATGGCTAGCCGATGGAATTAGCTCACAAATTTACCTTAAGCATTTCATAGCCTGGGACTTGCACTAAGCTGCACTTTATGTACATTATGACATTACTTACATTTTCTCTGTACATATTTATACAGAGTTCTCTCTACTAAGGGTGTTAATATGTTCTTATAATGACAATGAAGATTCATAGCTAACTAATGTTAGCTTGTTAAAAAATATAAAACTTCTTAAACTAGCTGACAGATTGTTGTTAACATAAGGATAAGCTACAGTGTGAAAAATATATAAAATTTACGAGGAAGGACATTACACGTAGTCTGCTAGACTGAATCCCAAAGAGGCAGATGCCGATATAGGACAGTCGCTCCTCTGCTCCTGCCCCAGCTGAGCCTTTGACATATAGCCTAATTTTCCATCCTGAGACACGAGTTATGACACTGTCAGAGCAGCTGTGGCAAAGCTCAGTGCATATGGGGGGAATGCAACCTAAATGTCAGCCTGCAGATTTTCCAGCCGCCATCCTCACCGTTCTTTCCTGTTACTACTGTGTGAGACGTGCCTGGTAGGTTGACTGTGAACGTGTGTGTTTTCATGTGTTTGCGCTGCCACGTCTGATATACGATGTGCTTATGTGGTAATGAGACGAGCTGCACAGCGACCATTTTCCCCAACTCCCAGAGAGGTTTTCAGATGGCAGCACTCTTCCCTCAGTCATCCTCCCCCTGTTTCCTGATCCAGGCTCCTCAACGGTCTCACCAAATGTGCTGCAGGCTCCCATCCATCCAGAGAGGAACAGACACAGATCACTTGCTGCTGACCTGTTCATTACTTGGCTTCAAACATGGCAGGACCTCAAGTGTCTTCATTAACTCATAGAAATATATTTTCAAGCATCAATTGTTTTGTTTGTTTTTTTTCGGTTTCTATTCTTAAATGAGCAAATTTGCAATTTTATGCATCAACGCAAAGAATTGATTAAAAGCAAAGATAACAGCAATGTATTAGCCTCGGCCATCCACGGAGACAGTGCAAACCACATTTAACGGCATTTACTAGATGACAACATCTATCTTTTTGTCTCTGTGTTGACAGTAATGCTGTAATATGTATGTATATCCCAAATTTATGAATTGTCCCTGTGACTTCTTAGCCATTGCAGTGTAATGTGCTCAAAGGCTGACATTTAATAAACCTTTTAAGCTTTCTTGCTGAGAGAGTTATGAAGATTGACACCCCGTTCATATTTAGATACGAAATATACGGCTACAGATAGCAGCTAGTTAGCTTCACATAAACACATTTTACTTATTTGGAATATTTATGCAGTTAAACCTGCCCTCGTGAAAGCATGTAGCTGTATTTCAGCTCAATTCCAACTGTCTATATAAAGGACGTTAGCTTGCCTGCTAGTAAGTGCACGATGCAGTCAACATATTGTGACACTTGATCAAAAAGTTGTTTAATAAATACGTAAACTGGGACAGCATTAAATGACGCGCACTGTATCTGGAATCACACACATCAAGTTAATCGTAGCTGCAGACTGGAGGGAAAATTTAATTTGTTTCTGCAGGAAAAATAATAAACATCTCAAAAGGTGCAGTGTTTGTCAGAAGACTGTGGCAGTGCTGGCTCCACATCCACTACGATCACGCAGGCATAATCATGCCTCGGAGCAACCTGCCATGGCTGACTGTACTGTGCTTCCTTCATTTGGAGGGTTATCTGATTTTCAGAGACATGTAATGTACTTTGGCCAGTTTTTTGATAAACGTGTTAGAGGGAGACAGGGAGGCTGAAACTGTGGAGAAAGATAAGAGAGGAGAGTGACAGTCTCAGCAGAAAGGCGGGCAGGGCAGACTAGTTTATCCAAAAGCTGATCAAACCACGTTTCCATTTCCAGCTGTAGAAAATCAATGTTGGAGCAGCCAGAAGATGAAATTTATCTGAGGCTGCTGGTGCAGAGAATATTCCCACAATTGCCTTGTCTGCTGCCGTATAAAGGTAATGGATAAAGTGCTGCTATATCCTGTGCGTGATAGCTGAGGAATGGCAAACATTCAGCCACTTCGTCTGTGCCGTATCGTCGGTGGGACAGCAGGACGTAGCCGGGGAGGAACTGATAACAGACAACATCAGTCAAATGAAAGACAAAGCAAATGTAGTAACGGAGGTCAGGGACGGTGGTTGATTAGTATAAAACAAAGCAAGATAGAATAGAAGCAGCAAAACATAGCATGAGTTGTTAGTGATAACAGCTTTTGAAGACATTTTAATTTCTGTACTTGTCTATTGCAAATATATATTTATTATTTATATAGTTTAGCCTAACATGAAAGTTATGTTAGAAACACATATTAGCAAGTAACTGCACCAGATGAGTTGATGCAATTAAACCATAAATTTTGGATTACTGTTTGCAAAGTGCAAATATTAGATTATTATTGCTAATTTAAAATGAGTAGCACCACACAAACAGTATCAACAACTGAATAGATACTGTACAGCCAGTAAGATGCAACTGTTTAATGAATGGAATTAGCTAATAGTTAGCTAATGGAAAAAGATAACATTAGTTTACTTAGCTAACTAATGCTAGCTTGTTAATAAGTGCAGAGTCCAATCAACATATGTTGGACACCTGATCTAGAAGCTATCTAATTATGTTGTAAACTGGGAAGAGATTAAATTAAATAAATAAAAACACTGTATATTAAATTTTTAAATAATAATTGTGAGATAAGTTACTGAAGGAATAATCCAGTACTCTAATTACTCTAAATTATACGAACATTATGTTTGAATTTGGATTATTTCTTAAATAAATCATCCAACAGACTGGTAGTTAGGTTTAATATTTAATTTGTTCCCTGGTTTTATTTATTTATATATATTTTTTTGGTTACAGTGCATGATCCTAGTGCTGGTATTTATGCCAACTGCACTTTTTTTTTTGCAATTTTTACTTCTACCTCATTCTTATTCTTATTTTATTCTTATGTCTATGTCTTGTTCATGTACGTTCTTTCCTTATCTTGTGACTCTTGGACAAAATAATTTCCCTGCGGAGATCAATAAAGTAATCTTGAATCTTGAATCATGTCCTAAATTCTAAAGATAAATCTATTTACTAAAGTCCTATTAAACTAACTCCTTACACCCAGTTATTAGGGATCTTATGGTGGACTTCTTTCCCTTTCTTGGTGATGGATTTATTTAAATCAGACAATCGCAATGGGACAACCTTTTAATCAAGCAACAAAACAAAAAAGACAATGTGGCAAGTTCTCAGAATGAATCATGTATGTAAATGTAATGTATGCATATGGAGTTGGACGCGTGTGTTGGGGGAAGGGTTGATCCCTCCAGGCTGTGTTCATGCTTCAGTGGTACGACATCCACAGGCTTGTTCTGACACCATAAGCGTGTAGCTGCCGTCGTCACGCGGTTGTAGGCCACAGTCCTTAGAGACTGGACAAAAAAAGTTTACTTTGATGCTGAGAAATCATTGCGGATTCAATCCTGACTGCACTTTCTTTTTATGCATTAGCTTTTTGTTCAGTCATATAATAATCTGTTATCTGTATCTTGGCCTTTCTTACTGAACAGTATGTGCATTGGGCTGCTGTGCCCTTGACTGAAGCAACAGTATATCATCATCATCCATAGACAAAGTGTAGCCTTATCTTCTCTCAATAAGCCTTGAATTTGATAAAGTTACCCAAATAATCCTTTGTTGTAATTCGACACATCTCCTAAAAGTCTGTGAAAAGTTCAGTCTGGTGTATTTTTGCATAACTGAAGAGATAAGAGGTGGATCTGAGAAAGTTCCCAGGAAAGAGAAGTGTCTTATATAGTATATAGTTAGTACATTTTGCACGTTTTACCACCTGAGTCATCCTTCATCAGTTGTTCCTCTTGAGGTTTCATTCATTTATATTCCCATTGAAGCTTCTTCTTCTTTTATTTTTTTAAACGGCTTATTTGTTTCTTATCTGGCATCTAAGAAATCAAACCGACGTGACGACACATCCATCAACTTTAATTTGTTAATCACAGAAACACTGACTTGTAAATTGACTTCATACATATTTATTTAAACAAAAGATCTAGACAAAGTAGCGAATGGCAATAACAAATACACAATTCAGCAAATAATTTAAGCCGTAAAAGGCAACTTCACACAAGCATTTTTTTTTTGTTTTGTTTTTTGGCTTCAGTAACATTCTTTTGGGGGGAATTTATTATAATATGAAGTAAGAGGAAGGATATGTACAGAAAAAAAACAAAAACAAATCCGTCTGACAAAATGAGCAAAGCGAAGCGATGGCTGTGTACGGGAGAAAATGCATCTTGTCCGAGGTGGCAGGATGCGTCAGACACGCCTGAGAAGTGAAATGATGAGTACAGCAGAGCTACAGAAACACGTTTTAGATGTCATGTTGTTTCCGACAACCCACTCCTGGCCACTGGCGGCGTGGGGTGTCTGAAGCCACGTAGACGTCCTGGGCGGTCCGCCGCTCCCTGATAAGTCCAGCCATCACCTTCGCTGTGGCGTCTGTCTAATGCTACAAATAAAAAGGTGAGACGCCCTCTCGGAGAGCCATCCCTCCCTCTCTCTCTCTCTCTCTCGCTGAGGCATGAACTGCCCCTGCTCGCACTGTTGCCAGGCAACGCGTTAAATTCCAGCGCTCTGCACATCGCCAGCCTTTTTCAGTGCAGACCTACAAATCATCAAGTCCCTCCATTAGCCGAGCTGTCAACAGCGGCTAATGCCAGAAGACTCCGATGAATCCCACAACAACATCAACGGCCACAAAAACACCAGTGACAGTCAGGAGAAGGGAGCAACACCAGGCAGGAAAAACAAAAGGTCTGTTATTTTAAGTGGAAAATGTGAGAAGAACAGTTCTCTGGATAGTTGTTAAATAAAATATATCCAAAGCACAGAAAGAAAAGACAGGACCAGCCTGTTTAAGTGAATCAACTCAGACGTCTCCCCCAGTGTCCTCTCAGGGGCATCCAAGTCTTCATGCAGACATGATTTATTTTAGGTTAAATTGTCATCTTGTTAAATGCGTCTCTCATCCTCATCTTTGATTCAGGCCAGCGGGCGTGGATGTATTAAGATATCTGGAATAATGGAGCTAGGAAACTTGAATTAGTACAGCCCACAAGCATTGTCAAAAGACCACCGTTATGAATCAGGCATCTGTAAAACACCTCCAAGGTCAGATTTCACTCGCGTCACTATGAATTTTTAATCCACGGAAGATGTGTTTGTAAAACCTCTCAACGGTCGACAAAAGTGAGTTTTCTTCCACCAATCTGAAATTCATGACCCGAGCTGTACAACACAGAAGTACACCTTGAATTCTCAGTCAAGGAGAGCAGGTGCCATCTTTGAGTCTGGTATCTAGGTACCCACGGCTGTAACAACAAGAACTGGATACTGGGTGGATTCTGGGCCCTTAGAGCATTAGTGTCTGTGACTTTTAAAGGTGAGCACACAGGAAGCATACGCGACCAAAACTCAGACTCCCAAAACAGTTTTTTGTGTAAGTGGTTTGTGGAGCTCAGAAAAATGTCTTCACTGTTTTACAGTCGCTCTTTTCACTGCATGTGTGTGGGAGTAAAAAACAAAAAAACAAACACTTTTTTGGGAACAACACACCAAGTGTAGTTAAAGTAATTTGATTTCACTGTTTATCCAGGACTGAATGTAAGACCATATCTCTACGAGTTTAGATGAACTGTGGGTAAAATAGGACGCACTCTCTTTTCATAAGCTGAAGTTTTAAGTGTACGTTGTTAAGTTGGTGTAAAACACCTTGAATTTAGCATCTGGAGCTTGAGACATATGAGAGGACTTCTTCTCTTTTGGTACGATAAATCCATTCAGAAATCTTTGTCAGGTCAATGAACAAGAATGAATGAACCACCATAGGTCTTGATAAAACATCTATGAAAACTGGCATCCATTAAGGACCCAAAAAAAAGGTGATTCATCCACATGTAACACCACCAGAACAAGTAAGTCAAAGCTGCTGTGGTGATGGATGATGTGAACTGAATCTCACAATGACATATTCAGTCAGTATTTATATGGCACAGGGTTTTTGTGAGTTGGTTTCTCACACATTAAGTCCACCCTTGACTGTTTCGTGGCTCATGTGAGTGCTGAGTCACACTGCGCTCCTTCAGATGTGCTCTCGCTTTGTCCTCCCACTGCCTTTGCAAATGAACACCCCGCTTGCCAAATCCCTCCCCTCTCTCCACCTTTCCTCCGCCGTCAGCTTTAATTCCCCCCCCCCAAACGAAAATATTGCGAGGGGTCAGCCGGGGAATAATTTCTTTAAGGGCCGATGTTTTAAATTCCCCGTGCTGCCTTTCCGTAGATACCACTTACTGTCACTGTCGGATTTTACATTTCACCTCGTCACTCGGCCCACGCCGTGACCTTAAACAGACATTCAGACAATGAGATGGATGAGAAGGGGGCATCGCTATTGGAATTTCAAGTAGGCCTCATCAGTTTAATGCAGTGTTTACAACCACTTCCTTCATGCTAAAGCGAAAAGGTACTGACCTTATTTGGGCTGATTCACGGCAGCCTCGTTGCAGCTCAGAGCGCCTCTGTTCTGCTCTGCTTGTATAAGATAATTTAATTGAACATCGAGCGGTTTGTGCTGGTGACAAGTTATGATCAAAACTTTCAGAGTTGACTATAGAGAGATCTTTTTGGAAGTGGTTTACAGGAGTCTCGGGGAGGATGCTGCAAAGGAGAGAGAAGCTTTGCAGAAATCCACATCATTGCTCTCTTTCCGTTGCGCACCCTGCTCCAGAGCTCAGCAGCTACAGTATAGGTCCTCTCTTATCCTCTCATCCAGCATTCACATAATGGAGCAGCTCTTGGACTTGTCCTTGCTGAAGGTGGAAGAGAGGAGCTCTGTCCTGCTGGGCAGGTGTAGGAGTCTCTTGGAGAGTCGGCGGACCGGGCTGGGCTTGTTGGCAGGCTGGAGTTTGTTCATGCAGGCCAGAGCCGCAGTACGGAAAACACTGTGGATGCTCTTCTCCGACGTGAAGGCTGAGCACTCCAGGTAAGCCTCCGCTCCCAGCTGCTTGGCCAAGGACGACCCCTAAAATCAAAACCAAATTAAAATCAGCGGGAGGTCCGAAGGAAATCTTAACCGACGAGGACTTTTAGTTACCAAACTTATGCATGAGTAAAGAGCTGCACACGGACCTGTTCATGGGAGATTGGAGCTTGTTTCTGATTGGACAGCTCCATGCGAGTGCATACATCTGTGCGCAGGTCGGTCTTGCAGCCTATTAGCAGGATACGAGTGCTGGGGCAGAAGTCCTGGATCTCTGCTTTCCACTGCACAGAGAAGAAGCCGACGTCATCGGACTGTCACATAATAATCTAGTAAGAGTGAATTACAGCAGTTCTTACCTTCTTCAGCGCACCGTCCACCGTGTCTGGTCGGCTGATGTCGAAGCATAAGAGCACTGCATCGGAGTCACTGTAGCAGAGAGGCCTGACGTTGTCATAGTACGGAGAACCTTGAAGAACAAGAGAAATTAAAAATGGTTTAGGAAGACGGACACAACATGAAACAATGTTTTTGTGAAGAAACAGAAACCGCTCTCTACACTCTGCCAGTTGATACCATTATTACTGCAACGTCCCATCACAGTCACACTCCTCACATTAGCCCCTTAAATATCGCTGGTGATTCGTTAAAGCACGCGGTATTTGAATTACCGTAGCTCACAGTGGTTTACTCTATCGACAGTATTCAAAGTGTGGCTGAACACTGGGTAGACCTTTGTGACATCCCAATGGTATAACAAGTTTGTTTTTACCAACAAATTACTCCAAACAACTCTTTCTTCCTGGGGCTCCCCAGTCTTTAGTCGCTCCCCGACCTGCAGCCGACAGCAGCAGTGCGTCACAATTACTGTAATGGCAGTGTTTTATCCCCCAGAAAGAGCAACTTCCCAGTGTTCAGACACACTTTGAATTTTGTCCATCTGTGAGTTACGGTAATTCAAATACCATTTTTTTTTTAATTTATTTTTTTTAAATGCGCAGGCGGATGTGCAGGTCTTAACACATACAAACACACCTGCCAAACCCATAAAAGAGCAAATAATTTCTCACTGAGAAATAATTCTCCAGAAAAGTAACTCAGTGAGTCAGGCAGTTCGATTCTGAACCAACCACATCCTTCAATTATGAGTCATTAGCAAAGTTTCTTTACTAAAGTTTAAACATGACAATAAATACTGTAAATGCCGAGTACTGTACTGAGTAGTACTGAGTACTGTGTGGTATGGATGTTTTTAGTATCTGAGAGAAAAAAAAAAGAAAAAAAAAAGCTGCACTTGATCACTTGACAAGGCGCAAACCTTCACACCAGCAGGTGGCCTGTATGTGTCATTCATAAGGGAAGAACGGCCTCAGGGGTAACGGGTGCTGTTAGGTGTGAGGCTAGGAAAGCTAAAAACCTCCATACAGAGCCGTCCTCGCCGACAGTGTATTCGTTCTAAAAATATTCATTTAAATTGTTCAGGTCAGATACGGATGTAAATCAGGAGCACTTTGCAACCAGTTCAACATGAGTGGGGTCCCACTAGTGTCAGAGGTGCAGGGAAAACCATAAAACCTTGAGCCAACACAAACAAAAGGTCGGCCATCAGCTTAGTGTGTGACAAGTATTGATACAGCGCCCACAGGAAGAGAAAGGAAGAGTAAACTGGTGGCATTTAAAAGCTTCTCATACCCCCAGCATCACACCATTAACCAGTCATCATCTCACTCAGACGATCTATCTCGATTACAATCAAACTTGTCCTACTTCGTTATGAGAAAGTGACTCATGGCGTTCAGGAAACACATCTTGCCTCCATTTCCATAAACAGCCCAGAGTATATGCTGTACTTTGTTTTTAGCACAGGAGTCTTCCTGAGCGTTAAAATAGACTGACAGGACGTCCGCACTCTATTGTCTTCCCCTGCCACTTAATCACTCCCCACACACAAACACTAGGATTTAATTTCCTACTCCTGTCCTCGGGGGGCCAAATGTGCACAAGAAGCTTTCCTTTCAAATATAAGAGGATATAATTGCGCCAAGAATAGATAGTTAATCCCAGTAGGAGTCTAATATAAGTAACAATCATGTTGTCCTGATGAATTTCGCATTCTAGTGGGGCATTCGCCAAACGCTTTAGCAGAATATCAAGCAGCGCTGCAGTTCGAAATAAACCTCCTGCTCCATCCATCCCGTCTAGATTCGACCTTAAAGCAGAACGACTTATACAACGACTTCTCCATCGACGGCGTTTATTTTCGTGGGAATCGGAACGGCCGTCACATAACTATCTAAGGTGATGTAAGGCTCGAGAAAGAGGAGGCAGGCAGATCTGAAGAGTACACAACTTCTCGCACCTACCGCCTCCCACGCGTCAGCAGCTCCCGGCCTGGACACACAAACATCCCTTTAACTTGAGCAAACAAGACCATTTTCATACGCAGGGAGAAAGATCGTTTTGATAAAAAGAAGTCTTTTCTCTTCGGTTTCTGTCTTAAAAATCGTGCTGAATTGCCGAATGACACCTGGAGAAATGGGAGCAGTAATGATTTCCTGCTTTTCTTTACCCGATGACCTGATTTTTAGGCTGTTTTTCCAGACAAAAAGAGGGAATTCATGATTCATTGAGAAAATGGTTAACAATGAAAGTAACCTTAAGCTGTAGCAAAGCGTTAGAAATGAAGAGGCAGAATAAAGAATGGTGTGTATATATACTGTATGTGTGTTGCAAACGTAACGGGTCTTATGCAATGTTTCCTCGGGAAAGGTTGACTGTCCAGAAAGTTTTTTTTTTACTTCGTGGGAGACAAACACACAAACCTACATTAGCCCACCACTGCTTTCAGTTACATAAGACCTTCTTTTCCTTTTTTCCCCCGGCAGCACGCACCATAAGGCGGCGTGGAGGTCATGCATATTTTTTTTCCTCTCTGTATCCCTCACTTGTGCCTTCTGTTCACAGACTGTACGACACACACACAAGCACACAATGAGGCAGGACACACAAGCTTGCCCGCTCTCTTGTGGACTTCCACCCCCTGTGTGGACGAGGCATCCCCCCTCTCCTCCTGTGAAACAGACCCTGTACCGGCCAACTGGCACTGCCCGACTTCCTCTGAACACAAAGCCTCAGCCAGCTCCGTTACCGAAAAAAATAAATAAATAAATAAATCACACAGTAGCTCACGGCTCGTTTTCTTGTCGACACCGTTTACTTTTCATTTTGTCTGTTTAACGACAGCAGGCCGCTGCATTTAACCTTCTCACACGGCCCATAGAACATTTCCACGCGGTTTGATTTACTCATCCGCTCACTTTGGCCTAAAACATTTACAAACTGCGATAAAAATATCCACCCTTAGTTTCCCCAGATGATGTCAAATCGTCTTCATTGGCTCGACTCGCAGTGAAAGATCTTCAGTTTAACGTGAAACAAGCTAAAGCATAAAAGCTCCTTCCCACTGAAGGACCTGGAAACAGCAAATTATTGGCATTTCTGGTTAAAGTATCCAAATCATACAATTATTAGATTGTTAAAAGAGCTGCAGCTGAATTCTCTGTTGATTAACGGGCCAATTCTTTCAGCCCTGGTCTGTATTTATAATCAAGACGGCTAAAAAAGAATTTCTTCTTCCGCACTGAGGTCGGAGGTTCGGGGGAAATTAAGTGCACCTTATAATTTGAATCTGGGCTTTGCCCACCCACTGTGCGTGTGCACCCTGATCAATGTAGGCGCCTGAACTCTTTCAAATTACAATCATTATAAAAGGTCAGTTCACAAATGCCACACCCTTGTAGAGTGTAACAACTGCCAGCTATGAAAAGTGGATATATCCAGCAACCCACAGACAGAAAGGCATTTTTCATGTGCAAAGGTCAATATTTGATGGCATTTTATGCTTTAAAACCTGAACATTTTGGTTTTTGGACTGTTGGACAAGACAGAAAAGAAACCTCAAAATGCCACGCACATCCTTAGAAAGTATAGAAAAGCATAGTCAAGAAAATACTTTACATGTTAATTGAATCCATCCAATAATGTTGATATAATCAAAAAGAAATTAGCGTGAATACATACATCAGGGCCCAAATTAATACTAGGGACCTAGAAACTTAGAATACGGTCATAAATCGGCACCAAACATGTATTTGACAAACGTCCCTGACAATATTGTCTCATATTTCCTCACATTTTGATCCATTTTTTTAATAGAAACTGGGCTTCATACTGAGCTTGTTACTCAGGCCTGGCCCTCACTTCCTTCACCAACCCACCAGATCTCTTATCAGATTTCACACCAGAGAAAAGCTGCTTAACGGCATCTAAACAGGACTGACAGATACCGGAAATCTGGGTAAACTGCACTCAAACTGTTACACTGTCACCAAAACAAAGGGTGGCTTCATTTGCAACCATTAGTCGACTCCAGGCTGGCTGCACCAGCGAGGGTGAACAAGTTCCAAATATTAACCCGTCAATACAGAACCGAAGCCGAATACATTAACTTCACCTCGGCCTGAAACCACAGGGACGACTTTTGATTTTTTTTTCCCCCAGCTGAGTCAACGAACCGAGGGACGAGGACATGACAGCGTTGCAGAACGAAATGTTTCGGTGACACGTCAATGCTCACCTGATGTGTCCCAAAGGCTGAGCTCAACACGTTGGTCCTCCAGATCCAGACAGGCCGTGTAGTTCTCAAACACAGTTGGGACGTAGGTCTAGAGGTGACAATTAAAGAGCAGTCTTCAATGATCAACACCAAAAAGGTGTGAAATGTAATAACTGGAAAGGGAAATCACAAATAAACCTCAACTTAACCAAATATTAGCCTCATTCAGCATTTGTTTAAAATAACTGAGGGCTGTTGATTCAGCTTTGTGTTTTCATGTTGAGGCTGTTGTGTTTGTGTTGTACAAACAAATGCTTCTATTAATTTGAGAACTCCATTTTAGTCAGTGGGCTAGGCTAAATACACAGAATCTCTTGTGTGTTTAATCCAATTTTGAGTCTCATTTAGTGCATAAAAAAACTTTTTAACGCGTCTCTTCGTGCCTTCACTCTTAATTACACTACATCTTTATAAATGCAAACTCACGTGACACTGACACTAATACCTATGCTAGTATAAATGTGTATATTAGTAATTTAAAGATATTTATTCCTCCTCAGGGATGCAATGAATGACTAAAAGATGACCTGTAAATTACTAATGATTTTCACGGCTGCAGTTTCTACTATACTGCCCCTACAGTGAGCCATTAGACGTGTGCGGAGACCTCTTACCTCTGGGTAGCAGTCCTTCACCAGGACTTGTAACATCGCAGTTTTACCGCATTGGACGTCTCCAACCAGCACCAGCTTACACCTCGCTACACAGGGCTGCGTGAGTCTCCTCTCCTTCATTGCGCAGGTTGATAAAGAAAAAAAAAAGGAAAAACAAAAAAAACGAGAGACACAGACCTTCCTAGGACGCAGGAGAGATAATAAAGCAGGTGAAGTTTAGTAAATCCTCCCGGTGACTGACTGAGTGAGTGAGTGAGCGGCTCTGTGGTGACTCCGTCCTGGTCTGTGAGGTAGAGCAGCAGCAACAGCGGAGGTGGAGAGAGGAGAGTCACTGCGGAACTTTATATTGTGGCGCCAACCAATGAGCGCATCGCATCAATAACATAAGAGGGCTGGAGGTGGTACTACTCGGATACTAATATCCTTAAAGGCCTGCACTGGAGAGAGGGGAAAGCATTAAAAGTAACAAATGACTTAGATTCACCAGGACAAACAGACAAACTCTTCTACTAAGATTATTCTATTTTAAAGATTGCAGCACTTTGATTGTTTTTATAGTTCTTATTTTTTTTATTGTTGTATTTCTTACTGATCCATATGCCTGTTTTATACAGGTTTAAATATGAACCTGAACCTGCACTAACTGCCAATAGATATATTAATATAATACTATTTATCTGGTATATCCCAACGCAGCAGCACTTTATATAGTCCTATACTCAGGATCATGCATTATCTGCTGAATGCTGAATGATGGCACTTAAGCTTTTAATTTCGTTACATTAACATTAGTGTTAAAACAGGATGTTTAGTGCTTCAGCTGCTGGAGTTAGAAGCTAACATATCAGCTATGTATATTTTAATAAGGATTAATCTTCTGATTATTTTTGATTTATTAATTAATTTGATCAAATCAAGCCTGAATGGAAAACTGGCAAATTCCTCCAAACAACTCTCTCTTCCTGGGGCTCCCCGGTCTTGCCGTTAATCAGTAGCGGTGCGTCATCATTACCGTAATGACAGCTTATCGCACCCCCAGAAAGCGCAACTCTCCAGTGCTCAACCGGACTTTGAATTTTGTCCTTCAGTGAACTTTCTCTTTCTTTGGTGGATGTTGAGGCCTTTAAGGAGTAAGGCAAAAAATGAAAATAGGAAACCAAAATCAATATTATATTTGATTAGATTAGATTAGATTATTTAGGCATTGGCAGAAAAACAGGTTATGCTGTTCTTGTTCAAAGAGGCATCTGACTTTCTTTCTCTCTTTTTTTGCAACAAGGACACAGATAATAAAAATGCAGATTATTTTGCTATACTATACTTGCTTTTTCGGTTTGTTGGAAGTTTAAGGAAGTTAATTAAGTTATGCTAGTATAAAGGAACAGCAGCCAATGCTCCTATTTCTGAAAATAAATAGTTAGCCGCAGCAGTGAAGCTATTTTAGTCAACACTGTTTTACCGATGTTTGGTTTAATCTATAACAAAGCCCCCTGAGGTAATTTATAAAGCTGTCAGACAAATTACAGAAATCGTAAAACAAAAGGCCTACAGTGTCATGAAAAGGAATCAGTAAAGTCCAAATATGTAAAATGTGTAGAGTAAGATTCACCTCTGCTTGACTGAACACACACACTATACTGTTGATATAACCAGTAAGATGACAAAGTGTAAAAATATACTTCTGCGGCTTCACAAGGGGTGAAACTATCTATTGTCACGTCCAACTAAAAAAAAAAAAAAACATGTTTACAAAACAGTTTCCTCTATATGCAAGCTGTATCTATAAGTACTCATTTAACTGTATAATGAATAGACAATTGTCACTGTTTCCATATAATTAAGTTTTTCTCATCACTGAAACCTTCACTTCTAAACTGAAACTTTATACCTTGGGACAGAACCAGTCTTTGAACTAAGCTTGACTGACATTGACCCAGTGCAGCAAATAAATAGATTCAGTGTTTACTCAAACTGTCCTTTTAAGTAAACACTAAGAAACTAATGTCAGTATGAATGCACATGTTTAAGGGGAATTTTGCCAACTCGTGTCCTCTTCACGGAAACCTTTATGAGTCTGTGGTTACACCCCTGAACCTAACTTGGTGCACAGCAGAACCAATCTCAGAGGCATTTTGCAACAACCTGGCAGGAAAGTGTGATTCACGTGAATGTTATTTGCTTTTCTGTTCGTTTTCTGTTTGCAGTTTGAGAAGGTGCTGTTTGTGCAAGCAGAAGTCATCACAAATCACCTGGTCTGATATCGGACTTGTGTCAACACTAAAACGGGTCGTGTGTGTTTGTGTACAAGGGTTTTTTTTTTTAGCTCAGAGATTCTTAGTATCTCAGGTCAGAGGTCGTTTGGTCAAATGAGGAAATGGTCAAAAATGACAAGTTTCCTGAAAAGGTCCAAATGATTATGCATTCATTTATCTCTTCTTTTGAATGATTGTTTGCGTACATGTGTTTGTAGCACGTGGTGTGTCACACACAGGGCAAAGTAATGTCTGCCAAATCCTAACAGATGACAGATGGCTTCATCAGTCTGAAGTATAACAGAGAATTAAGTGTCAGCCACGTGGAGGGGAAGTGGAGCATGGTGAGCTGTACCGAACATAAATAGAAAAACTGCTCATCTGTCACAGAGGAATTTTTATGTCAGTGTGAAACTCTGAATTGATCTAAACCGGGTGCCTGGTACAGAAAAAAAAAAAAAAAACTAAGCTAAATGTGTCCCTTTGTCTTCCTTCATTTAAATTCCTGTTGCAGCACTTTCGTATCCGTCTTCACACACATGTACAACTTTAAATGAAAAGACGATCCATTATCACTCTTTATTTAAGTCTCAGAAATCATTGATGTCGAGGTACAACATAAAAAAATACAAAAATCAAACAAAGATAAAAGAATAAAACAAACATTAGGAAACAGTGCTCAGTGCTCCGTGAAGCAGATGCGCACTGAGACACTGAGGTGAGGTGGTTTGAGAGCAATGCCTTAAAATGTCCAGGAGTAATGAAAGTGTCAGTCATGAGTATATTTTGGAGATGGTCCATGCTGTTGGTGCACAAAAACTAAAAGCCGATTTTTCCTTTTCTACAGTCCAAAGGGAAACTGGACTAATTTCTGTATAAAAATCCAAGTTTTTATGGTAAGATGTGTGATGTGATGTTTAAAAGTAAATGACTCATGGAGCCAGATACCAAGATATTTATACCCTGTGACTCTCTCAATATATCAACCATTCAGTGTTGAAAGGTGGAGAGTAAAAATAAAACTCTAGAAAAAAGCATGAACTTTGTTTCACTTGCATTGAGTACCAATTTTAAATCAATAAGTGCATTTTGAAGAGTGGTAAAAGAGAGCTGTAGGTAAGTTGTGCAGTGTCAGCAGAACAATACAAAAATATACAAAGATGAGCATTACAGTTGTCATATAATTTACATAAATTTTAAACAGAGCAGGTCCCAGAACAGATCCTTGTGGGACACCTTTTGATACTGATAATATTGCTGATTGGATGTTTCCAGCTTTCACACACTGAGTTCTTCCCCACAGGTAATTGTGGAACCATCTATAACCAGATGAGAATATTACGCAGTTTCTGAATGAACAGGGAATGATCAACTATATCAAAAAGAAAATTTATTTCAAAAAGAATGGGTCAAGATTATCTGCACCAGTTGATTTCCTGGGATCAGTGGATTGTGAGACAGTGGCTACATCGCTGGGAGAGATGGGTTGTAGTGTGAACTGAGAAACATGATTTAGAGTTTATGAAGAAGCACTATTAGAAGATGTGGAACCTGTACGTTCATTTTCAAATAAATAACCAGCAGCAGAAAAATGCATATTAAAGGCTTGGTCATTTTGTTTTTGGTTGGGTAGTACACAGTTATTATACTGTACATGAGTGGGACTTGAATGAGAACGGTATAATAATCTATACCTCCATACTTTCATACTTTTAGTGTTCTCACGATATTATTACACTAAGTATTATCACACTTCACAAATTTTCCACATCTGTCTGTTTTAAAAGTCAGCATTTGGAGGATTTTGGAAATTCCTGAGTTCATGAATTCTGCAGTCAATTCTGCGGACAAAACAGCAATGATCCCGTGAATATTAAGAACTTCACAGCTGCATAAACAACTTCTGCTAATAATATTAGTTTGTCGTTCTGGAGCAGGGACCAGGTGAAAACTCAGTTTCCGGTTCAAATGTTAGTCATTGTTTACATAGAGTTAACAGGGAAGATCCATCCCACTGCTCCTTCACTATGGAGACAGGGCTAAGGTGCACTTAACTTAAATTAGCCTTGAATACAGCTAGAAGTAGGGAGAAGAGCTAACCAGGATTTAAGGAAAGTAACAACAAGCTCTAAAGCTCAGTAGATAACACAGGGTGCACAAAACCAGGAATGTAACATCAACAAAGTCTGGTTTTAAGGACAAATGTGCCTATTCTTAAAAAGAAAAAAAAAACTTTGCTCCACGTGATGTGAGATCCACAAATTATGTCAGCAGAGACGTCTTACAGGAGAGACAACCCCTTTAAAAAAGATCCTCAGCAGAAATCGATGTGGAAATGCCGTAACGTGTGGTTGTTACATGACACATATCCCAAAGCAGGTCACGTCTTCACACTCTGGATTAAATAAGGATGGTGTTGCAAAACCTTCCACGTGTAGCAGAAGTTTAACCTGGGAAACATTTAAAACATTTAACATTATTTGGGGCCAAAACTATTTACTTTGTGAAGCCATTTTCCTCAGATTTGACTGGTGATACATAATGTTCATCCATTTTTAGGTAAAACATCTATAGAGACATGAGGTATCAGTTTTCTGAAAACGAGGTATCAAAAGGTTATTGTTTTAAGGATATGATCACAGCTTATGAACCTTTTCAGCTTAGTTGATGTATTTAGGTCCACATTTAATCATATGTTGTACATGTTCAGCATCACTGGCCAGTGTGTCAGCAGGGCTCAGACGACAGATTAGTGTTTATTTAATGTATTTATCATGTCTCTGGCACTTCTCTGCACCTTGCAGCACATGGTGATATTTTCTGTGGGTTACCGTGTTGTATTGCCTGTTGTGTTGTGTTGTATGGTTTGTTCTGTGTTGTGGCTGCAGCATGGGCAAATGGCCCAGAACAAATTTCTCTCTTGGGAGACAATAAAGTTAATCTTGAATCTTTACTGATGTAAGGAGCGTTTTGAGACTTTGGTCATTTGAAAATGCAGTGACTTTTACATAATCCCCAAACTTTAACTCCTCATGTGCGTTAGACATGATGACCTGCAGTCCTGCACAACAGGCTCCACGTGCACCTGGCGGTGGTCTGACCTAGATTTATCACACATCCTCCTGACAGTTACATTTTCACCCCTCACCTGAGTCGCCCCACTGACATTTAGTACTCAGTGAGCCTGTGCATATTTGTAAATCTCATCTAGTAGTTTGTGTCCATTCATTACGACCAGAGAGCTGAAATATAACATGCTGTGTGTAATGTGCATTAAATCAGTCCTCAGCAGTGGAGACGTTGGTACAGAGACAGACAGAGGGCATTAATCACAAATCTGATTCAAGACTGGACCTCAAAAAAAAAAAAAAAAAATCCATCACATCCAAAATGCCTTGCAGTGAAATGATTTGCATAATTCAAGTAAGATGAGGTTGAGAGCTCTGGCGTTATGTAAATCAGGAACACCATAAACACGAGTGCAATCACGAAGTGGAAATGTATTGGCAATGCTTGTCTATTAACTGCTCTTGGATGTGGCACAGTTCACTGACGCCACCAAATGAGAAGCTAGTTCATTACCACCAATCTAGAGAGCAGGTATTTCACATACGGCACCCTATTATGCTCACAGCTGCGTAATTGCAACGGTGGAGGGAAGTCCTCACTCGCAGCATCTGTCCGTCTGTGGGGGAAAAGACTAAATTGAGTGCATATGGAGGTGTTTTGATTTGCCGACTGAGCACAGGAATAGACAAGATTACTTCTCCCTTAAAAGCCTCCTGTGTACATTTAAAAAGCTGCAAGTTGTGGTACCCTTGAGTGACATGCTTTTGAGTTAATGATTCAGATAGCAGTGGTTAAAGAAGGCGTGCGTGCATGTATGAATGTGATGTATTTATTTCTGAAGTGAAGAAAAATAGCACAGACAAACAGAGAGGTAATCTAAGTCAGGAAATGAGACAGGATGAATAAAATTACAGAGCTAGTCATATTTAATGTGTAACAGTGCAAAGGGAGATTTTTATTTTATTTTATTTAATATTTGAAGTACAATAACTGACAAGGGCTCTTACCGCTGCACAGCTCTCAACCTTCACTGTGAACAGCGCCACTTCAGTCGGACGGTGTTTGAGATTCTCCACCTGAAAACACAACAGTGAAGCCACGACGTTATTAAGCAATCAGCGTTGTTACCACTAAATTGCATGAGCCATCCAGACTAGTGAGCACGACAAAACGGGACGCCACCTCTGCCCCGTTTCATTTTGAAAGCATCAGTGTCCTTTTCAAATGCCAAATCACAGGTTGGCCTTGCACATTTGCACACAACTGAATCTGACTAATACTAATTTATAAAAATAAACACGGTATGCGCCTTCTACCTCCTGTGGCTCATCTGGATCTTATAGCAAAGGTCCACTGAAGTACAAGGATGGGTCTTGTTTTACTTACTGGATGTTTCCTGGCCTTACTGTAGCAAGAACAATAAAATAGTAGTAAAGAATGTTTCATTTGCAAATGTTGCCACGAACCTATACTGCCCTCTAAAGGTGTAGAGCACAAAACACAGCCCTGAAAAGAGGGAGCACATATTTGTTACGGGCATAAGCATATCTTTTCTTTTACCATTAGCTGCCATCCAAAGCTTCTAATGAAGACAATACCTTAGAATGATTGCCCACCAAAAGCGCAGTGTGCTAAATTTATGTTGTTCAGTTTTTATACGGAACAATGAGAGGAATTATTTATGTAGCAACATCATAAGGGGAGAAAATTAAAATGTATTTTTTCAAATTTCGTACTACACTATTATTTAATTTATTTTTATTTGTTAAATTTATTTAATTCCCAAAGAAATCGCTGCGCGGTCTAAGGACTACATGTACCGTGATCCTCTCTTCGGTTCACTTCCGCCCTTCCAACTGCTTTAGGATTAAATATTCAGTAACGCTTCGAGAAAGAGAGCCAACATCTTGCATCACATATTTTATTACTAAAATATACAGTCATTCTGTTTAAGCCGTGACTTAGCCTTTCATTTCAATTTTGGTCGACGTGAAAGAAAAACGCATATCAGAAAAATATATTCTTTTGTCAACACACTTCCTGGTTGCGGTGACGTCATTATCTGAACTCTGTCTGATTGGTTCTGTCTTTTGCTTCGGAGTTTTCCCGCGCTGCGTAACAACACACTCAAGTGTCAGCCCGCAGATGTAGCAGGTTAGCGCTTTAGCATTTTGACGCTAGTTTATATCGCTACTGCAGCTGTAACTACACAATAATGCCGTCCTCAGACTATGACCAAGCTTCTCTGCCGGATTTATTACCGCTGTACTACAAACGACTGTTCCCCTTCTCGCAGTACTACCGCTGGCTAAACTATGGAGGAGGTGAGTTCACTGGCCCAGCTGAAGTACTGTGTTGTCTGTTAACCGGCTGCATGTGTTGATTGTACTGACCAGTGTTAGACATTAAAACGACATTTACTGAATTACTGGTGTACGGTTATGAGTTACCACAAATGAAAGTGTTCATTTAAAATCTGTACAACTTTCAAGACTGAATTGTACATGGACAAACGTCTTTTTCTTATAACCTGGTGCAACATTAAAATTTCAAATAAATTGTCAATTATATTTTAGTAGATTCACTTTAAAACCAAGGAAGACTGCATAATCAGTGCCCTTGATGATACAAATGACTTGATCAGTTCTTTTCCCAGTAGGCTTGTTTTCCACCATATTTCTTTGATACCGGAATAAATAATAATAATAAAAAAACGCTGTCAAGGACTAATGTGTTATGTTTTCTTGTGCAACCTCAGTGCAGAAGAACTACTTTCAGAATCGAGAGTTCTCCTTCACACTCAAAGATGACATCTACGTCCGTTACCAGTCGTTCAACACGCAGAATGATCTGGAGAAGGAGATGCAGAAGATGAATCCGTACAAGATTGACATTGGAGCGGTATACAGTCACAGGGTAAGACTTTGTGCAAATGCCACGTGTCTTGCAGGATTTGCACACCACTTGGAGACATTGGAGAAAGTTCTTTCTCTGTTTGTTGCCCGCAGCCAAATCAACACAACACCGTGAAGTCAGGGACCTTCCAGGCTCTGGAGAAGGAGCTAGTGTTTGATATCGATATGACAGATTACGACGACGTCCGAAGCTGTTGCAGGTAAATGAATTATGTTCTTCATTGATGTGCTGTAACAAATACCTCTATTCCATATTGGATTGTTATATTGAACAGTGTGACAGCCATAAAAATAATGCGTGACTTTTCAGTGCTGCAGACATTTGCTCCAAGTGCTGGACCTTGATGACCATCGCTATTCGTATCCTGGATAGAGCTCTTCGAGGTGGGACCTTCTCTGACTTTGTTTCAGGCATCCACTTGTGTTGATGTTTGGCTAAACCGTCATTTAACATGTTTCATAATGTTTTCAGATGACTTTGGTTTCCAGCACCTGCTGTGGGTTTATTCTGGCAGAAGAGGAGTGCATTGCTGGGTGTGTGATGAGGCAGCGAGGAAGCTCTCTGTAGCGGCACGCTCTGCTGTGGCCGAGTATCTCAGCCTCATCAAGGTAACTGCACTGTAACTTTTAATAGATATTTATAGTGGTTCCTCTCTTTGAAAATACTGGTCCTACACATGTAAGATCAGGACTGTGATTTTTCAGAGCTGTTAATGGCAAAATGACAAAGTTTAATGCTCCAAAATCCTTGACAGTTTTTTCTATTTACAATATTGTTTGCACTATGTTTAATGTGCTAGTGATACAGAGACATTTATAAATAAATTGTTCTTCAGAGACCATCATTACTTCAGTTAACAGGTGTACACAACCCAAGAGTTTAGATTTCAATCCCGTTCGTGCTAACATCTCATGGTAAATGCCAAAACATAATTTACTGAAGTGCTGAGCAGTAAACTGGCTCAGTATAAAGTAAAATCTATAAGTTATTGATTATGATTAGTCATGTTAGACTAACGAATCAAGTTAGGATGCCTTTTGTAAAAAAGAAAAAAAAAATAATATTTAAAATTTCCTCATGTAGAATCACAGGCAAGAACTCACTCATATAAAGAAAACTAAAAGAAGAATTAAACTTATAAAAGAACTTATCACTTATCTAAATTAGGGAAGGCTGACGCTTCAAAGTGTGTCTTGATCTTCAGGATATGAGATGTGATGTTCTGCTTGCTGCTGTTTCACAGGGTGGTGAAGAGACGGTGAAGAAAGTGGTGCTGACGGATCCAATTCACCCCTTTATCAAGTATGTGTGTGGTTATTCTGGTGATTGTCTCTAACTGTGAGAGAGTGTGTTGCCTCTGTGGCTTCAGCTATTTAAGAGTCTGTACTTGTAATCTTAACAGAGAGTCGCTGACAGTGGTGGAGCATTACTTTCCCCGATACGCACTTCAGGAACAGGACATACTGGGTCAGAAGGAGTCTGTAGGAAAAGTCCTGGCACTGACGCCTGAAGATATCCTTTTCACTACATGCTGCATATTTAAAAAAAAAAAAAAAAAATGTCTATTGTTATTTAATATGGGTTTGTTTAAAAAAAAATGGACACAAAATGACTTGACCTCCATTACATGTAAGAAAGGAACTGCAGCTGGCGTTCCAAAACGAGAAGAAACCCGAGAAGCGTTGGGATCTGGTCGTGGACCAAGCCACCAGGAAACAGGTCAGTGATTCTGCCCACATTGTGTAACCTCATTTATTTCTTTATTTTAAGTTGTTCCACTAGATAGTTTATTTTGTAATGTTTCTTCTTCCAGAGCGCAGCTAAAAAGGGCCAACACTTTGAAAAAGAGATCATGCTGCAGTATTGTTACCCAAGGCTTGATGTGAATGTCAGTAAAGGTGTGAACCATTTGCTAAAGAGCCCGTTCAGTGTCCATCCCAAAACAGGTGAGCCAACTTCAAACATGGAAATGTTGGACATTGTCTTCGCTGGGTGTAGATTTTTTTTCTTTTTCTTTCTTTTTTTTTTTTTTAAATTCGTTGACGGCAAACAAGTTTAGAGTTCAACCCTTTCAGACTTGAACGTGGACCCTATCACCCTATGTAGTTCAGTCACAAGTATCCAGCTTTACGTACACGTGTTCTAATCTGGCATTGAAATGGTTTCTGGGGTCACCGCTCCAGATCTGATCACAGTTTTGCAGTCTGTGTTCAAATAAACACCACCACCATTTGTTGGTGCGTTAGAATATTGTAGCGTCGTCCATCTCTAATGAATCTCCGTATCAGAAGCATGAACAACGCTAAGACGTGCTACAAATTATGGAACATTATAAGCTCTCTCTCTCACTCACTGAAAGCCCACAGTTGAGTTAAGTTATTATTTAGGTTATTTATTTTTGACATCACACTTGTTACTAAAGTTGCTGCTTCCCCATTTTCTGCAATTAAACCTCTGGTTATAAATGAATATTAAAACACTGGTGATTATTGGAGAAATACATAATTTAACTCCATGTGGTTACTTTGGATAAATCGACCTGATCCCATCGTTTATCAGCCACATGCCAATATGTTTGTCTGTGACGTAATTAAACAAAACGTGCTCATATTTAATATTTCACTTGTTAACTGTTGTTTGGGTTGAATTATTATTTAGTTAATTGACAGCCACAAGGAAACGCAGACCTCAGCAGAGGTCACAAACATCCTAAAATTATAATGAGGACACCTACCCATTGCCGTTTTGACAGTAAAACCTTGTAAATGAAACAAGTTAAAAGCTATTCTGGTGATCTGGTAGATGTAATGATATGTTAGTGAAGCACTGACAGATTCTTACTGTGACTTCTCTCTTCGACTAGGGCGCATTTCTGTTCCTATCGACCTCAAGGAACTGGATACGTTTGATCCATTTGCTGTGCCCACAATCAGGTAAGCAATAATTATATGTACTTTGTTCGGTTATGAGCGGTATGTGTCTGTTCAGAGCTGACGTTGGATCTATTTTCTTTGTTTTCAGTCTGATCTGTGAGGAGCTGGACCGGCCCAGGCCAGACGAAGAAGATGAGAAGTCTGAGGACGCCAAGGAAAACGAGAAGGATGCAGCAGAGAGGCGGAAGATTAGAGGTCAGAGAGCATCTTTAAAGCACAAAATGCACTTTTGCCAACTTGCGATGAGTCCAAATGAAATTTTTATTTTTGTTGTTGGTTATTAAAAAGTCAACAAAGCATCACATATGCATTTTGTAGCAGTACCAGATGTTAAGCTTCTCTCTCCAAACACAAGTTCATTAGTGTATCGACTTGTTCATTCTCTTGCACGTGATCTATACAGAATCTCTATACGGAGTTTCTCTGTTTTCTGACTTTGTGACTGGAACAGAGTTAATAAATGTTAAACAAGACAGACTTTCACAGGAAACACTGCCATGCACAAAAATAAAAGACATCCAAGCAGATGTGGTGTACGAGAATTTTCTGAAAGAGGAGAAGCATTTTTCATCACTTCATTACTACAACATGGAAACATGGCATGTACGCCCACATTTCTGGGTGGGTGCATGCCAGGCTGCAGCCTCAATCTGAAGCAGAAATATAAAACTTCATCTTAGACCTCTGGAATTTTTTTTTATTTACTGTTCCTTATAACTCATTGAAGTTCACGTTCAGCTGTTGAATGAAAATAAAAATCATCATATGTGTGTCCAGTGCCTTTGAATGTCTAAACTCATGTGTTTAAATGTATTGTTTGCAGATTATAAAAGAACCAGTCTGGCGAAGTACGTGAAACACTTTGATCATTTTCTCGATGTAATGGCTCGCTCTTGGAAAGGAGACCTTCTCAGGAAAAGCGGTAAGGTTATAGTTTTGGTAGATTAAATGAAGACAGAGCCATGTCTTAGCTCTTCATATTTTTTAATCAGTTTGCTTTGTTTCCTTTTTCTCCTTCAGATCTTCAGAAAGAATTCTGAATCGGACCAAAGCCAGAGAATGACATCTCTGCTGGAGAACTGTTTATAGCGCTCTATTAATTGTGGCTAATTAAATGTGGCTGATGATGCAATAGAGATGAAGTTAATTTTGTGTAATGGTGTTGTTACTCTAGAGAACAATCATTTCATCCAAATCTGTTTTATTATGCTCAGTATGTATACATTCATAAACTGCTAAATACATTTTCTCGTTCTTCCTTTTCCTAGTAAAATATCTCTTTTATGTTGTTTGTCTACCTGCTGCCTAAATGTTGTTGTTGTACAGGCATTTTTGAAAATAAATTTGGTATTTCTGCTCTTGTAAATTCCTCTATTTATTTCCATCCGATTAAGTTAAAAATGTAAGCTATGGACCCTGGTTACAGCTGCACTTACCACTATATTGTAGAAGCAGCTTTACATTCTGCATTTTGTGATTTTTGTTACTGTATGTGAGAGCTTTACTTGCAGTGTTTTGTGTAGTATTTCTGCCTTGACTCATATAAAACAACATGAATCCTTCCTACTCCACATTTCATCAACATCTTTATTTGAATGAAGTTGTATGATGAGACAACTCAAGCAATGGGCGCTAGCAGAGTTATTTTCTAGCCTTATATTTAGCCTTTAGCAGAAATAGTAGTCTTACACCTTTTTTCGTAATTATGATTTCATTATGAAGATGTATAATAATAATAATAATAATAATAATAATAATTAATAATTTTTAAGTTGTATAAAAACTATGTTCGTGCATACATTTGATTGACATGGAAAAAAATAAAAAGCGGCTAAAATAGCAGCCGCAAAGGCTAATAGTTAACTTTAAAATGCAATGTAGTTTAGTTTTCAAGATAAGATCTTGAATTTCTCCAAAAGTAGCGGATATTTTTCTATTTTTATGTCAAGTTATAATGTTAAAGGGATAATATTTATTCTGGCCATGTTTTATTTTACATGAAGACAAGAGTCATTACTCAGTTTTGACTAAATATTACATGATTAAAACGCTGATTTCGTCCGTACGTAACCCGGAAGTAGAAGGCTCGGCTCCAGCGGATATTACTCCGACACTGAGGTCAGAAGTTCTCTTTTACAGCCATCTTGGATATAGCGTCCCGAGTCGGTGAGTGTCTCTGTTGATAATCCAACATCATCCAGACATTTTTAATATATTCCCGTCTAAACCAAAGGGTTAATGTGATTGATTAAAGTGTGGCCGTCCGGCCGGTGTCTCTATTACTTCTGTCCGACTTATCTGTTTAGTGATATACGTGCCGTTGTGTCACTGATTACCGGCTCAAAATGGGCGAACATGATGTCCACCAGTTTACTATCAGACTGTCAGGGCCGCAGTCAAGTGTGCGACAAGAGAAATGAGACTATTTTTTGTGACACCTGGCGGGCCACTTTAAATAAGGTTGAACTGGATGAAAAGATTGTGTCGGACCTGGGTTTTAGCTGTTAGCTGTCCTCTGTTGTGGCTAACCGAAGCTAACGCTAGCTAAATGTTGCTTCAACACTGCTAAAGCATGGGCTCTGTCACCTGTTCAAACCCCTACACCAGCTACAGGTCGGCGTGTTAACGTTAGTGATCGGCTCTATATCATATCAGCTAGCCTGCGTTTAGCTACCTTATATGGGCAACTAAGCTACTGGGACCAAGTAATTTCCCTTGTGGAGCATTAAAGTATATCAAAGTCTGATAATCTGTCTCTCCTTTATTTCCCTCACCAGCAACCATGCCTGGTGAAGCAACAGAAACGGTCCCTGTCACCGAGCAGGAGATGCAGCAGCCTCAAGTAGAGACTGGTTCGTATACTTTGGCTTCTTGAGAACTTGCATGTGACAATGCACATAAGACAACGGGTCCTGGATCTCTTTGAGCTCGGGAGTTTGCTAGAAGTGAATGATCCTGGGAGCTAATTAGTTGTGCAGATGAGTGATTTGATGACTATTGAGTTCAGGGTGTTGACTCAGCTGGCAGCACACTGACTTAATGTAACAGGTGACAGTCACTTTTGACTGTCATCACTGCAGTGATGTTCCTTGGATTAGTTGTAAAGAGTAATCCAGGACCCCTTTTTCATTTACACAGACTCACAATGGCGTGTGTTGACATGCACTGACAACTGGATTTAACACACAATGCATGGGGTTTTGAGTGTGGTTTTCTGTGTGCACTGTAATGCCTTGAAAACCCACTGTGTAGCTTGGAAGTAACACTGTTGGTAATGGCACAGATTATGTCTTCTATGTATTTTTTGTGGTTGTAATATTAAGTTGTAGCAGTATTTAAAAAAAACAAAAAAACAGTGTAACCAAAGAGTTTTAAAAACCTCAAATTTCCCAAGAGTCCCTTAAAACTGAAGGAGCTTAGTGGTGAAATGTCTCCTCAAACTCAACAAAACCAGTTGCTTTTTTATTTTATTTTTTGGATATACCAAGACCTGGATGACTGGGAACCTTCACAGATGGACAAGCGCAGACATAAGAGAAATTATATTAGGGAAATTAATGTCTTCAATACAATAGTTGAAAGTTTTTTTTGTTGTTGTTTTTAAGTACTTCAATTATGTTTTTAACTGGGGACACAGATATTTGTCTGGGGTCTATGATGGCTGTCTGCTACTGTGCATTTCAGTGTCTTATTAGGATGAGGAGATTTTAAGGAATGAATCCAAACAGAGTAAGAATTTAGCACTATTCTCTGGTTTCTGTTTTCCTCTGAATATGGAGGTGTTTGCTTAGGGCTGTGGACTGTCTACTTCTGCCTCATCTGATCAGATATCTAACATTTAGCAGTTAGCTGTAGTCCTCTATAACGTTTATATCCCATTTATGTCTTGTATAAATGCCCTGGTAATACACAACTGTTTGTGTTTGTGTATGTTTAGTTGAGAGGAAACTTTAAATTACATTGGTAACCTTTTGCATATTGCTGCAGTTATAACATAAAGGTTAAGCTCATTACTCTGTTACATCTATCTGTTGGACAAACAATAAATTTCCCTTTAAAGCATATTTACCTTAAATACATAGTTCTCCGGTTTAATTGCAAATTCTGAAGGTTTACTTTCCCACATGAAATCGGCAATAGTTTGACATTCTTTTTTTGATGGAAGACATAATTGCTGGCTGACAGGGGTTTACAACAGTTTAACTGTCTCTGGCAGAAAAATATACGACTGTATTTGTAATTTGCTTCGTTAAACTGCAGCTTTTTGAATGCTTGATAATCAAGTAAAATATGAGATTTGCATTCTACTTTGTTTAGCCACATGGTTGGTAAACAAGTCATTACTAGCAGTTATGGCTTTTTGCATTTATTTTGGTTTTGTAACACATAATCATCAAGTTGGGGCTTCAAAAGAGAGAAGTTTTTAGCATTAACAGCTTATCTTACTGTTCACACATAAGTAATTGACAAAATTTCAGATGTGTACTAAGGGACAAGCATGTTTTGTTGAGCCTTTTAAGAGACAAGAATTGGGTCATTAGTCCAGAGCTTTGTGCTAGTGTTATGTTTCTTGCAGCTTTATTGATGCTGACTGTAATGTTCTCATCTTGGAATAAAAGGCCTTGAATTGGAGGTAGTTCGGGCAGTCCTCTATCTAGAGTAATCCTGGTCTGTGAATAGACATTTTTATGCATGTGCTGATATTTTGGACTTGAAGTGTCCTCCCCTCTGTCACACTTAGAAACTGCATGGAGTTTTGGACACGGGCACTATTTTTTATTTTTTTTTTCCTGGATGTGCGCCCACCCCATCCTCAACGTCACAAACCCATCAGTTTCTGTTCACGTGTGGAGCACATTTTTATTTTATCATGTGCTTTCCTGAGGCTCCCATCACAGCCATTACTCTTCCTTCACCAGCTGCAGCAGCGGTATTGAGTTGTTCTCCTCCCGCGACAGCTGTTCCTACAGTGAGCAAGGTGAACCCACTGGAGACCCCTCCAGAAACCTCTGATGCTCAAGAGGTGAGCTCCGCAGAAGGAGCTAGCAGTGATCAACCAAATGGTGTAGCTGCAACTCAAGCAATGACCAAGCAAACAGAAGAGATTGTGTTGAAGGCAACACCTGCCTCACAGGAAGAGCTGACTGCTGACCCAGCGCAAGAATCGACCGGTTTGGCAGCAAAAGAGTCTGTGCCTTCTGATGATGCTCACATTGCTTCCCCTGAGCTGCCCAATCTTGAGGAAGCCAACAAAGAAGAAAAAGGCCAATTTCTTTCTGAAGAATCAACCAACCAAGTGTTCATGCAGATTGCTGCTGAAGAAAAGCCCTGTGGCGATGATCCAGCAGTAGAGAAAGACCTTGGAGAACCAAACCCATCTCCTCCTGAAGATGTTGGTGCAAATGAAGTTGGGAAGGCAAGTGATGCACCGAACTCCATGGCAGAAGGGTTAAAGAACCTTTCCCTGGACAAAGCTCAAGATAAAATCTGTCCTGGTGATGGGAATGACAACGTGGCAACTCAAAATGAAAATCCTGACAAGAAAGACCCAGTTATAATTCTCTCCAAGGCCAGTCAGTCAAAGGGGAGCGCTAAATGTGAGGCCCCACATAATTCCGGCCGTCACCTGTCAGGTTGGTTTATCTTCTGTGAAAACAAAAGTGCGTTCCCCTCCTCAGGCCTTTGTTCATATCTTTTGAATACATCTTTGTGATCAGGTTTACAAATCAAGTTATTTACTGTGGCGGAAATGTCTACGTGGCTTGAGAGTATCGCATTGAAGTATTTTTGTCATTATGGATTGAGACTTCAAGTGCTTTCTGCAGGATATTAGGAACAAGTCCTTTGGAAGAGTAGTTGTTTATATAGTAACGACTGGCGTACAGTAGAAACCACTGGTGTTGTAGATGGGTTAAAATGTTTCATTAAAATGGACACCATTTTTTTGGCTGAGATCAACTTCAGTCTTTTTTCAGTTTCCAAGTTGATTTGTTTTGCCTGATGTTGGAAAGTTTTTTCACGCTAGGTCTGTGGTGTTCGTGTAGTATACTCCTGTTTAATGCATTGCAAGTTTTGTTTACTTTGCTCTTGGTGCATCCTGACTAAATATAGAATTTGATTTTTTGTGTGTAAGTAGGAAAAGTATGTTCTGTGCATTTTGAGTGGCAAATTGCATCACAGTCTTAAAATAGGGATGTGTGCTCTTTTCCTAACCGTAAGCAAAGAGATTGCATTTTGGTTTGTCATCATTTAACCTGCATGAGTAAGACAACCATTGTCGGGTGAAAAGTTTTTAAAGAATCTTTTTCTATTCAGCTACACCTCCTGCCCCAGCTTCCTCCCAGCATCCTCAGGCAGCTTCAGGCCCTGCTAAGCCCAAAGGCAAAGATGCCAAGAGTGCGCAGGGTTCTTCTGCCCCAAAGGCTGTCCCTGGCAGAAGAAAACGGTCCTCTATGTCTGCCTCTTCTGCCTCTCCAACCTCGCCAAAATCTACTCCTTCTTCTACCCCATTGTCACCTGTGCTTTCTCCTCTGGCTTCCTCACCTGGCAGCTCTTCTGCTAATCAGGCTAACCGTACCACCCCAAAAGTAGTTAAGGCTGGCAAACAAGGAAAAGCCAAAAAAGGAGAGGCGTTTGTGCCTCCTCCTGTACAAGTGGAGTGCAAAGTCTCTGAAACAAAAGAAAAAAAGGTAGAGCTGAACCTCAAGCAGACAGCAACAGTTGAAGTTGAGACAAAAACTCCACCAGCTACTTCCAAGTCTGTTGCAGCCCCAGCTGCTTTCAAAGTTACCTCAAAATCTGCTGTTGCAGCACCAGTTTCCTTTTCTGATGCTATTGCTTCTAGCCCTCCCAAATCCATTGAAGTTAGAGCAGCATCGTCAAAAGCTACTCCTGTCATTGCAGCTGTTGATGATGAGCTCCCTCCACTTATCCCACCTGAGAAGCATATTACAATACCTGTACCCGTACCTCCTTTTGAGAAAGACGCCGCAAAGCTTGGTACATCACCCTCTAAATCTAATCCTCCGAGTACTAAGGCATCATCCAAACCCAAGAACGATAAGTTTGTTCCTGTTGAGGTTCCTAAAGCAGCAGTGCCAGTAAAATCTGCTTCTCTAGACACTCCTAAAGCTACTAAACCAGTCCAGGCCAAAGCTGCCCCTGCTGAGCCTGCCAAGGCGAAGGCCAAAGCCGCCCCTGTTGAGGCTGCCAAGCCCGAGGCGAAGGCCAAAGCCGCCCCTGTGGAGGCTGCCAAGCCCGAGGCGAAGGCCAAAGCCGCCCCTGTTGAGGCTGCCAAGCCCGAGGCGAAGGCCAAAGCCGCCCCTGTTGAGGCTGCCAAGCACGAGGCGAAGGCCAAAGCCGCCCCTGTGGAGGCTGCCAAGCACGAGGCGAAGGCCAAAGCCGCCCCTGTGGAGGCTGCCAAGCACGAGGCGAAGGCCAAAGCCGCCCCTGTTGAGGCTGCCAAGCCCGAGGCGAAGGCCAAAGCCGCCCCTGTGGAGGCTGCCAAGCCCGAGGCGAAGGCCAAAGCCGCCCCTGTGGAGGCTGCCAAGCCCGAGGCGAAGGCCAAAGCTGAGGCAAAGGCCAAGCCCGAGGTGAAGGCTAAAGTCGAGGCGAAGGCCAAAGCTGCTCCCGTAGAAGCTGCCAAAGCTGCCCCTGTGGAGGCTGCCAAGCCCGAAGCGAAGGCCAAAGCCGCCCCTGTGGAGGCTTCCAAGCCCGAGGCGAAGGCCAAAGCCGCCCCTGTGGAGGCTTCCAAGCCCGAGGCGAAGGCCAAAGCCGCCCCTTTGGAGGCTTCCAAGCCCGAGGCGAAGGCCAAAGCCGCCCCTGTGGAGGCTGCCAAACCCGAGGTGAAGGCTAAAGCTGAGGCGAAGGCCAAGCCCGATGTGAAGGCTAAAGTCGAGGCGAAGGCCAAAGCCGCCCCCGTGGAGGCTTCCAAGCCCGAGGCGAAGGCCAAAGCCGCCCCCGTGGAGGCTTCCAAGCCCGAGGCGAAGGCCAAAGCCGCCCCCGTGGAGGCTTCCAAGCCCGAGGCGAAGGCCAAAGCCGCCCCCGTGGAGGCTTCCAAGCCCGAGGCGAAGGCCAAAGCCGCCCCCGTGGAGGCTTCCAAGCCCGAGGCGAAGGCCAAAGCCGCCCCCGTGGAGGCTGCCAAGCCCGAGGCGAAGGCCAAAGCCGCCCCCGTTGAGGCTGCTAAGGCCGAAGCTAAAACTAAAGCTGCCCCCGCCGAGGCTGCCAAGCCTGAGGCTAAGGCCAAATCTGTTCCTAACAAAGTTCCTAAACAAGCTGAAGAAACAAAAGCTGCACCTTCTAAGGTTGCCAAACCAGATGCGGAGGTGAAGTCTGCCCCTGTTGAAGTTGCCAAGCAAGCCCCTGTGAAGGGTGCCAAGCCAGTTGCTGAGACCAAATTGGTTGAGGTTAATGCAGCTCCTGCTGAAGTTGCTAAGGCTACTAAACCAGATGCTAAGCCTTCATCTGCTTCTGTGAAACCTGCTCCTCGTAAACTCACTTTTGCTGAGGCTGTTGCAAAACCTGCCCCTGTTAAACCTGAAGTAAATGATACAACTCCTTCTGAACCCGTTTCCTCGCCTAAACCTGCCCCTACATCTGCTAAAACCCCAGCCATGATGGAGCCTGTGATCAAGAACGACAATGGTATTTCCTCCTTTCTCTCTCCTTGTGTGCCAACTGTTTTTCCAACTGTCACTACGTTCTGGGAATTGCTCAGATCCTCAGATATGCCTCTCTTACATCCTATCTCGTGTGGTACACATTAGCTTTCATATAAATGGTTTATTGATCAATGCTATCTGGTTGTGGACATGACTCAAGGTTTTTTGGAAGCAGTTTTGTTGCATACTGTCGAATTGGACAGTCTAAATGGTGTCTGTCAGGTTTTATTTAGTGAAGAGGAGTTGTCATGGCTTTGGATAGGAAGGACTTATGTTTTCAACATACATACTGTTTTGCTTTTTTCTGTGTTAACTTTCAGGTGTACATGCTTGACATTGTTGGCATATAGTGACTAAATTTTGTTTTCTATTGGCGGTACCTGTAGGATCCGGCACTGAGTCAGACAGCGATGACTCTGTCCCTGAGCTGGAGGAACAGGATTCTGCACAGACAACACAGCAAGCTCAGGTGAGGTGCCAGTCCGGTTTCAAATATTGTTTTGACCTGCATGGAGTTGGATAAATAAAATATTTTAAGCAGACGTGTTGGTCTTTGACTCTTCAATGATGTTTTCAAGAACTTTCGTTCTTCTGAGCCTACTGAAGCCAGCCTTTCTTTCCTGAGAAGAGATGTGTCTTGCAGTCAACCCTACCTAATCCTTACTTCTACATTTAGTTGTTATCATAAAATGAATAATTCATTTACATTTTACTTCATGTAGCTTGCAGCCGCTGCTGAGATCGATGAGGAGCCTGTCAGCAAAGCAAAACAGAGCCGCAGTGAAAAGAAGGCACGAAAGGTAAACATCCCCACTCACCTTGTCATTGAAATGTAAACTGTGGCTTTCTGTATCAACTGGTCAAATTTCGCCACATTGCTAAATATTTGTCCTTTTTTTCAGGCAATGTCGAAGCTTGGTCTCAGGCAGGTAACAGGGGTCACCAGAGTCACCATTCGCAAGTCAAAGAACATCTTGTTTGTTATTACCAAACCAGACGTCTACAAGAGCCCTGCATCAGACACATACATCGTCTTCGGTGAAGCTAAGGTAACCAACCTCCTTAGTGGTTGTCATGTAGAGTGTGAGATTCCTCTTAGATTCAGTTAATGGTGGGTTGGATACACCAGTTTCTCATTTTACCTGCTTTTTGTGTTATAGATCGAGGATCTTTCCCAGCAAGCTCAGCTGGCTGCTGCAGAAAAATTCAAGGTACAGGGAGAAGCTGTATCAAACATCCAGGAAAACACACAGACGCCCACAGTACAGGAGGAGAGCGAAGAAGAAGAGGTGAGACTTCATAACTGTTACCCTCATGAAGGTGGACATCAAAATAGGCTAACTTTGTTAAATTGTATGAGATCATAACAAACCTTTTTGTTGATTATTCTAGGTTGATGAGACCGGAGTTGAGGTCAAGGACATTGAACTCGTCATGTCACAAGCCAACGTGTCGCGGGCGAAGGCTGTACGCGCCCTGAAAAACAACAACAACGACATTGTCAATGCTATTATGGTAAGATTTTCAATCCTCCAATGTCATGGAACCGCACAAATCCTGTTAACAAAGACATTTCAAATGGTTTGCTTTTTATGCATACCGGAGCTCTTCAGTGATGATTAATACAGTGACTTTCGTTCTTCTGAGTCTAATGAAGCCAAAATTTCTGTCCTGAGAAGAGAGAGATTCTTTAAAGTCAGGAATGCATACATTCAAACTTGTGCTAACTTCAGCTGTTTTTGTGCTTTGCAGGAATTGACGATGTAATGGGACCCTGTCAACGAAGAGTTGAAGAAAGGTTGCTGATTTAAGCTCATTTATACAATTTATACCCAAGATGGAAATAAAGTTGTGGCTTGATGAAATTAATTTTTGAATTTTTTTTGCTCTTCTTTGGGGAGGAGGTGTGGGGTGGGGTGCTGTTTTGTTTTCAGGACTGATTAGCCTGGTCACCGCAGGGATGGACTGGTCCAACAAACATTTTATTATTGTCGTTAGAAAGTTCTTAGATTCTTACCACAGCATAGATTTGCCCTAGAAAGGACAGGGCTAACCACTCGGCCACCATCCGACGCCTAGTGTGTATATTTTTCAGATTTGTTTTGTAGTGAGAGTATGTCCATTTAAAAATGTATGTGGGTGAGAAGGCTGCTGGTTCATTCTGTTCAACTCACTGAGCAGACGTGAGACTAAATGTCTTAATCAGTTTCTGGTCCAAACTTAAAAAAAACTATCTGGAGTGACGCGGGGGTCATCTTAATTCGCATGCTTTGTAAGACTGTGGAGCAGCAATGTACTGAAAAGATGAATAATAAAACGGATACATCTGAGGAGTCTGATGATTAATGGGTATGAATGAAGTGATCTTTTTTTTGGAGTTGCACATGAAACCATCAAAAATTGGAGAAATGTCTTGTACTGCTAAGGAATTGAAACAAACTTGCTGTATCAACAGTAGAGAGAGCATACTAACAAAATGCATTTAGTGTTACAAATGAATGACATGTTACAACTCCAAACTAAGGGTTGCGAGGAACAGATGAGATTATAGTCGGTGTTGGAATAAATCTGGTCATTTCAACACCTTGGGGATTTCATCGAGATGTGGTGGACTGGATTGGAATAGTTTAGAAATTTACATTTATGGACGACAGACCTTTTCTTTGAGAGAAAAGGCTATAGGTAAAAAGTGAAAATGCGAAAACAAAGACAACTGGACTTGTTGAGCTTTGATGAAGATATTTAATCGCTCACCCAAGTCAATGGCATTCATAGGTTCTGGGGGCCCTGGCCACAGTGCAAACTAGAAACATCGGTCCAATGAGGTGGATGTGGTAAAAGCCCTTCATAGGTGTATGGGGATTTTTGGCGGAAAATGTGCCAAAAGACCTAAAGTCTTCTGACCATTGGTGCCGCTAATCGTGAGGGGAAAAATGGACACCAATGGGTTCATCGGAACAAATTTCTCTAAATGCAGTTGACTATTAGGTCTTAACAGTAGTCCTATACATTTTCCTTTTAAGAACAGTAGAAGCCACTTAGGATAAGTGGTGACATGTTTTCAATAAGAGTCAAACAAGTCCAGTTGCCTTTGTTCTAATATATACACTACCAGTCAAATGTTTGAACACACCTTTTCATTGAAATCAGTGAGAAGGTGTGTCCGAAGCGTTTGACTGGTGGCGTGTAAATTAGAATACAACATTTTTGATCCATATATATAAACACATAAAGTATACGTGTGATAATGGATTTTTTTTTTTTCTACATAGCACATCCATTAGCGCTACGTAGAGGTACCCTAGTCCTGCAGCCTGCTCTATAAACTGTTGGTATTGGACTAGATGAGGTTTTCTGAGGAGGTGATCATGCTGGGTGGCACGGAGACCATAGCTAATCTCGTTACATGTGCCGGGGCCAGGACATCAGCGGCAGCTGTGGCTGCTGAAAGCTCTAGAAAGAAACGTGTGGTGCGCTACGAGTGCGTCAGATCTGCCGTATTCTCACACCGGTATACGCAACCAGATCCGGAGTAGAGTCCGTCCACACTACAGGAGGCGGTGCATTGGCTGTGTGTGCGCAGCCTTCCTTCTCAATTTTTTTTCGCAGCCCTTACAATTCTTTTTACAAGACTGTTTCAGCTGCGATAAAGAAGTTCGCTTCACGCCCAGACATGTAAGTAGCGGGGGTTAAGGCGAGGACCCAGACATGGTGCAGCCCGTTGTATCTGTATCTGTGTCTGTGTCTGTGTCTGTATCTGTAGTTGTATCTGTAGCTGAAGCTAGCTGCTAGCGTTGACAACATGCTTCTTGCCAGGGCGGGAGGTTGGCCTGGCCTCGGGGAACTGTGAATAGCGCTAACTCGATCCCTCACACGCCGGGAAAAGAGCACACTGCACCGTCACCCTGATTACAACAGGCCCGGTTGGCCCGCGTTAGGTGAAAAAGTGTGCTACAGTCCGCTATAGCTCGCTCAGTTGCACCGCATGGCTGGGCTAACCTAGCATAGTTAGCCTGGCTAGCAGTGTTAGCATTAGATTAGTATGAGATTTATGGGTAAGGATTGCGGCGCTATAAATGCAATCTGTGAGTGTTATGACGTAAAAATTATACATCTGCCCCTTGGCAGAGTTACAAAGAGCCTTAGAGTGGATTCATGAACACATTAATTAAACTTAGCCTTAGCTCCCATACAATGCATTGATAATTTGTAAGAGGATTTGTCTAATGAAAGCCTCTGAGCCAAGTGGTGATAAACATGCTGGTAGCGTCCATAATAACATGATATTTTTATTTTATTTCATCAATGAGCCGAAATGTATGCGTACTAAAACCTAGGTTGGTTTGTAACAATGAATGAACACCCAGTCCTCCACGTTCATCCGTTATGTAGTCAGATGATCTTGACATTTGGGTGGACCACACCAAGTCATCATCCCTGTCTGGTGGCATATTACTACCATCCAAGCCTTTCACCAGTTAAGATAATTATATTAATGTAGGAAATTTCAGGCTCACATAAATTAGTCTTGCGGCGCTTTAGCGTGCACAGATGTTTCACTTTTAATACTCTTGACACTGGATCACGCTGTAACTTGAAGCCCCATAGGAACCTGATACAAAGGCTTTTTGATGGCAAGCTGTTGCACCTGCAAGCTCACCAACTGCCACCAGAACTGGACCTTTATATTATGTGCTGTTTTTGTGTAAACCTACATGATCTCTATGGTTTTACAACAGCGTGATGTGTTTTATGTTACCAATAGCTTTGTTATAACTTCATGTTCTCTGCTTCTTCACAGGCATCCAGCAACTGCCAAGTGGTACGACAGGAGGGACTGCGTTTTTATAGAGTTCTATGTAGCAGACAGCAAAGATGTTAAAGTCAGTTTTGATAAAACAAAGTTTGGTTTCAGGTAGGTTTTTCCTCATGTTGACTCATAATAAACACATCATGCTGTATTTAACTGTTAATACCTTGTGGCACATTGTTGTTGGTTCCAGTCTGGCTTCATATGTTTGACATGTGAATTAAAGTAATGTTTTTTTCCCTACAGCTGTCTGGGAGGAACTGACAGTGTCAAGCATGAGAATGAAATAGAACTTTTTGAAGCTATCGAGGAGAATGTAAGTTGTACCGGGGCTATTATAATCCGAGTTGCTGATTGCATTTCACCAAATATTGACCAGGTGTGAGCTTATATTTCTGTCATTTTTTTTCCACTTTTCTACAGGAATCCAAACACAAACGCACAGATCGCTCAGTGTTGTGCTATCTACGAAAAGCACAGCCGGGTAAAGCGTGGCCAAGGCTAACGAAAGAGAAGGCTAAGGTGGGTTGTAAAAAATATATACACTGACACATTTATTAGATTTAAAAGACGATGTCCACTCTAAAGTTTAAATGTTAATAGTGTGGTGCAAGAAAGCTATGAAGAACACAAAAGATACATATACATCAAGTTGGTATTATTAAAAATGCTTGTCTTGTGTTTTAACAGCTGAGTTGGCTCAGTGTCGACTTCAACAACTGGAAAGACTGGGAGGATGACTCAGATGAGGAGATGGGCAACTTCGATCAATTCTCAGATGTAAGCACTTTGATCAGAGTGGATTAATTCATTCATTCACAATTGCCTTGACATTACTACTTTAAATTGTTGAATCAAAATGTCAGTGTCTCACCTAAAGAACAACAGAGGTGGGGGCTGCCCTGTTTCCGATTTGGGACTGTGGTTACAACGTGTGAAGTTGTTTCTTTTTCAAGTGGTAACATCAACCTTAATTCTGAACATTGTGAACACAATGCTATTTGAAGGAAACACATGTGTTGTGTTCTCTATTAACCCCTCTCCAACGCCACCCCCTCATCCAGACATGGTGACTTGTATCTCAATAAACAAAACTGCCAGTGGTCAAAAAGCCAAACTCGAGGCTTCCAAGAGTCAGTCCACGCACTTGCTGCCTTCAAATGTGGTTATAATTACCGCGCTCACGTGAACAAGTTTACCTGATAACTAGACATTTTTGGAGTAGTCTGCATTAACAAATTGTCACTAGTTTTGCTGACTATTTTAAACATGACAGAGGTGGATGGTGAAGTTAATCTAAGATAATTGAGTCCTATAGTTTCCTTCATAACTTCGTAATTTGTTTGAGGAGAAGGTTGATATTCCTAACAGCCTTGTCCTTTCATTGCACGTGTGTTTGCTAAATTGTTATCCAGTTATCTTGACAAACTGTGAGCCTCGGTGGCTCTAGACACCAAACGTTGCCTGGCAGCGGTGTTCTCACAACATAAGACTGATGTTACCACTTGGACACAGAGGAGCTTCCCATGCGTCCCATGTTGTAGCCACATAATGGATGGAGCATATGTCCACTTCTTCTCTATGGTCTTTGCAAAGACCCCGAGTACAGACATTTTATTGCATCCCTTCCAATTGATCTTGTAGAGAAATTCAACTTCAGTTTGTCGTTTTGTAAACTGTCCCACATTTGAATTGGCGATTAAATAACAGTTTTTTTTTTCTTAAATCTTTCAGATGATGAACAACATGGGAGGTGAAGATGACCTACCCGATCTAGATGGTGCAGATGATGTAAGAATTAGTTTTACTTCAATGACCTGATGTTAATCTGTGTCCATACAGGTTAATGTTGTTGTCTTGAAAACAAATGATGTCATTTTCAATCTCATCCATTCCTTTTTCATTCTTTTCTTTTCTAGGATGAATCTGCAGATAGTGATGACGAGAGTAAGTGTCTCTGAGCATTTGCACAAACTGCAGTTACAGCCGCTGTGTGTGATTTAGGGTTTCATGTTATTTCTGTTTCTCTTTCAGAATTGCCAGATTTGGAGTAGAAGACAGTAAGACTCTGGAAAGGAAATGGAAGAACAGAGAGAAAGAGGAATCTTAACAAATGTATATCTTGAAACTGAAGGCAGTGATAAACAACTGTACATACGAGTCAGTAGCCATATTTAAATCCATAGCCTCAGCTCCAAACTCTTGACCAATCAGTCCACTGAAGGTTGATATGCATGGTATTGTACAGAGCAGCTATCTCCACTTCCATTTACTGTACTGCACCTTTTGGGTATCTCGTTTTACTGTTAAATATTACAACTAAGCACATCTTATTTGTTGGAAAAACTGTATAGTTGTCCTCAACTGAGCAATACGTGGTAAGAGACAATTTCTTTCAACTGGATTGTGGTTTCAAAATAATTAGGCCCACTCATTCCCAATGTTGTGGTTTTAAGTTAGTCGAACAGTGTAGTTTATCTCATGAATTAAGAAAGTGATTAGATGCATTTACTGATTGGGTTCCTCTAAAGCCTTCCATGTGCTGTGAATTAGATATCCAGGAAGCCAGTCTTTGTTTCTGTAGCTTAACCTTCCAGCTTACATGTTTCCCTTTACTTCTCATTTAATGTTTGTAAAAAATTTGAAAAACTCTGAACTCATTGCTGAAATATTTGCATCTTCCCAGCGATCAACTGATGTACTTTGTTAATCTGACATGAATTCCACTTATTTCTCTCCTCACACCCACCTAACGTGCACACTCATGTTAGACTGCGGAAGCAAGGTGACATGTTTTGCAGCCGATAAAGAGGCTTGAAGCTCAGTTTGGGCCTCAGCATCGTGTGGTTTGTTACTCTCCTCCAGGTTCTTTCCGTTTGTTTATCTAGAGCCTCCCTCGTTGGCGAGGGAGCGTCGGGACGATACGGCGACGTGTAATGACCAAATTATATTTGCACTGTCAATAAAATGTAAGGGGAGACAAGTAATATTCAACTACAGTGGAAATTCTTTTTTTATTGTCTACATCTTTCTAATAAACTGTTTAAGAATCATTTGAAATGTTTTTTTTTTTTTTTTAAATTGCATGAAAAGAGTTTTTTTTTTCCTGAGATGGACCCACCAGAGTGGGTGAGTTTTAACCCACTGAAGACCATCGAAAAATTTTAAAAAGAACGCAAGTAATCTTGTTATAGATGTTTAAAAAAAAAAAAAAAAAACAACTGGTTGGTCTAACAGTGGACTATAATGCATATCAGCTTTAACTTACTGAGAGGTGTTTGGTTTATTTTTAAACAATAGAAACACTTCAGCTGCTGCTAATTATGGACGTTTTATAAATATTAGCTAGGTTATAGACTTGTGACAGAAAAGTGAAAACGGCAGTAGTATTGCACGACATTATACAGGTGAACTAAAATGGCCACCGGGTGTATTAACATATTTAAACTACTGCAAAGAAAGCTACAGCAGCCTACAGCTGTACCTTTGTGACAATGAGGTCTCAACATTTGTTACATTTAACATTTCCAGTGGCCCTTTAAAGAACAGTGCGATCGTCTAACTTGTGATATTCGCGATCAAATGGTTTTTGAGGCACGTGTTTAATTGAGGCAATCTTCCTTAAAATGGAGTATTGTTGCTGGAAGACGATTTGTGGCAGTATTAAAAGGCGGCGGGTCGGCGCTAGGACCTGGGAGCGTCCAGGCTCCTCCTCGGCCCAGTGTATTTGCATACTTCCTCTTCAGGCCTGATTTCCTCACGGACTCATTTACGAGAAGGCGACGCTAATATACAACACTACTAGTTTCCTGTTGTCACCTAAGAGCACGTTAAATTAAAAGCCTTGATCGCGAAGTCGTTGCGTACGTTAATGATTTGATAAAATAAAATAAAATAAATAATATATATATATATATATATATATTTTTTTAATTTTTTTTAACTTATTAGTGCGTATTAGTAATACTAATACAATTGCAATTATAGAAATCAGAATACTTTATTAATCCTTTAAGGAAATAGTTTTGTTGCTGTTGCTCCCGTAAACTGACAGTTACACGTTGGCAAATAGAATAAAAAGTAATATAAAAAAAACAAAAGTAAGATGCATAAAAAAACAAATATTACACAATCCTTCGTAATTATACAGAGGTAAATGGTTATAAATAAATTTAACTTTACTTCATAGTTTGAGTATTCTTTAATGTAAATTATTATTTGTGTAGAAAGTGTTATTGTTATTATAATGCATATATATAAAGAGTAGTTTGGGTTTATCGTTATGAATTTTTTATTTTTTTATTTTTTATAATTTTTCACTTTGTTTTTTCTCTCTTAAAGTAATTGGACCGGATGTGTGTGGTTATTGTTGGGATTTTGACACTGCTACTGTTCGCTCTGTTCTGTGATCATGGCTGCACTGGACCCCGCCAGCCATGTTTGCTAATTTAAAACCCAAAGCTTAGGGAATAGTTGTTTATTATTTATCACCGTGCCATCTTCACCCGCTAAGACGAAGGTTTGGGGCCATCTGCGCCTTCGCAGCCCGAGGACCGAAAGGTTTGAGTCGCTTTTAATTGAAATATCAGCGAAACTTTTGATGGTGGTAATGTGGGAGGATGATGCTCTGCAAAAAAAAATTGTCTGTGCGTGCAGCGTAAACAATGTAACTTCATCTGGCCGCTAGCTAAGGCTAGCCTGTGAACAAAAGAGAGCACGCCTCCATCTGTTAACAAGCGAGTCTGATGGGTGAGTTGATGTTAGTGATTAGAAACGGGCCGTTTTGGATTTATCTTCACTTTCGGTGCTCTCTGTAGACCTGATGGGCATCACGGGTCCAGACCAACGTGGTTGCGGTACCTGTACCTGGCTAGAAGCTACCATCGCAGCATAAGGACCGCTACCATTTAGCGTCTTAGCTAGCATCTGTTAGCCAGTTTCTATTGTGGTGATTTAGCTCAATAACCTTGGGACTGGAGCGGGGGTTGTTTTTTCCCCTCAAATGTTTACCAGATACCAAGAGCTCCTAATATCCAATTGTTGGTTTGAATTCGTATTTATTGTGGACGCTATCACAGTTTTAAAGTGAATTGTTGGCCTGGGAGCGCAGGCATTAGCCGACTAGGCTAATGCTATTGAGATGGCCTCGTTGAATTAGGAAATCAAGTCTCCTGGAGGGGGGACTTTTACACAGCTAACGGCCTGGTAAACACTCTCCCAGGCCTCGGAGTGCAAAATATTCTCCCTAATCCCTCCATTGTTAGTTGGCCGAGGCCGCCGGGTCTTGGTACAGCTGGTGTGTGTGTGTGTATATGTATGTGTGTGTGTGTGTGTATATGTATGTGTGTGTGTGTGTGTGTGGGCCGTACATTTATCTCGGTGAAACGAAGAGCCTGTGCTCGTATTAGCGTCGCCTCATCAGCGGTAATGATGAAGCTCCCGTGGTAATATTGCGGCTGTCCATTACACTCCATTACACATCATCACCATCATCATATGCCGCTGGCTGCGACATTTTGACGGCTGCCGAGCGAAATGGTGCTGTCACAAGCCGCAACTGCCAAAAGCATCGAGGATAGACATTTCGTGGAGGAAACAGCGGCGCTCATTACGTAGCGTCGACCGTCTCCACACTCGCATGTAAAGAAGTGAAAATGAAATGATGAATGCATTCGGTGTTGCGTATCCCGCTTAGCATTTTAACCCACTTTCACCGCTTCCCATACATAATGCCGGAGCTGAACGTAGCAGGGGTGGAATTTATTTATTTATTTGTTGTTCTTTCTCGTTTTTTTTTTTTTTTTTAGATGGACTCAAATAATCATTTCAACTATGGCACCCACTCCTCAGCAAACTCAGGACTGAAACTCTCCTCAGGGGATTCTCTTTATACTAACGGGTCCTCCATGAGTTTTCCTCAGCAGGGGAAGAGTGAGTATTTTAACCCTTATGTGGAAGTTAAATTTAGCCAGAGCTCTTATTTTAAAACTTTACTGATGTTATCTAATGTTCCTGTTTGTGTTGGACAGATATGAATGGCGAGATGAATGTGAATGGCGTCACTACTGTACTCGGGTCCAGTGGGCCTGGTTCCCACCCACCATCAGCTCCTTACCCACATATGAGCAACCACCACCAGAGCAGTATGGGCTACGACTACCTGTGGGGAGGGCACCCACAGTACAGTCCTGCCATGGGCGCCTCTCCGGGACACGGGATGCATCAGAAGCAGCCCACGCCCGGGATGGTGCAGCCTCAGTCACAGCACCACTTCCAGGGTCACGGACAGTACCAGCTGAACGGGGGGATAGAAAGCTCACACCAGAACCCCGCGACAGGCCCGGCAAACATGCCCCTTTCTGGGAGTCAGTACTGGAACAGGAGTAACCCTGGCCAACAGCAGATAGGTTATAATTCCCACGGCATGTACGGGACCTACCAGAGTCAGACGCATCCTGGGATTACACCGTCACAGCATCACCAGCAGCAGTCCATACAGCCGTCACATCAACCGTCGCAGCAGAACCTCCACTCCCACCGCAACCCACACCATCACCACCAGCAGCACCAGCAACCGCAGCATTATGGCATGATGCCTAATGGGATGCCCTACTACCAGCATCAGCCTCAGCACCCGTCCCTGCCATCTCCTCAGCAGCAGCAGCAGCAGCCGCAGCCCCAAGGCCAGGCTCAGATCATGCCCCCAGCTGCGCAGAATTTTACCCCTCCACGTGGCAGCCCGCAGCACCACAGTTTAGGCAGAGGGAGCACCGGTAGCCCTCTTCCTGTGGGGGTATCGGCACCAATATTGTCACCATCAACAGGACAAGACAGTGGATCTCCAAAGGGCCACAACAGGGATCACAGTCCCCATTCCAGTAGTGTGGGAATGTCTTCTCCAGTGCAAGGTGACTACCTTTGTCCTACCTGCTTAGCTCATTTTTTCCCGTTAGTCATTTATGTTTTTCCAGTTTGCCGTATGTTTGTTGTTTGTGCCCGGAGTTGCTTAGTTCTACATTATGATGGTACTGCACTACTGATGTCTGTCTGTGATTTCCTCATAACTACTACACAACTATTCTCCTCCTACTTAGCACTTCCTCCTTTTAACACCAGTACTTAAATAGTCAAAAGGTTGTCATTCCATGGCCATATCCCAGCTGATTGTCTCATAAAAATATGTCTTTCCCTGGTTGGCAACAGTTTTTTTTAATTGTACATGCATAAAATCATGTTGCTCAAGTACAGTTAGTTGTGAAATTTCCCAGTTTGGGATTAGTAAAGTATCTGTCTTTCTTAGCCTATTGCTTAGTGTTTAGATGCTACTGAGATTTGACCAGCAGGTGATGCTGTTTGACTGTGAGCCACATTACGTATAAAGTAATTGTCACATGGATGGTTTGCGAGGAAAGCTAATTTCTACTGATATATATTTTAACAACTACAGTATCAAATTTCACCCTCAGAGCGACTGTCACTTAACACTAAAATGATCTTTCCTCTTTCAGGGCATTCAAGGGAACCTGTCAAGGAGGTAGACACGAGCTATAATGGCAGTGAAAGGGCACCTGTTGCCCACAGGCTACCAAAGACTGACAGTTACCAATCCAAACCGTCTGCTGCTCACCTGGGCCCCCCAAGTGATTATCGTCAGCATTCTGAACAGCCAGCAGCTCAGCATCCAGGAATGGCCTCACCTGTCAGAGACCCAGTGGTTAGCCCACCTCCTCAATCGGTGTCATCTCTGCTCTCTGTGTCTTCATTAACTGCAGCAGCGTCAGCGTCTCCAACCATGGCCTCGACTCCACTCCGGGTCTCTGCGGCTCCTGCTTTCTCCGGATCCCCCACGTCCGCACCTGGTCCCCCGACACTTTCATCGGTTACTGTAGATTCGACCCCACCACAAATCTCAACACCTCCCAATCTGCCCTTTGCTTCATCTCCCGCTGCTTCACCCAGACTTACCACTCCTCCCCTGATGGTACAGGGCCTCAGGCCGCCCTCTTCTGCTGCCACAGACGTATCTCCTGTAGGATCCCAACATTTGTCAGCAGCTTCCTCCTTCTTGCCTGCATCACCCTCAAAGGTGGCAACACCTCTTTCTTCGACAGATGGTAGACCTGCAGCGGTTTCTTCAGTGCCTCCAGTCTCCTCTTCATCAAAGTCTGTGGTTCATCAAAGCCCTGGACCTCCTATAACCGTCTCCCCTCCCGCCGTCATGTCCATGTCCTCTCAGCCTTCATCCATCAAGTCTCTTGAGATGCAGACGGCTCAAGAGTCGAAGCCGCCGTCCTGCTTCACTGGTGGTTCTGAAGTCCATGAAAAGCCTGGACCCCCAAAGTTAATGTCTACTACTTCATCACCTGGTGGGGCTCCATCTCTTATTTCAGTACCGTCAACCTCACCCGGCTCTTCTTTATCATCATCAGCAACTTCTGCATCTGTGTCTAAAAGCCCTTCTATGGGCAGTTCATTTTGTGAACCAGAGCTCACACCCCATTGTCAGAAATACACTCCTCCAGCTGTTGAATTGGGTCTTTCAACTGCTTCTGCTGCACCATCTGCACCAGGAAGTTTGAACTTACCTTCTCTAGCAGCCCACGAAAGTCCTACAGTCCGACCTCTGTCTACCCTACCTCTTTTAACCACTCAAGCCTCCAGGACTGCACCCGTGTCCACCCCTCCTGCCTTGCCTCCTGTAATGGGTACGTCTTCTGGTGTGGTCCAAAGTCCTGATTCTGAGCAGAATCCTCCTAAATCGGAGCACCGCGGTCATAGCGAGGAGAGGAAAATGTTGGCGAGTAAAAGAAATGGAAAATCAGAAGAACACCAGCATGATACAGCGCCAATAAGAACATCACAAGTGGAAGTGAGTGATGCCGCTGGCAATTCCATGCAGACTCCAGTTGCTCCTGATCAAAAGCCCAAGAATAAACAAACAGATTTTGATAAGCACCACATGCAGAGCAGCATCATCTGGGATCCAGAGGACTCCCTGGAGGAAGGGACTCCGCTCAGAAACTCCCCACAGCTTAACAGCACAAGAGTAGAAAATCTGACGGATGAACAAAGTTTTGATAACACTTGTGACACCCCCTCTAGATTCAACGTCAGCTCCGTCTTGGAAAAGACCTCTCTCTTAGGAGGTGATAGCTCCTACGCAGGTGACTCCTCTCATTTTGACAACAGCTTTCACCCGAGAAAGAACATCTCTCAGTTTGACAGCACTTCCCAGGCTGAAGAGGAGCCCTCTACTACGCTCGACACCACTAGAGATACCAGCTGTTCTGTGGAAGACTCTAGAGGTGACACACTGGACTCCACCAGGGACGGGGAAACTACTGAGGCGGAAGAGACGGGGAGCAGTTTCCAAATAACTGGGGAATCCACGCTAGAGTCTTCTCTCAACAACACCTCTCAGCTCGAAGAGCCTCCAGTGGACTCGAGCGATGTGTCCAACTCTCGCTCATACGTGTCATCTTATTCAGGTCGTCAAGGTACGTTGATGTTTTTGTTTAGCAGTTTTCTTTAGTAAGTTTGTCTTTATTTCTGTGTTCTTCGGACACAATTTAATGTCGTTTCTTCTCAGGACCTGAAGCAGAGTGGGAGACCAGAGGACACGATGCACCAGACTCAGCTGGACACATTAATATTAAGACCACTGCTGATGAGGTAATGACGCCCCCGAGTTTCAGGATGAGAGATGAGAACTTCATCGCCTTCACTACCCCAGCAGAGAGCCCTGCTGTACACCCACTCCAACCAGTAACTGACCAGGCTGTGGCAGCTGCTGCAGGGCATCTGAAAACCCCAGGGAAACCACGCAAACCTCGAGAAACAAAGGCAATATGGATAAAAACCACAGGTATTTAATGGTCTCATTGCAGCAAAATGTTACCTGAGAAGATTATTCAATTTTATCTGAAACCTATTTTTGTCTTCTTTTTTTATTCTAAGCTCCAGAGGCGACCCAGCGCAAGCCTCGGGCACGAACCCCTAAAGTGGAGAAGACAAAGGCAGACGAAGAAGGCGCTAAAGAGGAGGCACCTAAGGGCAGAAAGAGGAAGAAGTCTCTCAAGGACGATGTCAAAGGAACACCAGATGCATCCGGGGAGGCCGGTCTTCCTACGGGAGAAGTTGATCCAATAACGGCCGCAATTGAAGCCGTTCTGGCCAACGCATCAGCTATGAGCACAGCACTTGAGAAACCCAAGAAAGCAAAAAGGGCCAAGAAACAAGACCAAGAAGGAAACGTGGTCAAAACAAAGAAACAAGATGCAGATGCAACGGCTGAAGACGGTGATGAAAACGATGACGACAGCTCCACTGCAGGTAATGAAGGTCACTAGCTGTGTCAGACGTGTCATTAGCCGGTGGTAGTTTGATGCTAATTCCAGTTGTGTGCGCATTTTCTTGAACAGGTGAATCTAACAGACGGAGGGTCGCGACAGAGGACCAGGTCCAGATCCCTCTGATGCACGGGTAATGAGTCACACTTCACTGGAGCTTTTAATCACATCATTTTATACACATTTGTTTTAATTCCTGTTCGAAGTTGTTGTTTTTTTTTTTTTTGCAAACACTTTCAAATTCATTGTAGAGATCACAGTCTGTTAGTTGAAGATTTACGGGAAAATCAAACCATCCAAGTGTGTGCTAAGCTGTAACAACATCAGCCTCCAGAGCATCGCACTGCGTCTCCGTATTTTGTCTTGCATCATATTTCTGAGCACTTGAGAGCTGCTGTTCAATCAGTCCCAATCAGTCAATAGGGTAACATTAACGTCCTCTGTCCCCTGCCAGCTTTCTCTCTTTGCATCTGTCTTCTGTGTTTCCGAATCCTTCAGCTCAGACAAAGGCGCAGTGCAGTGAAATCCATCACATCTGACCTATATTTATTCTCACTTTTGAATATTAATCAGACTCTTCTTTTGGCAAACTCTTCAGTTTAGGTAAAGATAGGTAACCCAACAAGTGAGCATCGAATCCACTGCCTAACAGTAAATGCTCTTTGGAGATGATAAAAGTTTTCGCTAGTCTGTGTATCTCTAAATGTTTAAAAGTGTTTTCATATTGCTTTACAATGAATATACGACAACAATGGATCTCTGTGGCTCACAATAATGGACGAGATCCGCCCTCAGATCACGCACACAACCAGTACAATAAATTCATTGTCTTTTCATGGGACTGGTCAACAATAAGAAAATATCTTAAAAGTTATGAAACATAACCTGCAACTCTCTTAACTGTAGTTGGAAGAGGGAGATTCGCGTGAAGAAAATGGAGAACAGGATGAAGGGCGAAACCTGGTACTACACTCCATGTGGGAGGAGGATGAAGCAGTTCCCAGAAATAGTCAAGGTGAATATCTCTGGTTATAAAACTGACCCCGAATGATCTTTTCCAGTGTTGGAACCGCTGTCTTGTCGTAGATTATCTTTTACGAGTTGCTCAATTTGCTCATCCTGCCTGATTGTGTCATGCAGTACTTGAAGAGACACGCAGACAGCGTCGTCACCAGAGAACACTTCAGTTTCAGCCCACGTATGCCGGTTGGAGACTTCTATGAAGAGAGAGAAACGTCAGAGGTCTGTACATTCTTCAAAATATAATAAATAAAGCAAAATTATTAACATTGAGGAATCTGGCTAAACGCCGCCGCACAGTTAAACTCATCGTTTTCATTACATCCATAAAATAATCGGCAGGGTGTGAAGTGGGTCCTCTTGGCTAATGAGGAGGTTCCCTCTATGATCATGGCCATCACCGGTCGGCGTGGTCGACCTCCAAACCCTGACAAAGAGAAACCTCGCAGGGTTCGTGGTGTGAAGGGGGCAGCGCGGCGCCCGGGTAGACCTCCCAAAACCAAGATGATCGACCTCCTCAGCAAAGTCGACGCCAAGCTGCTGAAGCGACTCGAGGCCAAGGGTGAGGATTTGTGTGTATGTCAGGATGACATTTGAATTGTGTTAACATCATATGTCGTCTTTGGATGTGCACTGAAGTTATTGTTTTTTTTTGTTTTTTTTTTTCCATAGAAGCCCTCACTGAAGAGGAAAAAGAGAAGCTTGCAAAAATCAAAAAGAAAATGAAGAGAAAGGTATGTAGTCCGTATTAGTTGTAACGTTCATCTGTTTGTCCGTTACACCTCTTTCTGAATCTGTTGTTGTCTCCTTTTAAGGCACGAATGAAGAGAAGGGAGGACGCCAAGATCAAGAAGATGAAACTGGAAAAGAAGAAAGCCAAGGTAGAGGGAAAAAAAAAGATTAATCACGAGTGTCCCCAGCTCTACTACTCTTTTCGCCACCTGAACTTTCTTTCCCCTGTGATTTTTAGCTGGAGCAAGAGGCCAAACAACTCGAGGTTAAGACCGAAGCAACAGATGTGACGACCTCGCAGGTAACTCAGCCGGCCTCCGAGTCTGCGGCAGAGCCCAAGAAGCCCGGCCGCAGGAGGTCAGTCAAGGTTGAGGTCCCTCCACCAGTACAACAGACAGATGGGGAGAGGATAGCCCAGGGTAAGAGAGTACTGGGCGCTCGGAGTAAAGCCAAGGCTCTGGCTAAAGCCCAAGCTGAGGCAGAGGCAGCTGCTCAGGCCGCTGCGGCGGCTAAGAGGGCGGCGGAGCGGAGAGCGCAGGCCCAGAGACGCCTGGAGGAGCGGAAAAGGCAGCAGTTGATCGCAGAGGAGCTGAAGAAGCCCACTGAAGACATGTGTCTCACAGACCACAAAGTGAGTTTCAACTTAACCACCGTTAAAAGTGTGATTTCAGCTCTTCACTCGTCGTCATCATGACTTTTTAACTCTATCTTCACCAGCCCCTGCCAGACCTGTCCCGCATCCCTGGAGTGGTTCTTTCCGGTACAGCTTTTGCTCACTGCCTAGTTGTGGTAGAGTTCCTACATGCTTATGGCAAAGTGATCGGCCTGAACATTCCCAAGGACATCCCCAGTCTCTCCACCCTGCAAGAAGGCCTCTTGGGGCTGGGTGACAGCCAGGGAGAGGTTCAGGACCTGCTGATAAAGCTGGTGGAGGCTGCACTGCATGATCCAGGCCTGCCGTCATATTATCAGGTGCATGCTCGAGCATTTGCTCTCTTAAAGCATTTATTCAGTCAGTCGATAAGCCCTTTAATCTGTATTTGGGTTAATCTTCATCTTCCCGTCCAACTTTTCAGTCGGTAAAGATTCTTGGGGACAAGCTGGTTGAGTTGGAGCTGACCCGCAGCACGGTGTCAGAAGTACTTCGCATCTTCCTGGAGTCTCATGGTTATGAGACGGAGGTGTGCAACACGCTGCGGACCAAAACGTTCCACGCCCTGCCTCCAGACACTAAGGCGGCCATCCTGGCTTTTTTGGTGGAAGAGCTCAACAGCAGCAACATTGTGACTAGGTTAGACAACGAGGATTATTTATTTCTGATCTTGAATCATGCCACATTGCTGTTACTTCATATATGTGAGTGTATGTGTCTTTTTTTTTTTTTTACAGTGACATTGACAACACATTGGAAAACATGACAACCTACAGGAAGAACAAGTGGATCATTGAGGGGAAACTGCGCAAGTAAGATCTTGGTTCTCTCTTTATAATACAGAATAATTACAGATTCCACAGATCTGCTTTCCCCTGAAGTCACGTTACATGCTGATCTTCAATGTTTTTCCTCCTACCAGACTGAAGGTGGTGCTAGCACGTCGTACAGGGCGCTCAGAGGAAGAGCTGTGTTTCGAAGAGAGGAGGCGCAGCGCCAGAGTAGCTGAGGAAGAGAACCTCAGCCTGGAGGAGAGCGGGCTAGTCCTGGAGAGAGGAAACCGTCGTGCACGCAAAGAAGAACCCAAACTCAGTGATGTAAGTATCTTCTCTAGTCTTTGTTTGTTTTAGAGTTACAGCAGGATCATTCCTACATTTTATTATAATTTCTTTCTTTGTCGCTACAGACTGAAAGCCCTACCAATGCCAGCATTCCAGAGCTTGAAAGGCAGATAGATAAGCTAACCAAGGTGAGGCAGTCACTACACCGGCACAGCGCTATAATCAGTCTTGTGACTTTATGTTGAATGCTGTGTTTTCTTGTGAACCTCCACAGCGCCAAGCATTTTTCCGCAAAAAGCTGCTACAGTCTTCTCATTCCATGCGAGCCGTGTTGCTCGGTCAGGACCGGTACAGGCGCAGATACTTGGCCCTACCTCACCTCGGAGGAGTTCTAGTGGAGGGACCAGAAGAACTGCTCAGTCAGTCTATATATATATATATATATTTTTTTTTTTTTTTTTTTTTTTTTTATCATTTGCAAACGCTTGTTTGTTTCTGTTTCAATCAACTTTTTCCATTTCCACATCTGTCTTACAGATTCAGGAGATGTCCTTGTAGCAGAGGTGCCTGTTACCTTCCTCAAAAAAGAGCCCAAAGTTGAGGAGATCCCGACTCCAACCACCCCCCCTTCTACTCTGCCTTCCTCTCCTTCCTCTGCCACACCGGGCCAGACCCAGAGCTTTCCACCAGAGGAAGACCCCCTCCCCGGCACCGCATCCCTCATGAGCAGGCCCAGAGGACGTGGACGCCCCCGCAAAATCAAACCTGAAGTTGAGCTTCACCTCCGCACTGCAAAGATTCGGCGTCGCCGTCGAAGTAGCATCAGGTCTGGGAGCGAAGAGGGGCCGGGGTCACCGAACGGCGGCACGCAAGACCTCACGCAAGCTGCTTTCCAGAGCTGGCTCAGCCAGTCGCAGGAAGCGGTGACCAACGGCACGTGCTCAGCGGCGGGGGAAGCTCCAGAGGGTAACCGACCAGAGGAGAGCGTAAAGGAGATGGCAGAGAAACAGGGACAGTGGTTCAACCTGCTCCCCAAACAACCGTGTGATGACAGCTCTCTCGCTGAGCCGCAGATTCCCACCTCACCCCGCTCCCCCCCTAAACTCCTCCCTCAGATCAATGCACTCATTGCTCCTCTGATGCAGGTTTGTAAACCGTAAACACATTTTATTGTGCTGTAGTTCAGTTTGTGCGACGTGAACTTAAACAATCTCTTCCCTCTCCTCAGCCGGACCCACTCATGCCTGGCCTGGCTCCTGCTGACCCTGTGACCCCAGCAGCCCCTCAGGAGGAAGCTCCTCCCACCAGCCCTGCTCAGGCTGTCCCTGCCTGTTCTCCGTCGGCAAACCCTCAGCTTCTTCCAGCTCCAGTTCCCCCTGCGCCGGCCGCTCCCGCTACACCTGTCAGGGCGGTTCGCAGGCGGAGGAGAGGCAGCAGAGGCAGCAGTCCCGCCCGCAGAGGGCCACGAGGATCTGCGGCCAAGCGCCGCGGCCGCCCACCCAACTCAGTTTTCCAGGAGCTTGAACAACAGTACTTCACACAAATGGTGGCCAAGCCCATACCAGCATGTAAGTTGTGAGCCTGACGGTCTGAGAGATGTTCACATTTATTTGACTGCATTGAACATTCCTTAACGACATGGTGAGAATTAAATGAGCCAGAACTAAATATCTAAAACAAAAGCAGCTGGTTTGAGTGTGTTTCAGTAGCTTCCTTATTTTTACTCAGCCGAGAATGAATTCTGAACTACAAATTTGCTTTTATTCATCTTGTTTTGCTTCGCGTAAGATATATTTGATCTGTTTTTCATTAAGAGTATCTTAAGACTGGGCCTCTACAATATTCTAAAGACGACACATTTCTTTCTTGTGTTTAATGTGCTGTGTCATGTTTATAATAATGTGTTTATTCTCCAGCGATGGTGCGTGGCTGGTGGTGGATCAAGGATCCAGAGGAGCTCTACAGCACCTTACAGGCCCTCCACCCAAGGGGCATCAGGGAGAAGGTCCTCCATAAGCATTTGGCCAAACACATGGAGAGCTTAGCCGAGATGTGCACCAAACCTATCGACGGTGAGTGTTGTTAAGTGCATCACTGTGCTTCATCAGCTCATTCGGTTTCACCGGTTCTCCTCTACAGATTTTTCCTTCTGTCTTTTCCAAACAGACCCAATATTTGAGTTGAAGGCCGAGGAGAAGGATGTGTTGCTGGAGGCTCTGCAGCAGCCCTGGCAAGTGCAGGAGAAAGTAATGGAGACGGACATCAGTGCCCTGCAGTGGGTGGAGGACCTGGAGCAGCGCGTGATTGCTTCTGACCTCCATCTCAAGGTGCAGAATCACAACATGACTCGTAGCTGTCAAAGTAACATTGAAAGTGTCGTTATTCTTGAAACTACACATGAAAATGGTGTGTGTTTTATTTTAAACAAAAAAAAAAGGCAAACCGCAAGAAATGTTCACGTAGTTATTTGCTTCTTGTGTTTCTTCAAGGCTGCTCCACAGAGCGCAGTGAATGATGCTGAAACAAACACAGAGACGCCGCTGGCAGAATTCCAGGTAAAACCCCCGGTGAAACATTTCCTGACATGACTTTAAGCCTGTTGTTGTGTTTCTAAGTCCTCTCGCTCACGTACCTTGGCTCCATCCTCTGTCTTCGTCTCAGCCCTACACGATCCCGGACCCAGACTCCACACGCGATGACCTCCAATACTACGAACATGATGCGGACCCGCGTGACGACTGGATCGTGCGGACCAAAAAGGAGTGGTCTGGCTTGCCTCGCATCGCCACGCACCCGCTGGACCTGGCCGTGCTGCGGCTGTCCAACCTGGAGCGCAACATCGAGAGGCGCTACCTGAAGGAGCCGCTCTGGAACCCAGCTGAAGTGATGCGCCTCGCTCCCCTCACCCCTACACCTGGAGAAGAACATCCCATGGATGTCATCAGGTGACAAAGACGACCTGGGTTTTCAGTGCTCGGGATGAACATGTTATTTATATATATGAGTGTTAAATACATTTTAAATGATCTTTCCTTCCAGTCTGGAAAGCGAAATCACCTCCCGACTACGAACGTGGCGGCAGGCGCTAGATCGCTGCCGCAGCGCGCCCCAGCTCTGTCTGTGTTTGCTGCAGCTGGAAAAGGCCATAGCTTGGGAAAGATCCGTCACTAAAGTGGTAAGAAGTCTCACAACTGCCTGGTCAGATTGTGAACTTGGATTTCAGAGTCGTCACTTTCAGGATGACCTCTCTGTGATCTCTCTTTTTACAGACTTGCCAGGTGTGCAGGAAGGGAGACAATGACGAGTGCCTGCTGCTGTGTGACGGCTGCGATCGCGGCTGCCACATGTACTGTCTGAGGCCCAAAATCACCCAGGTGCCAGAGGGAGACTGGTTTTGTCCAACCTGCGTTGGAAAGGTCAGAACCCGTCCTGTGATTCTTTATTTCACACAAAGCTAAATTAGCTCGAATGTTTTGAATCTAAGAGCATTTTCCAGAATTGCGTTCCCCGCTGCGTTTTATTTCTAAATTGCTTTGGTCTGTCGTCTTTAGGATGAATGCGATTCCCCGGGCTCATCCCAAAAGCGCACCAGGATGAAAAAGAGGCGATACGAAGACGAGAGCTCTGAAGATGAGATGATGACGACGACGACGGCGGCGACGAGGCGCAGTGGCGGCATGACAACACGGCACAAGGAGCCGGCGGCACCGTCCTCGTCGTCCCGTTTCTCCGGAGAAGGAGGCGGCTCAAAGCGGCGCCGCATGATGACACGCAACCAACCAGACCTCACCTTCTGCGAGTGAGTCCTGCCTTCAAACACACGATGAGTTCATTAATTCCACATAAACTGATTTTTAAACGAGCGACTTTCGCATGTCGCGGTGGAATCGTGTTAATGGTGTCGATTTAATTTCCTGCCAGGATCATTTTAATGGAGATGGAGTCTCATGCGGATGCGTGGCCGTTCCTTGAACCCGTCAACCCCAGACTGGTGCCAGGCTACCGGCGCATCATCAAAAATCCAATGGACTTCCTCACCATGAGAGAGAGGCTGCTGCAGGGAGGGTAAGAGCCCATCGCGCTTCACGTCTCATTTATAAACCGACCGTCTTAAAAGTGGTCTGACAATTATTTTTTTTATTATCATTTTAAAATGAACTTCTGAAATGGGGAAAAGGTCACATGACCTTTGCAGAAATGCCAAAAGAAAAGTAAAAGAGAAGAAGCATCACTGTTCTCACGCCTCATTCTTACACTGTTACACAAATGCTTGAAAAGATAAGAGGATTTTGCACAGACATCTCCTCCACACTGTTACAACATTTACAGTGTTTTATTGAGCCCCATTAAGGTGAATGCCCTCATTTTACCAAATAGATTTTAAAAAAACGTTTCAAGTGGGTAATAGGAAAAACTGTAGAACTAACAACACCTGTACAAACACACAAATATTCAACAATATTCAATAGACAGCTGCGACATATCATTAGAGGTCTAATATAAACTTGTGCTTAAGTGTAAACTACACAAATTGCTTGTGATTTAGCGTCATTGTTAATTCTACCGTACTCAGTACAGGTTCCTTCTCCATTGTCTCATATTTTCGTCCCTAATACTGGTTCTTGGCATCTGTCAGTTCCTGCTGCTGATCGGTCCCTTTGTGGTAACTTTTGTGTTCTTCGTCTTCGTCTCACTCAGGTACTGCAGCTGTGAGGAGTTTGCGGCGGACGCTCAGCTCGTCTTCAACAACTGTGAGCTCTTCAACGAGGACACGTCGGAGGTGGGAATGGCCGGACACTCCATGAGGCGCTTCTTTGAGAGCCGCTGGGCGGAGTTCTACTCAAACAAGGACAAATAGGAGCCTGCGACGATCCACCCTGATGGTGGGGCTGTAGACTGTTGGTGCTGTCACCGTCCCAGTCACACACTCTCCATTACTGCTAAGACTCCCTGGAGGTTCTTCCAGCTACGTGTACTCTCTCATGTATAGGTATATATGTATAGATTTTGGCTATTTGTCTGTTATCGTTTCCTCTACCGGCCTAATCTTTTCTACAGGCCCACAGCTGAACTGGCTTGAACTCGTACCCATTCCCTGTCTCAGAGAGTGAGAACACGTCTCTCTTCACCTTCCATGTCTCGTCATCTTCACCTCAGCACCTCATCTGTCTTTCCTGTCACGTCCTCTCACAAGCCCCATGTCGTAGCGAGGCCTTTGCTCGAGCTCTGCTGTGGGGCTCACGACGCGGTCTCAGGCCTCGCGTATCATGGCTCTCAGGCTCGTACTGAAGGTCACGGGCTGATCACGCCATCACAGCCTAACCCGCCACGTACCGGACCCGCTTGGCGCCGCTCAACGACAGAATGGATCAAAACTCTTCACAGAGCTCGGGCCATTTCTTACCTGTTCATTGGAAATGTAATGTACCGTGGTCTTATGCCTAGAAGTAATTTTTTTGCTCAATATATTTTTATTATATATTCTATATATAAATATATATAAAGATTACAATAGCTGGGATTATTTAATAGCAATAGCTTGTAGTGAATGTGTACAGATTACCATATAGAGATGTCTAGACGATTTATGAAAAGGCCAGTTAAACTAAAAGGAATCTGTTCTTGGACTTTCACGCGTAGACATCGTATAACCTCCACTTAAAGACACACACTGAAACACCTTTCACCAACACACACAAACATGCACACAGTCTCACAAACACACACACACACACACACCTTCTGCTGCTGTCTGAAAGACACTGGTTTCTGAAACTGGAGGATTTTTAGCGTCGGTTAGTCGGACGTAGACTCTCATATTTCACTGTCCTTCTTCCTGTTAAGAGCAAACGTTCACCTGATCTCTGTCGCAGACTGCGTACAACCAAAAAGAAGTCTGCGTCAGAGTGACCCCCGCCGAAGGTTTGCTCTAACGCTGTAATCGTCACTGATAGGTCTGTCGAACGTTACTGCATGTCTGACAAAGTCTGCAGCTTCAAGTCTGCAGTTTAGCAACTTGTTCCGTGTTTAAAATTACAGTCACTCCTCTGTTTGTCTGTAGCTCGTCTGACCAGATGAAAACCTCTCAAAGTGGCTACATTAGACTGAGATCCACTCATTTTAAGGACTAGAAGTGCAAAGGAGCTCTGCAAATGAAGTACCGGGCACGTTGCTGCCTGGTTTTCCGTCTTACATTCCTTTTTATTGTTTTGTTTTTTTTTTTGTTTTTTTTTTAAATTGTGCTGTACAAGGGCCAATGTACAACGTTGCACGGCATGGTTGGTTGTGCTATGAAGGCGACAGGATGACTCTCTAGTCTGGGTTTTATTTAAACTTGTTTCTTACACTGAACTCAAATCCGTTGATAGGAAATGAACTCTGAGGTTCCTTATTACACTTAAAGGGACGAGACGTTTTTTTCAGAAAAGAAAAAAAAAATAGACATGAAAACCAAACGTGGTGTTAAGTGAATTTTTAATAATGTACAGTTTTGGTGACTTTAAATTTGTTCCTTTATATTTTTAGGACCAATTCATCATTTTTAAGAGGAGGTATTACAAGACTCTGTTGTATTAAGGTGATGTAACACGTGTGCATCTGTAGAATGTACTGTGAGTTGAATAAAAATCACATCTAGTAGAGAGTACTCGTTATTGCATCTGTTTTTCCCCTCATTTCTGTCTCTCCTGGTTCTCCCAGACGTTGGGTTTCTTTCAAGTGCTGTCATGTCTTGCAATAGTTGGTGTGTGAATCATAGACTGAATATGAAGTCATCCATACCACAGCTCCACCTTCAAATGCTACTGCTTAAACACGAGGCTCCAGATGATGTCAAACCTGCAAAATGGCTGCAAGATTCTGCCTCGACAGAAAGAACTAGGAATGTGGCACCGAACTTTATATACATGTAGTCTAGGGTGTGAGAGAATTTAATCAGCCAAGTCATTTAATTACAAAAATAGTGGATTTTTTACTCTGATAAATTGGCACCTGTGAAAATGGTGAGATATTGTAGTGTGCATAGTCGCAGCATTATGAGACTGAGCATTAATAATTTGTATTTTGCAGTGGGGGAAAACAATAAGACTAAATCGGGCATAAGGGTGCTTCATGTGGGAGGTTTATTCTCGGCCTAAACTCAAAAAATATTCAGTTAACTACATCTAAATTCTCTCATTTTAAAAACTATTATTTATGTAGATAGCAGGATGTGACCTGTGTGGTTCCATTATAACACTGATTACCGTAAATTGTGACTATATATGTTAAATAGTACATAATATAGAATATAATGACGTATATATAGTATATGTAATAGTATATATATGTATAATATATATATATATATATATATATATATATATATATATATAGATATTAGGCAGCCAGTGAACATTTTCTCTTCAAAGTCGTTGCTACAAGCAGGAAAGTAAACATCCAGGAAAAAAAGGACTAAGTTTTGATGACTTCACAACCGGGTCAGAGGATCTCAATCTGGAAAACTCAGGGATCCAGGGAAACAAAAGCGATGAACCAGCAAAAGGGTCATTGTTGCATGCGTGGTGCGATCAAGCAGATGAGCTACTATGGCCATACTGTCCACACTGACGCCTGGCCGCTGTACCATTGTAATGTGGCCCTGGTCTGCAACAACGTTCAGGCCGTGCACATGTCAAAGTAATATATCCGTAAATGCCAGGACGGGTTTCTCCCCCCAAAGAACATCATGTTGTTATAATGTCATCAATGTCTTTTGCTACAGTCGGTGGTGGTTTTAATGCTGTGACTGGTGGTGTAGATGGCTCAATGTGACCATAACAAGGCTGAAAAAGCCTATAAGTAGACCTTCATACTCATACTCTGCCTGCTTCCATTCATCTTCAAAGGATCAAAAAAAAAAAAAAAAAAAAAAACAGTGATTCATATGCGGTCGTCCGCGCAGCAAGTTGATTTATCTTATTTATTTGCTTGTACCAGACAGTCGGCCTCTTGCCAACATTCAACAATTGAAGGATCAAGTCCTGGAATTTTTGGTATGTTTGTGATGCAGTTGAAACATCTCTCTGAGCCATTTCAGTGCCATTAGTAGTGATATAATCTGTAATACTAGTTCTTTGTGAGTGCGCTGGCAGTCTATTTGTTCCCTAAATATTTAGACTGTCAAATTCATTTTGAAAAAGCAAGAGGTGCAGTAATTTCTAATAACAGTCTCTAGGCTGCCTCCCTCATGCTCCCGCTTCAGTGTACATTTCCAGCGAGCGCACAGTGCTACGTCACACTTAAGAGCGTGGAGGAGCTCGTAACCACGGTGGAAGTCGTGCAAAGTGTCTGGGCGGGGCTCTGCAGCGCCCTGGAGAGTCCTGTCCGGAGCACATGCTCCTGGAAAAAGTCCTGCCATCACTCCCAGCTGCTCTACAGTGGTAGAGACTCAACACACACTCGTGCGTAGAAACGTTTTCTTCACATGAACCTGCACGGCATCTAAAGAAATATGTGCGTGTTGTCAGAAATCAAAAAAATAAAACTTAGCACTGTGCCTCCCGGTGCATCTCTTACTTTCTCTTTGCCCTCTGTCCATCTCTCAAATCCCTTTGCTTGCACTTTGCGTGAGTGCATATGTGTGTGTGGAATTGTGTCGGTGTCAGCACTCTGGGCTGTGGCGGGGGCCGAAAACTACCCACGCCAGCGGGTTCTAGTGCGGCCCCCGCCCGTCCCGCTCCACACATTCGGGCTTAGCCCCACAAAAGGGGGGATAACAGTTGCACAGTTGTCGTGGAGAGGAGGGGGTAATCCATGGCATAATGGGGGCACACCAGCACACCCACCTCCCACCCCGCCACTACCAACCAGTTAGTTCTGGACTCAGATTGAGGTTCCCCCGATGCCTCGAGTGTCAGGAGAGTCCGTTCGCACTCCAGACATTTCTGTATTAACACGTCACAACAACTGCCTCAATTGAGAAATATTGTCATAATGCGCCTTAAAAATTAGACTCATAAAGCTTTAAAGAGTGTCAAAAAATGATAATACTCCCACTGTTGAGCTAATACCTAAGACATTCTGCTTGTTTTTGGTGCATGCTCATCTGATATCAAAGAGTGATGAATGAAAAGCGTGCAGAGACGCAGCATCTCAATAGCCTCTATGGCAACTGCATCATGAAAGAGTTTGTCCCCATGGTGATCAGAGCGGTACCTCACAAGGAGTTGGTGGAGAGGGGGGAGGAGGACGGTGTGTGGGCATCGCATTTGAGATATTTAGGCAGCACAGCGACAATATGATGGCTGGCATTTTGTCGTATCTTTACGCCGTAAATCCAGCGATACAGAACAGGTTCTGTATCGCTGGATGGGTCAAATCAGGGCCTTTGATTAGCCAGTTTCCTTCCAGGAGACAAACAGAAAGAAGAGACATTTACCTAATATTTGTCTGCAAGTGCATTGCGTGTCTCATTTTCAAAGCAAAGGACGTGGTCTCTTCTCGCTGCTCTGGTCCCTTCCCCTGCTCACTAATTGCACCTTTCTGCTATAATTGATATGAAAATCAGGCCGAGCAGCGCTAATGTTTTCCAGGTGCTCAGAACACGCCAACGCAGTTCAGCCAACGGGAGACAACAGGACAAGCCACAAACACATCATTGTTTAGTGTTGAATATGTATTGTTAGTAATCCAACAGAAAACTAACAATACATTGTTTTTTTGTTTGTTTGTTTTTTATACTTTCAATTCCACCACATTTATTATCGCCTGAAGCCCACTAGTTCCCAGTGAAGAAGTAAATACTGAATCAGGGCCAAAGTCACGCTAGCAACGTTAGCAGCTCTGTCAGCCTGGTCTCAGGAACAGAAGCTAATGCTAACATTAGCATAGCACCACTGCTATAAGAACACTGATATTCTAATGGTTTAAAAATGTTGTTAACAATACTTATTTAGCAAGTTAGCAGGTTAACACTTGCTAGGCTGTAACAAACACAGGCCACTGCTAAAGCTAGTGAAGTAGCTTTAGCATTGGCTGATTAGCATTAAAAGCAAGTGCATTTTGAAAAAAAATTTTAAAAAAATAATGTTAATGAGCTATAATAAAAATGTACATATATATTATTTATTCTCCTTATTAATGTATTATTCTGCAGACCAGTAAGAGTATCTGTAGCAGCTCAGAAATGTAGTTGCAAACTCTATAATGAGTAAACAGTACTTTCATTGGGGACAATTTTCAGTCGCTGTAAACTAGCAACACCGTCCATGTTCACTTAGGTGGCAGCCTGATCCCTTTTTGTTTTTAAACAATACAAATATTTTTTTGATCCTGTTTAAACTATGCCACAGTTTTCACACATAGCCTCATTTGTTGTAAAAATTTGGGAAATATAAGTCTAAAAATGTGTTGTTAGACTGGACAACCAGAAGTTGTGCACATCTCTATACAAACCCCAAATCTAGCAAATAGGACACAGTAACAGTAGTAATATAATAGTAATGTTACACTAAATCCTGTCATAATAGCTCTCGTAACATTGAGTCTGTTGAAATAGAAGAATGGTGATAATGCACATAATGATTATTATGGAAGATGTTGTCAGTGATGATTAAACTCAAAGGGGTTTAGTTATTTAGCCTAACTTACTTAATAAAGTCGGTGCAACACAATACCATCCACCAGTACTGCAAACCACTGCCTCCAGCATGAGAACACAGATGAATCAACAGCTCTCTCGGTTATTTTAAACAAAAGCTAAATACCACAGCCTTCATGAAGCTAAGATTTTGTGCAGGACTGTTATAATGCAGCTACCTAATGAACAAGTCAGTGTACATTTTGAAAGACAAGCGATTTAGTTCGCTGAGCGGTTCACACCGATCTAAACCTTTTTTCAAAGGGCAAACATCCTTTCTTTTAGAAATTAGTCTGAGAAACAAAACTCAGTTTTCTTTGTTTTAGGGTATTTGTTGGTAGAAAGCAAAATATCTCTCGGGCAAATACAAATGTAGTATAAGCCCCTGAAGATTTGAGCACTGAATTTGGTATGTCGTGTGTTAGAACACAGCTGATACTTACGTCTTTAATGACTAAATGCTGCACCAGTGCTTGTTATAGTGATTGAGTTACTTCTCAATGCTTTCATGAGATTGCATCCTTTACTGTCTTTTTCAACCAGCTGTGTATGTGACTCATCCAGACGTCCCTGCTAAGTGGCCACAATCACTTCAGTTAAAAGATAAGTGAAAGGCCGCTAGTAGTTTTCTGAGGATTTGCCTGCAAATTGCTCAAGGTCAGGGAATTTGTCAGAGGAAAATTTGGAGGTCAGGACGGGAAGACTCGACAGGGCCCGATTTGCGGGGGAAGGAGAGGACGAGGAGAGAGAAAACGAGAGACAGAGACGGAGAGGGAGGAGGCTGCTCTCATCAAAGGACCTCTCAGACTCTACAAGTTAATGAGGGATGTAGCCGAGACCCTGAAGCCTTTCGGACACCAACGGCTACACCCAAGCAGACGGAGAGGCTGAAGGACGGACGGACCAAGTGGGAGAAAAAATAAAAACCCTGAAGACAAAAGTTCAAAATGACATGGCGTGAGGTGAGCATCTTATTTAAATTATTTATTCTTTAAATTATTTATGGGGGAATATACTTATATATCTCTTGAAACAGAAAATACATAAATGAATGTGTTATATTTAATGTTATATGTTATACATGTTATATTTAATATTTATCTAATGGTGTTTTCAGGAAAGTCTGCATTTTATTTTTGGGTCGTGTGGTTTTGAAATGTTATCATTTTTGGATAGTCAATGCTTTTGTGATTAACACCATCCAAACATGAAACACTGTTGAATAGTAGAACTACAAGTTAGTGACAGGGAGTTGGTTTGTTAGTATTAGATATTATGACATCATAATTGTTGTCTGTGAGACTGATAAATTATCAGCACATACCATATCTAAGTTTCACATTATAACAAAATTTTGTTGAACTAAGTGAAGGCTCATGTTGTTCATGTGTGCTTTTTTCTGAGGAGCTACGCAGTCGGCAGTTCTGGCGTGCCATGGTGGCTGAGCTGCTCGGCACCCTGGTGTTAGTGAGCGCAGTGCTGGGTGCCTCAGTGCCCGGGCCTGGAGGGTCCCCGGGGGGGCCCCTGTACCCGGCGGTGGCAGTGGGAGCGGTGATCGTTGCCGTGGGACACTGTTTTGGAGAAATAAGCGGGGCACAGGTGAGTAGACTGTTTACGTGCGTAGAAGCCCCAATAAACACTTTGCATTTGAACTCGTACAAAACAGAAGTACAGAACTAGTTTTAGCTTAATATGCTTCAGGCAATGTAGGAAAAATCTGTGAAATCACTGTGACTACTTCGAGTAGCATTATTAAGTTGTTAATAATTGACTATTTATTTGTGTGCAATTAGTCCAGTGGTGACAAACCTGGTGGTGGAAATGTTCATTAGATAGATATTACATTAAATAGATAGATGCAGTATTTGTGTGTATGTATTTTTAAACATCGGCCTGTGTTTGTGATCAGGTGAATCCTGCATTGACTCTGTCTCTGTTGGTCACACGGAGGCTGGACGCTCTCCGGGCCTTTGTTTACATTGCTGCTCAGTGTTTTGGAGCCTGTTTAGGAGCCGGGGCCCTCTACCTGGCCCTGCCACTCAAAACCACTGCAGACCACTTTGTCAACAGGGTCAGTTCTCGGAATATATTTGCGTTTGTTCAATATTCCTGTCTGTGGGTGTAGTGTTTCCTCCTCCTCTCTCCTTACTCCTGTTTCCCGTCTCTCAGGTACCCGTAGAGTTGAATGCAGCCCAGGCCCTGGGCATCGAGGTTCTCTGCACCTTCCAGTTGGTCTTCACTGTCTTCTCCGTTGAGGACCAGAGACGGAGAGAGAGTCCAGAACCGGGAAACTTGGCCATTGGATTAGCACATACTGCTGGAGTCCTAATAGGGGTACGGGGAGCTGTCATATAGATTTAACCTGACTTCTAGCTGTTGTTTTTTTTGTTTCATTTTTTTGTTTTTACTATTTTATATGGTGTTTTTTTTTCATCAGGCGCGGTTCTCTGGTGCAAGTATGAATCCTGCGCGAACTCTGGGTCCAGCCATAATCACTGGCTTCTGGGAAAACCACTGGGTGAGAAAAATAAATCCCAAATCCAAACCTGTCTTAATGGAAACACATGCCCCACAGCTCATTTTCCTCTTTAAACTTCTCAGACAATTTCTTTTTAATAACAGCTTGAAGACTGAGGCTGTAAAATCAGACAGTATTTATCTCATTAATTCACTTATGAAGCCTTTCATTTATTTACTATTAGAACAACAGTTTAATGCCATTTCCTCTTGATTGACCACCTACAGCAGTAAAATGATGAAACACTATTAAAAATCTAATCATGTTAAATATATTACTTAATCATGTAACAGATCAGATTCTACATCTGTCCAGTCATAATAGAGTGGAATGGACTCATCTATTTGTGTTGGACCATCCCGACAAAACACACTCTTGTATCTCATTATAAAAACGTTTCTCTTTTTCCTGCAGGTTTATTGGATCGGACCTGTTTTCGGTGCCATTATGGCTGGAGTGTCCTACGAGTTCTTCTTCACGCGCAGCGCCTCTCGTCAGAAGCTGGTGGCCTGTTTGACCTGTAAGGACATCGAAATCGTGGAGACAACCAGCATGACCGGATCGTCGCTGTCCACGGTCACACAGAACGCCTCCAGAGCCAAGCAGGCCAACAAACAGGAGAACAACTGACGGCGCGTGCATGAAGAAACATTCGTGAAGGTGCAGAGTGTACGACTCAGACGTGTGATCATACTTGACGGCAGCAGAGGCCAAAGGAAAAAGGAGAAGTTGTGTTCGAGGTCCTCACATATAAATAGGTGCCAGTGAGCCATGGGAATGAAATTTGGTCAGGAGATATCATCTATTCTGTAAAACATCATTTTGAGTTAAAGCACCTTATGACAAACTCCACGTTCTGATGAAAAAAAAATTGGGTAGCGTAGAGGAGCTTGAGCTAGTTTGTCTCACTGAAGGTGTCATGTTGAACCCCAAAATTAACCCCAACAGGTGAACACAAAGACGAAGATGTTCATATGTCAGATGTTCATGATTTGTCTCCGGTTGCACCAATGGGGAAAAAATGTCTTGCTGCAGGTAAGAGAATATAAATCCAAAAAGTAGTTTGCACATCGCGAAACGTACAGATGAGCCAGAGACGACTGCAAACCACCTCAACAAAACAAATTACCAAGCAACGCTAACATCTAAAGACACTAAAAGCCACTGAAAACCAAAAACGGGTGCCACAGCAAAAAATATTTAGCTGACTGAGGGTTTGAGTCACTGCTTATGAAATCAACTCACTGTCTCTAAATAGAAAAGAGAAAGTGTCTTTTTTCTCTTCTTTTAAAGTTACACGGTCTTGAATTAAACCTGTAATGACTTAGCCTGATCGTCAACACTAAGATCTCATCAAATCGTGTCTGCAGGCATCCATTAGCTCATGTTTTACCTTTTCATGAGACCGCCTGTAATCTAAAACATCATATACTTCATCGTCCCATGGTTCATAATTGAGCAATATTACCCGAGAGGGTGTGTTGCATAAATTCAGGTTAAAATAAATGAGTTTTGCTTGTTGAGACATATTAAAGAGGACGCTGCGCGTTAAAGGGGCTGAATGTGACCTCCGAGGTCCACGTCATTAGTGTGTGAGAAGGTGCAGCCAATGCTGCGAGACTCAGTATTCACTCTCGCATTTGCACATGATTATAATATGTAATGGAGACTCATTGAAATCCTGCTGAAAAACACCCTCATGTTCCAGTTGTATCTTGTGTTTGTGAATGCTTTGAAATGCTAAAGAGGTCCTTACCCTGCACCGTGGGTTCAATGATGCTCTCAATCAGTCCTGCAGCTCTCTCATGTCTGCGCCTGTTAGCGTCTGTCTCCTCTCTGAGGCCTCCTATTCACAATCAAATGGGCCTCATACCTCTGTAATGGCTCTACAGAAAGAACACCTTCAGTTCGAATAAGCTTTGTAATTTGGATCAGATGTAATGAGCGTGCCGTTTGGGTTGTGTGAGAGAAACCTTTCATCATATTTGTATGTTGGTATAAACTGCTGTTTTTGTCTTATATTAGTTTGCATGTAAGTTCAGTTTAATTGGTTTTGCAGCGGTTGTGTCTACCTCAAGACACCACTAAATTAAATAAGATTCCTTTTTTAATTTTTTTTGGAGCCCTTTAAAGCAACACTCAAACTGTGTATTTGTTCTATGTGAATGTTAACAATTATAATAAGACTTTATTGCCATCTGAAACAGTCTGAAATAAAACCATTTAAGCAGTTGGTGTCAGTATGAAAGTGTCGTTTGAATGCACAAGCGCACACGCTATACTATATATTATACTCACACATGTACACACAGTTACACGATAAACAATTGTAGACACACACAGACACACACACACACAACATGCACAATAGCTATAACTGCCAACGTGCCGCCAGCAATTTGCATTGTGTGTGTTCTTTCTAACATGTATAAAAGGGAGTTAAAAAGGCAGGTTCAGCGTTTTGCATTCATCACCCTCCAGTCCACACACACACACACACTCACACACACACACACACACCAATAGCGGTGGCTCTCGGCTGGTCAGCGCGATGCCCCAGTGCTACTCAGTAACCCCCTGTCCCCCTCCCCACCTCATCCCTGCTTTCCTGCTGCACCTCTCCCTTTCCCCGGCTTCACGCACACATTGAGAACATTCAGGGCTTCTGTCGTACATCCTCCTTCAACACACACACGCACACACACAATCTCGCGTATTGCAAACCTGTGCCAAGCACCACCTAGAATCTGACACAACACAAAAGGCAAACGGCTAAATGTCGCACGTTGTTCATCCTTTCTGTTTTCACCGTTTGCGCTTTTCTTTCATTGCACGCATCAGCCTTTTTCAAGTGTCCACTGCAGGGTGCTGAGCTGAGCTGTAGTGTCGGTGCAGACCGAGCCCCGATGCGATGCCAAGTGCTCATACTTCCAGGCCTCTGAGGCGTCGGCGTCACTTACAGATTATCACCGTCAGTGACTAATTGTGTCCAGGACAATAAACACTTTTCAAGGAGTTTGCTAGCTGTTACTGCTTTAGTTTAATATGTATTTTTTTGCCTTGTCTCCGACCGTACATGGGCCAGACAATGGTTTCACAGGGTCAGGCATTTCAGTGTATGGGTCAGTTCAGCGCTGTTAGCTTTGGGCACTTCCGTCCGGGGCCCCCCACTGCATTATCGGCATGTGCGTATATGCCCCGTTGAGTGTGTGTGTGTATGTGTGTGTGTGTCTTTCTGCACACATGTGTGCTTCTGTCCTTGTCTATCAGCATTTGTGTCCCCTTATTATGACAGTTATGAGATGTCAACAGATGACATACGCCCCAAAGAAAACGTCAGCGTCCTCTCAGCTCCAGCTGCTCTTCGCCGTGGCTGCGTGCTCCTAGTTTCCCACTTGCCCTAAAAATAAATACAGCCCATCATGTCACTTTCTTCCCCAGGAGGATGTGTGTACACATCAAATGTCTTTCATGGGTTTCTTCCCATTCTGAGATTCCCTGCGTCTCTTTTGGGCTAGCTCTCTTATAGGGGGGCGACAGAGGGGTTAAGTTTGTTTGATTTAGGATGTCCAGCATTGACGCCCCCCGCCCTTGGCGCTACAGGGGGATTATGGCGTCACCTGGGGCCCCTGGGGGGGTATTATAAAGCGCCTGTCTGGCCCTCTCCCCTCCGTCAGAGAGGCTAAAAGGTCCACTGGACACTGTCTATCCCCGTCTCTACTTTAGAAACACCCCTTTAGCATTGATGCCCACCTCCTCTTGACAACTCATCCCACCTGAGATCTCCACCCGCACTCCCTCACTATCTCACACCTATGTCTTTGCGACAGGTGGACAGAGGTGGCAAGCGAAGTTGACTTTACCAGCTGAGTTCGCGGTTCGGTAAAGATCTGTCGCGTGGATTCGTCTATTGAAATCCTTTTTTTTTGTGTGTGTTTGAACTGACTCCTTGGGTGCTTTTGGTCAGCCTACTCAGCTGACTACAAAAGCGAGATCATTTTTTGGGTTACTTTTTTTTCTACGTTCGAAGAGGACTGAAAAGGCAAAACCCTTTTCTAAGCTCACACAGATTTCTTTTCAAAGAATTGTCTTCATCTGGTGGAGAGGTTCAATTCAAAAGGCACCATGTGGGAGTTCCGGTCTATGAATTTTTGGCGGGCGGTCTTTGCAGAGTTCTTCGGGACCATGTTCTTCGTATTTTTTGGCATGGGTGCTGCTCTGCGCTGGACCACGGGCCCTCATCATGTCCTTCATGTGGCCCTGTGCTTTGGACTGGCAGCTGCCACCCTCATCCAGTCCATTGGCCACATCAGCGGCGGCCACATCAACCCTGCCGTAACCTTTGCCTACCTTGTTGGCTCACAGATGTCTCTTTTCCGCGCCATTTTCTACATTGCTGCCCAGTGCCTGGGAGCTGTAGCTGGGGCTGCCGTGCTGTACGGCGTCACGCCTGGCAACATGAGGGGAAACATGGCGATGAACACGGTAAGGACCCAACATGGATGCCGCAGGAACCAAGTGTTGCAACAGTTTGTGGTATTAGTTCAGTTAATTTGTTTTTTGTTTAAACATTTCATGAGAATACACAGGCCTTTGTTAAATAAAAGAGCATCTAATTACACAAGGCTAGTCAATTGTCTCACATTGTGTACCGTGACTTTCTGACTTTCTACCTTTCTGATACATGCAAATGATTTCATTCTGCAGCTGCAGCCTGGCATCAGCCTGGGGATGGCCACCACCGTGGAGGTTTTCCTCACCATGCAGCTCGTCGTCTGCATCTTCTCTGTGACTGACGAGAGGAGGAACGGCCGTTTGGGATCTGCTGCCCTCTCCATCGGCTTCTCTGTCACCATTGGACATCTCATGGGGGTGAGACACGTGGAAAAAACTATGGCAGAGTTGTGTGGATGACCATTTCACAACACTACAATGCAGTAACAAATGTCTTGTGTTTTAGATGTACTACACCGGTGCTGGCATGAACCCTGCTAGGTCCTTCGCCCCCGCCATACTCTTCAGAAACTTTATCAACCACTGGGTAAGACGTGAAAATAAGCCAAAGAGACCGGTCACTCCCTCAACTTTCACTTCTTTCTCAGCAGGAATCACGCATGACTGAAGTGTATGCGACGTGATAAAGGGTTTTTATTTTTTTCTTCGGCAGGTGTACTGGGTCGGGCCTATGATAGGAGGAGCCATGGGCGCCCTCCTGTACGATTTCATGCTGTTCCCACGCATGAGGGGTCTGTCCGAGCGCCTGGCCACACTGAAGGGCAGCCGGCCCCCAGAGAGCGAGACCCAGCAGGACACCCGCGGGGAGCCCATCGAGCTCAAGACGCAAGCCCTATAAACCGGCCCCTGCCCCCTTCTCTGACTGGGGCCGAGGGACGAGGAATGAGGGACAAGGCCCTGAGCTACACCAACACCACCTCCACTGCCCCCACCCCAATGCCTTCACACACCATCGCACTATACTAATCTAAATACTCGCTCGTAGACTAACACATAATACGATTTTCAACTGTAAAAAACCGACGCATGTACAGGTTCACCCTCTTCAACCTCAACACACAACAAGACTCCTCTACCCCCAGTCCTCACTCTGTATTCTGAACTGGACATTGTGTTTTTGATAAATGGTGACCAGAGCCTGAACCAGTAGCCGTCTCGTCTCTCCCTTCCTGCCCGCTTCCTCCTTCTGTCTGCCAGGCCTTCGTCTGCAAAGCAGTGATGCTTGGAAAACCCTGAAATCCAGCAGAGGGGTTAGGGGAGGCGGGTACTGCAGAGGGAGAGAGAGTGGAGGCAGGACGGAGGGTGAGGCAGGGATGTGGGTATGATATGAGAAGGGAAAGAGGGCATGGGGCAGGAGTGGGTGGAGTGGAGGGGTGAGGGTCGGGGTGTGGGTAGGACAGAGAGGGCAACACTCTGGGTTTGTGGTCATTTCAAGTTGGGTTAGACCAGTGAAGATGGGCATGCTTTTCATTATTCACCAGAATTTATCTCCATTTTAGTTTTTTGTTTTGTTTTCTGCACTTCAGACTCAAGATGTGGATGTATGACACCATTAGATTTGACCAGGGTTTCAGTATTTTCACTCACTACATTTTATCTGTGGGTTTGTGCTTGTGTGTGCGTGGACACCTCTGCAGCATGTGTGTGTGTGTGTGTGCGTGTGTGTGTGCGTGCGCGTGCGTATGCATGCGAGTGAGCGCGTGCATGTGTGTGCGCGCCCGCCCGTGCGTATGAGTGTGTTTGCAAGTGAGTGGGTGTATATGTGTGTACGTGTGTGATCACGATTTGCAGATACAGTACTTTTTATTTCGTTTTTATTTCCATTACCGCTCTCCTGTCTCGTACCAACAACTGTGTTCATTTCGTCATCAATTTTTAAAGATCATTTCTCCTCCCCTCACTGTGCTATTTGCTATGATATCCATTTTTACATAAACCATCTGCTTTTTCTGTTCTGAACCAGCGCAATCCAAAGCAATGTTGTATCCCAGACTTCAGTAGTAGGTCTGCAGATCGGCTGTGCGAGCTTTACATCGAGTCTCCTTTTATTATTTGATCCTTACTGGGAGCACAAGGCGTTTCAATAAAACTTTCAATGATAATAAACATAAAAAAAAAAAAAGATATAAGGGTTTCTTCATTTTTGATCTTCTATATCGTACTTCTTATGGATTTACGCAGGTATGGAAGCGTGAGTTGCATTTAACACGCATGGCCAGGAGAGGGCGCAAAGAGCTCACGACAGACTGGCGCAGCTAATATCACAATATGAGAGATTTTTGGGGAAAAAAAATGAATCATGAAGGACAACAATTCACAGTGACATGTGTCGTTTAAGCACAAGCATGATGCAATTTATTTTACTGTAGTGTGAGGTGTGGTTGTTTCGGGTGAAAAGGGATCCGCCCCACCGCAAGAATATTTCTCAAGTTAGATAAGAAACTGACACATGCATGTCTTCTGTTCTTGTGCATCACAGCTGATAAATGAAGCGTAGGCAGACTCCACCTTCAAGAGCTCCGACAAAACAGAAAATAACCAAGACATATTGTCTGTATTTTCCCTCAGAAACCTCTAAATGAGAACCGGAAATGAGCCACATTGTTGAGGTAGATGACACGTTCCTTCATTATGGTGAACTGGTAGCTTATTTTAAGTACATGTCCGCATCACAAAAGCGTCAAATGTGCGTGAATCCGCAGGTGAATATAGTCCTTGGCAAACACAAGATCTAGCATGTTTGAGAAAGGTTTTCTAAAACCATGTATCTTAGAACTTCTTTTTTATTATTAATATTTAAAAAATAGGCTAAATGTGCTTCACAGACACGTAAAGGTGTAAAGACGATGGACATACTAATTATTGGAATTTGTCAAAAGAAATGTAGAAAATCATCAAGTTTCTAACAGGTGGGAACCAGATGTCAGGAATAATTCAGAATCTACGGGATAAAACAAATAAAATATGAGCTTTGTTCAAAATCGCCATCTACTGGATTTTACTAGGTTATGAATTCATTTATTAATTATCAGTAAACATCAGTCAATTGTCAGAAACTCATTAACTTAGGTCAGCGTGAAGCTTGGTAACAGGGCAAAAAAGGCCAATATTGCATCTTTATTTAACTGGTGAAACACCTGCAAATGAACGAGGGCTCAGTTCCACTACATGTTCCAGAAAGCAAAGAATGTAAGACCTCCATTTAGTGGAAATGCACAACTCAAAATGTCTGCAGAGAAAAAAAAAAAAAAGAAGGTTGATTCACTGTTTTATGTTCCATGGAGTATTTTTTTGGGGCCTGGAACAGTTGCCAGGTAACCATCAGATACTCCAGGCAGTTACTGCATCCAGCTGTGGCACATAACGTCATATAAAAACCACAGCTTTTAAAAAAACAAAAAGCAAAACAAAAAAACATTTGTGTTGGTACAGACTTAACAAACAACATATAATGTGATAATTAGTGGGTTAAGTGGGTGCAGTTTGGTAATTGTTGCACAGACTTGGACCGATGTCTTTTTATTGAGTGAGACAGTGAATGGAAAGCATGCTCCCTCAAATGTTGAGCTATTCCCGTAAGCGAACCTCTTCACCTCAACACCTCTTCCAGTTCATTAGTGTAAAGTACCTCAGTAGCATAAGGAAATGTCAGTGACTCATCGGTGACTCTTCTGGCCGCTTGTGTTGTGTTTATGCAGCAGCTATTTCTCACAATTACTGTAATCCAACCACACTTAGGAAAAGAGATGTCCCATCGTTTAGAAATATCCACTTTATTTTGCATATTTGTTTAAAATGTGATGACTTGGACTACCAAGGTGGCGCCACAGCACCGAGAGACTCCATTATCATTGCTGAAGCATCTGTCTGTATTCTGCAGCTGGGGGGGAAAAAATAACAAACAATGAAACGACTCTGACCAGTACAAGTGGCTGGAAAAAGGGAGCTCCGTCCTGACACTGGCGTATACTGCATCAATCAATCTGTTTCTCTCTCGCTCACACACAGACAGCCAACACACAGACACGTACAAATTTCAGGGCACCTTAAATCCAAACACGTTTACTTGATATGTATTGACATCTATGTAACTGAATATCACAGAAACAGTCAGGTCCGTGGACGCTCTTTCTCCAAAAGTCAAGAAAGTCTAAAAAGCAGCTACAGGGGGTTCTGTGACAAATGTTTTAAGTGTTAAAGTCCTAGTCTGGATAATGGTCTAGCAATAATAATAATGATAATAATGATAATAATAATAATAGTAATAAACCAGTGTTGTCTACCTTCTTTATGCTCATCCTTTGTCATCGTAATTGCATATTGTGTGATAATTACCATGTTTTAACTTGCCGGCGGTAGATAAAAGCAACAAAGGGCAGTATAATAAACATCTTGTTCATAAGACATGAAAGACTTAATAAAAATGACATACTGAACCAGGTACAGAGAGAGATATCTAAGGCCATAGACAGAAAGGTAACCTTGAAGAGGAGGTAATTGGACCTGGAAGAGGAACTGGCTCTCTGGCTAAAATCCAGCATTCAGCTCAGTCCTCTGGAGAAACTGCAGCTGCAGCATCATGTCAAACAGACATATTTCTCATTGTCTTTACCCATTCGCTCTTTAAGCAGTTAGACTGCCAACAAACTCAGCGGTGGGAGAGAAACACCCAGAAGATTACCAGTCGTCTAATTCCTGTCTCTGACTTCTGCCGCTCATGATAAACATTCAGAGTGTACGCAGATGACAATAGCAGAAGAACATTTTCATGAACTATTACAACAATAATATGTAAAAAAAAAAAAAAACAGGAGTGAGAGTGCATTCAAAAAGCCCTTTTGATCACATCGCACTCTCTCCCACTTATCCAGTCTCTTTATGATGATGTCACAGGTAAATAGTCACACTGTTTTGCATCCTCAGGTCTGCAGCTGCAGCCTTTATCAGGGCTGCTCACTGCATGCGGTCGGGCTGGTGCAGAGGGTAGTGGAGGAAGGCCTGCGGGGCGGCAGACACAGTGGTGAGCGCAGCCAGAGAAGGATGGAGGGCAGCCGGAGGGGTCGGCGACGTGGTGAGAGCGGGCGCTGGCGTGCCGGGGGAGAAGCTGTAGCTGAGGTAGCCAGCAGAGGGCGACGGTGAGGGGGTGTAGGGGTACTGCTCCAGTCCTGTGTGGGCATAGGGGCTGTAGGCGGAGCTGTAGTCCAGGTAAGGGGAGGTGAGCGCTGCCGCCGTGGGACTGAGGTGAGACTGCAGCAACAGGCTGGGCTGGAGGAACGCCTGGGGGTAGACGTACTGCTGGGTGAGCCTGGAGAGACAGAGGAAGCAACGTTAGGACTGGAGTCAGGTCACCAATTAACAAGCAAGACGTGTCACGACTCGTTTCTGTTCATCTGAACAGTATTATCTCAATTAATGGAGTAATTGTGTGGTCTAGAAAACCATTGGGTATCAGTTGAAAGCACAGGTCTTCAACAGGGGGTCCGCGACCCCTAGAGGTCTGTGGAGGCACTGCAGGGGGGCGGAGTGCGAAATCTTTGGTTGAGTAGACATTTTTTTATACATATTTAAAAAAGACAATCTTTAAACAAACATTAACATGAATCCAACCTATTTTAATGACATGATAGCTTAATATTGAATGCAAAATAATAATCATAATGTATATTTATAAATATCACCAGGTCAAGTTTAATATATAACACATATAGTTGGTAGAAGACCCTTGGTTTAAAGTTCAGAGTGGTTAAATTTACTGAATAAAGAAAAGCAGGCAAAGTCTCACATCTGAGAACATGACATTTAAAAGCAAACTAATTATTGAAATTGTTATTTATTTAATAATGAATAATATAGAGCAGAGTGAAACACTCACTGAAAATAGTCACACACTGTGGCGTGTACAGTACACACAGACAAACAGCCCCACTTGACAAGATCACTTGTGAAACTGCGTTCTGTCTATTTATATATAAATAGGCCTACGTGTTCAAACCTTTGGTCGTAAAAATAACAACAACAAAAAAAACAAAAAACACAACCTTGACATATGCATTTATGCATTCAGCTACTGCATGTCACTACACTGTAAATGATTTAAACATAACCGATGTCTCTTTCTGTGCTACTGCAACGCTAAGGAAGACTTGCAGTGTTTCATTTGTTTTACAGAAGCCACAAGGCTAACACATTAGTGGAAATGTAAAGGCAAATGAGAGAATTGGGCGTGGTGAATATCATCAGTTTTTTTTTTTATTTGAATATGTTATATTAAAGTCATGACTGGAGACATCAACAAACAACTGATGGTTGATAAGGACTTTTCTTATGAACAATATAAACATGAGGTCCATACAAAACACCACGCGTAGCTGTGAACTTTAAGTTATCTGCCCTGTTCTTTCTCTTTCCGCTTGTTCTTCGTGGAGCTCTTGTGGTTGAGCAGTCCTCTCTGAGGCTGTTCGGTTTCTTGACCCTTTCAGACATTTTGTTTCCCCCCAGGACGGGTTTCTTTTTTTTTGTCTGCTGAATGGCCAGGAAGGAAAGATATCTTTCTTGAGCCTCGAGAATAAAAACGATCCGTATCTGTGTGCCAGAATAATGTGTGTTCACAGTGTCCACCCAGCGTCTGTCTGTGTCAATCAAACAGTAAAAGACTCTTCACTAACTGCTCCTTTCTGTTGCATCACAAATACTGAGTCCTATAAAACCACTCTCCTCCTCTTCGCCCTCATCCTCCTCCTTTACAGCAATTATCATCAGTGTTACCTTAAAATAGACCTTCTCCCTTGGGTTTAAGTTTAATTAGCACACTGCCTGAGAAATGTTCGAAAAGCTACTTTGATCCGAATGAAAGAAAAATTCAAATATGAAATTACAAGAAACTGCTCCCGACCGCGATTGGTTTTTGTTTCTGACGTTAATCATTTGTTTTCTCGCTTCTGTACAGGACACCTGTGCGCTTACACGCACAAACACAGCCTGTCACAACAGATGCATTGTGTGAGACTGTTGGTCCTTGGAGCCATGGCAATAATGAGAGAGAGAGTAAAAAAAAAAACGCTCTACTGTCCTCTTGTATCCAGTCATGCCCTTGCCTCGGGCTGCCCACTTAACCTGAACTGCCTCAGCTACATCTGGCGAAAGCAACCGTGATCATATCAGAGGAACTGGGTTACGCCGGGCGTTTAAGTAAAAACCAGAGAACGTGACAGTGGTTAACACTGATCCACCCCTACAGTCAAACCCATTAACCTGGCAGCAACCTTGCCACTGAGGCTGAGCAGGTGATTGTTGGCGACCTGCTGCCGCTGCTTACCCCTAAACACAGCCAGAGAAAGGATCAGGCGTGATTACACAACAAACACGGAGCCAATGGGCATGTTCACACCCAACTCGGCAGTGTACACAACACATAGAGACACACCAGCGTGCTCCCATACGAAGGTAAACTCATTTAACCCAACTTCTTTGAATTTATTAAACACTACCGTGACGTACCGGGGAATCTTTCCTGACCCGACCTGCACATTCTCCATGTTTCACAACTCATTTTAATCATTTGAAATGACAAGTTCAGTTTCCATTATATGACGGTACACTTGTCATCTTTCCACTAAGTGCTGACTCAAAACCGGCTTGCAACTAGTATGAGGCACAGAAAACGAAGCCAAAGACAGGCAGTGGCAAGCGTCAGTCCAAAATGAACAACCCTGAGCTCCATGGATAAGAGAAACTTTTTGAAACCCAGAGGAGTGAGACCGAAAACACTCAGGGCAGAGCTGCCATAGACACTCCAGTCTATTTAAAGTGCAGATTAGACACTAAATGACAGTTTTATAATAATGGCTTAGTCACAGTGATGTCAAAGAACCCTTCTAAAAACTGCAACTCTACTAAATTTGATAGAAAAGAAATCAAACACAGCGATGCGCGAGGTGGCCTCTTCGTTGTATGTGTAAGTGTTGGCAAGTTTTAAACGCCCTTAGTTGTTTCATGATCAATTTATTTATCATGGGCCAGGCCAACAACATACATATATAGCTCTAGGCCAAATTTAATGTAGCACACATATAGTAGGTCCCTACTTAATCTCTCCATCAGTTTGGGACCCCTGCCTTAAAACCTACGAAGAGAAGAAACAAAAATGTCAAACGACTAAATCTTCGCGCGAATGAAAACTGTCAGTGTTTCTTCGGGAAAGCACGATGGGGACGGGATCTGAAACACGCCGACGTGAGACCGCACGTGAAGCCATGACGAAGCTTGAAATGTGCCCCCTCGACCCACAAGTATCCCGTCTCTCGTCCCCCAGAGCAGAAGTGCAGTGTCATTCCCACGGCTGTGTGCTGCTGCCCGCCTGCCCGCGCGGAGGCCTGACTGATCCGATGTGACAGCGGCATCGTACGAGAGGAAGCTTCGCCTCGCCTCTCTCCTCCCCGTGCCTGGCATCATCGCTGGCTGTCAAACGTACATTTGTATATATATACATACACTAACACGCCCAGAAGATGTGGACAGACCGTCACGCAAACACAACACAAATCAGGCAGTGGAAAGTAAGAAATGAAGGTAATACAGACTTTTGTTGGGTGTAGTCAGTTAAGCAGCTTAGAAGATATGTGTGTGTGTGTGTTTGTGTGTGTGTGTGTGTGTGTGTGTGTGCGTGTGTGGTGAGTGGGGGGTTCACGCAGGGCAGAGCTAATTGGCGCAGCTGCATGGGTGCACGCTCGCTAACAGACCCAAGAGAGCAGAATAACCTCCACCGACTCCTCTCTTCCTCCCCTCCCTGGGGTTACTCCCTCACAGCCATCTTCCTCTGCCGCACTCCCCCTCAAACCCAGCCGCTGGATGAAAGAGATAGCGAGTACCGACCAAAGAGGATATAAAAAAAAAAACAAAAAAACATCTGCAGTGTTTCGTTTTTCTGAGGGTCAGTGTCGGGACTCCTTCTCCGAAGGAGTGAGAGACGCTGGGAGGTGAAGGATCAGCCACCGCATCCCTCACGCCTCAGGACAGCCTCGCTTTTAATAGTTCAGATGAGGGATGGGAGGAGAGTGAGTCAGTCAAAGAGACAAACGCGGGCCCGCGGAGGCGCACGCGCGTGACCCTCCGTCCTCTCTGGGCAGGCACGCACAGGGCTTGGGGGAGGGCGAGCAAAGGAAAGGCCAACACAAAGCACCGGACACTCAGCTCCCCATGACAGCATGCGAGGACGACGTACCAGCGTGGATTCATTTGAACAGGGCTGCTCGATATGTGGAAAACGTGGAGCAGCTAATAGGTTTCCTGCATATAATCGTGTAGGCCTTGGTAATTGCACTCAGACTGTGCAGACTGCGCACATGAAGAGATTTTACAGTGAGTGTAATGACGTTTCTAACAGCTGCATGTTAGGAGCCTGTTCTGGGATCTGTCAGTGTGCATAAAGTGTGATTTTAGAACATTTTTCAAGGTCAAGTCCTACATTTGAAGATAAAAACACGTACTTTTAAGAGCTGGAGAGAAATAGATGTTACATAGTGTATATGATAATGACGGTCAGTGACCAGATTTTATCTGGAGTGCAAACAACTGGAATAAACCAGTGCTCTCCTGGAATAAAATTAATCCATAAACCTGATTTTCACTGTAGAATCGCAACAAATGGGCACGTCTCATTGGTCTTCATTGTTTCAATTACATTCTTCATGTACTTTTTAATACAAAAGCTCCCTTTTAACAGGAAGAAACTGAGCAACCTGGGATATGCTTGAGGCCGCTGGGTAGGGAAGAGAAGAAGGCGGATGAATTCATGGATGAATCACTTTCTCATTTAATGAAATGGCTAAAAACATTCCACACAAAGACGTCGCGATGACAAATCGGAAGCATGTTCAACAGGAAAAACCCCTCCGCGATTTCCGTCTTTTTGCCGACGTATTATTAACAGATAATTTAATCAGCATTAGTGAAATCTACACAGGAGTCTGTGTCTGAAAGTCACAAATCAATTCATGTAATTTAGGATTAAAAACATCCCGCTGAGCTTTCAGACGAGAGTCACGTGACACAGGTAATCTATGTCAGGTGTCCTCGAACATATTAGAGATGCTGTGGCGATTTAAATCTATTTCTAGTTTTACTTTAGTCCTGCTCTGAAGCTTCTGGGCCGACAGGTTCTTGTGCTGATCCAGTTTGCTACTGTCCCTGTCCTTTCCTGTTCTGTCTTGTTTTGAAGATTAACACATCTTCTAACTTACAGGAGGATTCGTTTTCATTATACGATCACATCCGACAGAGTCAAGTTGCATTTTCCTTCACAACCTATTTCGCTAATGGATGAATTGACCAAGTTCCAGCTAGACATGTGATCTCAACAAGAAACAAACCAATAAAAAAAAAATAAGCAGAAATCTTGGATTTGGATCAACTTTTAGGATGCTGTGACAGTGCAGTCGTTTGTTAAACATCACATGTCTGCTGCTGCTCCTCTGTAAACCTCATCCTTCCGTGCCTTTCTTCCCGTCACACTTCTGTCAGTTGGGAAGCTTTCTGATGTGAGGCGCCTGCAGGCCATGATATACACACAAGTGCTGATTTAGCCTGAAATGCTAAAGTCATAGCTCATTAAAAAATTGGCCCCAAACTACTCACTTTGTTTGTCAACCCCAGTTCGTGCCTCCAACTGAGGACAAAGGAGGGGAAGCGTCGGCCGGGACTAGTGACGAAACACGCATCCCAAAAAAAAAAACACAACGAGGCTCTGAGAGAAAGATTAGGCTCCGTATCGAAATGTGAGTCATCTTTTAACAGACAGCCGCACAAAATGGTGCGATGAGAAGCTTCCAGCGTGCTCTTTTTAACATTTTCTTTTTTTTCTAAATGAGGCTTTTCATGCAACAGAAGTGCCTCTCCTAATTGAGTCCCTGGGTAAGAGGAATATCCACCTGAGGGTTTCACTGTACACCTAAAGACAGACAGACAGACAGGCAGTAAGAGAGAGGCGGGAAGAGACAGAAAGACCATTTATAGGGGGGAGGGAGGCGAGAGGAAACAGAGGAAGAGTGAAAAAAAAAAAAAAATCAGACAAAGACATTTGAGGACGTGAACGTGTAAAAGGAGCCGGCGCGAGGCTGTTTCGTGATTCATTGACGTTTCACCGAGGAGCAATTTATAATAAACGTATTTCACACAGGTCCCTCCCGTCTAGCGCCGGCCCTAAAGCTTCACTGCACCCAGCCACAACTACGCCCGGCCACAGGTGTGCTGTATGTCTGTGTCAACCCTTCCTCCCCCGCTCTGTTCCACTGCTTCAACAGGAAGCACTCCCCCACCCACAAGACCGCCGCAGCCCCATCCACCTTTAGACAGCCTCACCGCCACATCCACCGCCTTCCTCTCCTTTTCTTTTCTATCAAAAAAAAAAAAAAAACACCAGAATGTGTGTGTGTGTTATTTTATAAAATGGATCTCACTCCTGCCAAGCAGAGACCGGGTGCTGAAGGCAGACAGCAGGCACCGTGGGCGACAGATAGCCCCCCCACCCGCCACCCCCACCCCTCCTTCGCCTCAGCTTTACCTCAAAGCCACATTTGGCATCAGCCCGTCCTCTGTCCTCCTAAACTTTAAGCAAATACGCAGAAGCAGCAGACAGAGCTGTGCTTTGTTTGCGTTTATCTTTGATATTTGCTGTTTACTGAGTTTGTCTGCGCAGACAGAGGCAGAGTCCCACTGGGAGCCCCCGCAGCGACAGAGCAGGAGCAACAACAGACCTGCAGACACATTCAGACAGATTTTGTGTTGAGAGGAAGAGTTTGACGATTTAAAAAGACGTGTTTGTTTGTTTTCATCATCCCTGAGCTGGATGAGAATTTATTATATGTTAAAATAGTGTATGGTGAAAGGGGGAGGGGGCGGGGAGGTCTAATTAACATGTCTCAGGTTGTTTGGGTTATTTCTCAGAGTTGAGAATTAGTCTGACCCACCAAAACAAACAATTTGCTCTTGTTTTGCTTCTTTCTTTTCAAGGCTTTATTTTAAATCTGAGCAGGATCTTCCTGGACTGGTCACCAGTGATAATGAGTCAATCAACTCTACAGATGCTGCAGGGTGAAATGTGTTGGCTCTGACAAACAGAGAGATCTGATTATTTCCCGGTAGACATTCAGCTTTGCACTTTTCTCACTAAAATAATATAACTGTCGCAATGATTCTGATTCAGATTTCCTTATATTTAATCACCCATTTTACATTTTCCTGTATATGAATCTCATATTTGTGTATCTTGCTGCACCTTGACTATTTCTGAATTTCATTTACATGGAAATTTACATACAGTATGTTAACAGGTGCCTATATAAGTATGCACCGTGTTGCTTACAAATGAGGACAAAGGTTTCAAATTTGCAAAAAAAAGAAAAAAAAACCCTGAGCTACATCTTGTGGTTGTTCCTAAAATAAAAGTCCCCCACGTTGCCAAGAAATGTCTGAAACTGACTGCAGTCATACTGATCATGTCAAAGCCACATGGAGCCTCGGAGCGGAGAGATCTGAGCTCGGACGGAGCGCTGCACGTACGAAACCGAAAAAGATTTATTTATCTCTCGTGTGAACGCGTAATATATGTGGAAGCTGCTGCAGTCTGGGCTCATAGAATTCCTCTAGATTTGTGCAAAGAGATAATATTGGTTTCGTCTTGAGCTCGTTACAGAACATTAGCGGTGCTTTCCTACAGTTCAACAGAGACGTGGTGTGTTATCTGCGAGAAAGCAGGGCCGATTTCACTTTCTGTCTGTTTTGTATCCCGTTAATGTTGTGTGTACATTAACGGGATTCAAAACAGGCAAAAAGTGAAATCGGCCCTTCACTGGAAGCGCAACACCTCCTGCAGCTGTGCTCTCCTGAGGCTGTCACTGTGACAGTCGTATTGGTATCGCTTCTTCTTCTTCTTCTGCAACAGATTATTTTTTCCCCCCAAACTGACCCAAGTTTACAGAAGAGCGTGTAACGCTGAGACGCTTTGAAGAGGCATTCCACTCTTTAACTATTCCACTTCCAAGCTGATGAGACAACGAAACGTAATGGTTTAAATCAGAGCAGCAGAGGCAGAAGCAGCCTGAGTGTAAGTTAATAGTTAATAGTCTGAGTTAAACAAACACCGAAAGCTCATCAGTGAGAATAATAAATGAGTCACTTATCAGGCACCGATTTGTCCTTTTGCTCTGTTGTGGTTTCAGTTTACTTTAGTTTTTGGGACGAAAAGGCAAAGCGAAACCAACACCTCAATAACAGCACGCCTTTCACCGTGCTCTGATAATCATTTCAATCAAAATAAACTGACAGATCATACAGCTATCTTGTCAAAATGAAAAGGGATGCCACATAAAAACCTTCAAATGCCAGAAGAGCTTCACGACTTCAGCTGTAAGTTTGATGAGATGTTGTAAAACATTAGGCCATCACATGAGCTTGTGGCTCGCGTTCTCCAAAACTCCATTTATCAATATTGAAAACAATTAACAGTGGCAGGCTTCTTAATCGGCAGGTGTTTCCGCACTGACAGACAAAAGTGCCACTACTTGTGTTTGTGTTTGCCTTTCGGGCCGTGCTCACTGAATGTGCCAGGTGATGTTTTCACCTCTTTGGCTTCAGTCTGCGAGGTGTCAAACTGTGAACCTTCCTGTGAGCGGAGATTAAAAGGCCGACTCCCTCCGCTGCGATTGTCCGCCCTCGCTCTGAGACGCTTCCTATCGAGCCCTCATCACTCATTCATAGACTCAACTGGGTCAGCCACAATTCCCTCATCACTCATTCAGAAATTGAGGGCTGCAATATTAATAGCACTCAGAACGGTTGAGGTTTTTAATGGACTCTTCTTTCGCTGTAGGATCAGAACTTGTCAGTCTTCAGAAACCGTGTTTTTGTATATTCCTTGAAATCCTGCTGAAATATTGAAGATTCACTCTGTAAAACTTTATCGACCAAAGACCAACACCCTATTTGATTTTAAAACGGCGCTAAATAAAAGCTGACAGCGGAGCACAAAGTCGAGCAGACAGCCGTGATGGCTGACAGCGTCCGCGTCCATAATCACCTCCTCAGCAGCGGTACGCTGAACATCTGAGTCAAGTAAGTGTCAGAGGAGTCACACAGCAACTGGGTTCAACCAGTGTCTCCCTACAGCCCTGGATATGAATCATCACTCAGGAACTGAGTCATTAAGATTTCCTTTTGTCCCCACACTGAAACTCTGGGATACGCTGGATGTTGATGCGGAACGTCCTTCACATGTGGATTACAATGAATTTCCGAGGTTGGGTTCTTCCTGAGAAACCGCACCAGCAGGTAACCGGCACACCCACGCTGCCTCTGTGGACACTCCTGTAGCACATTAGCAGAAGGAGATGAGGGCAAAACCCAACTCTACCCAAGCGAGTCTTGCTTCAACTATATTTCACAATAAATAAAACACATATTAGAATAATTAATTTTATTTACCCTTGATTACGATGTGGCTTTGTCTGACTGACACATACACAACGGTTACTGGATGGACCACCATAACATTTTACATACTCATGGTCCCCACTAGATGAATCTCTGGCGATCCACCATTTATTTATGTTACGTGATGTTTAACTCCACCATCCACCATCGATACTGAACCAAACGGATGACTTACAGACAATCATGGTCCCCAGAGGAATGAAGCGTGGACTGAGCTGACTGAACTGATCCCGTGACATTTTGTTCTTTGCCACCAGCATGTCGAGGATATCTCATCTTTTTGTTTAAGAAACACAAGGTTTTCAGTTATCTTGTAAAACATATTCGTGGTTCCCAGAAGATTTTGTTACGTTGAATTTAAAGAGAAGCACTGATAAGTTGATTACTGGCGCAAGCCTAAGTTATCTATATGTAGCCATGTTTATAGTCACTTTATCCACAACTGCTGTCACCTTATTTTTTACTGCAGTATTTTTGTTAACTGTCCTATTTAATGTTTCCTGCTCTCTGTGTCCTTTTTAATTTCTTTTTCTTGACTTGTGCTGCTGTATCATTTGAACTTCACCATTGTGGATCAATAAAGTATTATCTTATCTTATGTTATCTTATGTTATCTCACTATCGAGTGGTGGATATGCACAAACACTAGACAGAAAATCATGATTCCCAGATGATGTTTCCTACACCTGTCCTTCTCGTACCATCATAAATGTCATATTTGCCATTTCCAGAGAAATGACATGAGAATTACCGGATGGATCTATATAAATACTGCAGCTGTAACACATTTTAATCAAAATGGATGAAATTTCCTCATCATCCTTAGCTGCACTTAATTAGCGAATGTTAGCATGCCAACACACAACACGGTATACCTGCATTAACAGTGTGCCACTGAGTTTTTTTTACACATTTCCCACCGCAGCAACCATCCAGTGACCTTTTGAAACTCTGGCCTAATTCACCCCGAGTCATTGAAGGGTTAGCGACAGTCTCTTCACATCACAACAACTTTGTGTTGAGTCAAATGAGGCTGTGTGTTAGTGCTCTGTGTGCGCACCAATGTGAGGAAGGAAGTGTGCGAAGGAGAGAATACGATGAGATGGAGGGAGGTTTGACTGTTGCCTCGGTGAAGCTCAAATCGTGCGTGAAAGAAATTCAGAACTGGGCTTTAATAGACCAGAAAGAGAGAAAGACAAAGGAAGACACAGATACAGGGATGAATACACTCCTGAGGTGTTTTAACAAACATCAATTTGTGCTGTGGTGGGTTTTCCTTTCTTCTGCAGCACCGAGCGCCACTGACTACCCCGACCCAGGAGCAGAACGGGAGCGGGCGCTCGCAAATTTCAAGGACGGAGGAGTGAAATGTATTGTGTAGACGAGGCAGGTGAAAGACGGAGAGTGAGAGGTGGAAACAGTGGTATTGATTCTTCTCTGCCTTACCCGTATTGCCTCTGAGCCCACGTAGGATGTACTTGCTGAACTCCCACAGAAAGGCCTGCAGACAAAGAGAAGAGGCAGTGGTGAGAAGGGATATTTCAACTCCAGTGTCACCAGCGCAGACAATGAAGAGACAGACGGACAGAGGACAGAGCTGTCTCTCTCTGTCTCTATTTGTTTTTCTCAGATGTTGGCATGTATACAGGACTATCACAGGCTGACTGTTATTCCCTCGGCGCACACACTCACACAAATAATGATGCACTCTACTGCTCACAAACATCTGTGACCTCGGAGGCTCCAGACTTCACCAGGAATCAGCTGAGGCTGAGTAAGAAAAGAGAAACTTATCCTCCTCCTCCTCCTCCTCCTCTCTGCCCCTCCTCTGACTTCATTTCTACATTCCTCCAGCTATTCATTCCTTTCTCATTCCTCTTTTTACTGTACTGCCACGGCTTCGTCAACCCTCCTCTCCGGCTGAAACGTATATATTTTCTTTCTTCGCCAGCACAAAGGAGAGACAGACATGCTATTATTATTTCCTTCTCTTAACAGTCCCATCCCCTCTTGCGCTTTGCATTCTCCCCCCTCTCCTATTCTCCTGCTGCTCTCGCACACAATAACAAAATACCAAGCGCTGCCATCTCCCATCAGCTGCATGCTCGGGGAGCTGCATCGCAGCGCCGGCCCGGGAATAAGGACACACAGCCACAGTTGTTGTTGGCGCCACTGTTTGTCAATCACACCTACACTCGATGGCATCTCTGCCTTAAATGAAGCAGCGAGGGAGAGACACTGTCGAGGTCTGGAGTGCACCCAGACGTCGGTGGGGGTTAGCGAGAAGCATGTGCGGTGGTGGATAATTCTGAAAAGGCCTGGTGGCGGGAAAGCTGTGTGTAAACCCAAGCACACAATGAGTGAATGTATGGTTTGGATGAGCAGAGAGAGACAGCTGGCTGGGTGCTGAGCATACCAGTGGTTTTCTACGATTTACCCCGCTAACCTCAGATTTGTACATATGCAATATTTATTGGTGTTAAGACTTGACATTGCGGGTATCTGCCCCTCTTAGTGAAACGTGTAAACCGACATGCGCTCGAAACCTGCCAGTGAACGTTCAGTTTCTTCTATCAAAATGAGAACATCTGCACCCGGTCATGAGTCTTATCAGGTTTTTGATGCTTGTTGTCCACGTGAGCTTCCTCTTCATCTTTCATGTACGGGCTGAATACGACACATGAGACCAAAAGATCATTTTATTAAATAATTTTATTGGATGAGTCTGGCGCCATAAACGTCCACTGCCGTCCAAAGGCCATTAAAATCCTATGAGTGAGCCATACTGTAGCAGCGGGCGACGCATCAATTCATAAGAGGTGAACAGGGGCACTGTATTATTTTTTAAAAATAATTTCACACAGACTCATCTTTTTAACGCATATTTTTCTTCAAAGTTAAATTTCCACCTGTATTTAGTAAATAAATCATAAAAATAACTGGTAAATGGTCTGCACTTACACACCGATGTCGCAGGTTGTAATATAAGCTCTTCTGCTATTGGCAGCAACTTCCGGTTCAGTGTCTTGCTCAAGGACACTTTGGCACACAAAGTGTGTGCCAAACCATGGCTGGTTTACATGCACAGCTTAATCAAGCTATGCTCTAAATACGACTTTCTGAATGTGGTTCTTGTCCCAGTTTACATGAAACGGAGAAATTCAAATAACTGACGGGAACAAGTCCTCCTCCCCCACACTAGGTGGCGATATGTGTCTTGTCAGCGGGTAAATACGGTCCTCTTACTGGTTGATCTATTACGTCATATAATAAATAACTGACAATAAGACAATAAGATGAATAGTAGTTCAGCTTTTTAAATCTCAAACTTTATGTGCGTGCTACTTCTGATGCAGATAAGATCGTTATCCCTCAGCTGGTTCTCCTATTGGCTCTGTTTACCTTCTTCTTCTGCTTTCTTTCTTGGATTTTTTTGTTCCGGGGTCACACGCCAGCAGCTATGGAGCACGCGCACGCACGTTGTCCAGTTAAAAGTCCAATTAAGGCGTATACATGCCAGAAAAAAACGATTTCCATTAGTATTATCTGGATGTCGTAATGGAATAAAGAGACCTCTGATTTTAGTCGGAGTAACGTGTTTTAGGTAAGTTACCCATTCAAAGTCAGATTAAGGCAATAATTTGTTTTTTTTTCACATGCATGTAAACGGACCAACTGTCATGTGCTAGTTAGTGTCTCAATTGTGTCTTCCTCAAAAACATTTAAAGTAAAATGTGTTTCCATTATTTGTAATAATTTACACAACAAAGTTTCTCCATTTACTCCTGATTCAGAACGGTTTGCAATAAACTATGGTGTCTAGAAGTTTCACAGAGTTATTTTGCATTTTTAGAAAATAAAGCCATGTATTTTTGCACAGTTTTCAAAGTTTTACATCTTCTCTAGGGACCAGCAAGGGGCTGAGCTCTTCATACAGGCTGGAGAAGACGCACAGCAGATAGAAAAATCCCACAGGTCGTCCTCTAGATTCTGTGTGTGCTATCAATCACTCATACCTGTCTGTGAGCTGCGGGGCTTTGCTCCCAGGTACGCCAGGTTCACGTTGGCCTTCCTGCCGTCGATGATTGGGTTTGCGTCTTTGCACGCCCGCTCTGCTGCCCCCCTGTCCACCATGGTCACCTGTTGACAGCATCACAGAATTACAGCTCACCACATATGCCAGCATGATCTCAGACAACAGAGGGTGGTGACCCTGAGGGAGCTTCTGTCCTCGTCTCTCCTCAATCTTTTTGGTAGATGCGAGAGAGAGAGAGAGAGAGGACACTGGCTCCACTACATGAAATGAAGAAATCACCATTTTGGGTCTGGTGTGGGCAGATATGTGGGAGGTAGGGTTTGTTGTTTCAGACTCGGGCTGCCATGAGATGAGATATTGGACTCTACCTTGAGGGAGTGAGTTGTGGAGTGGGCAGACGGAAGCTGGAAAGGTTGATGAAAGTTAACTCACACACAGTACAGCTACACTTATAAGGTACAAGGAAAACCACACCGCAAACAGCTCTACCAATAAGTAGGGCAGTGTAAATACAAAAAAAAAAAAAAAAAAGGCAACGCTAGCTTTCGATTCAGAAACTGGATTCATATGCAAATCATAGGCAGTGGATGGTTCAAGAATTAAGCCTAAAATGAGCACGCTGTCCCAAATCTGAGAAAACAGCTTCTTAGGTCATTGGCTCATAGGGGCAGAGGAAATTTGAAGTCCAACACTTCTGCTCTTATCTCTCCGTCTCTTTCACACACTAACTTACAGTCACTCCAACAATCAAGTGGGGGGAAGGGCTGTGAGGGAGGAAGTCAAAATGAAACTACTGCAGCCTTATCTTGCACAGCCAACTGACATGTCACACCTCTGACACCAGAGAGCCCCCCTCCCTCCCCCCACACACACAGATCACCACCACCACCACCGCCCTCGTCCTCCCCTCCTCACACTACAGAAAGAGACATCTGTCCACAGCTGCAGCAGCTTATTACCAACTCAAGTGTGTCTGCGTGCCCTCGTCGCTGCCACCGCGCGCAGAGCAGCGCGTATGTGTCTGCATTTTCGGGAGTGCAGAGATAATTGATGACACACTTATAAGAAATAACCTGCTGCTCACGCTTCCAGCATGTGACTGCCACCACCAGACACGCTGCACATGGCTGCTGCTGCTGCTGCCTGAACAAAGTGCCAGTGTGTGCAGCCTCTAAGGCCAAGAACAAAAGAGATCTTGCAGGATGTTGTGATAAAACCCGGAGATGAAATACATCACACTACAAAATGAAGATGAAGTCACTTAAAACTCATTAGTGGCTGCAACAGAGGGGGGTCTAGTGTGCTATAGCCCCCCGGCTGACCAAATAAAGTGCTGATGAAACCCTGATTAAAGTCCAATTCTTTCAGCCCTTCGTTTATTCTGCCAGTACACATTTGAACTTTATTAACACTCACAAAGCCGTATCCTCGGGATTTTCCAGTCTGCTTGTCCGTGATCACCACCGCCTCATCGATGTCCCCGAAAGTCTCGAAATATTTCCGAAGTGAAGCGTCGTTGGTGTGATAAGGCAGCCCGCCGACGAAAATCTTGGTGTAAGTCGTGTCTTTCTCCATGGTGGGGTGCATTATTTCTAAGGGGACCCCGACCAGCTGACCCAGAAACAGCGGCGAACTCATGAGAAAGGATGTAACACAAAGAAAAACAAGACGGCGGCGGAATAACTTTACGCTCCGCGGTCACTGATTAAAACAACGATAACAGCGCATCCATGGCGAAACACGCAGCCTCCGGTTGCCTCATACAGCAGCTGTTGGACGTGTAGTCCTCCTGACAGGTGTCTTGGACTCTCTTGTCTCCTGTCCCGGAAAAAGAGGCAAAGTCTTCAAGCTTCGCTGGGCGCTTACGTGCGCCCACTTTTGAGTCTGGTCCAATAGACGAGCGGTGCGTCTTTTCCCATCGGCGCATCCCGCCTCCTGCTCCACCCAACCACCGCTGCGCACACGCACACACGCACGCACACGCACACACAGGAAACCCCCACATGGCCACTGCAATAATGAAACAGAACTGTTGAATAGCTCGATGCCTTCTGCAGAAGACAAACGTTTAATAAAAGACACGTACGAGGCGATTCATAAAGATCAGCGTCTGTGGATGAAGGCCTTTTGATTTTTAAAAAAAAGAGAGGCTGCGAGGAAAGTTGGTGAGAGGAACAGACCGAAGAACTGATAGCAAGCCACTAAACGAAGAAACGGAGCTTTCTTATGCAAAACTAGACAGAAGTCTCGTTTTTATTTTTTAATTTAATTTTTTTGCTTCTGTTGATTTCGGAGCAGTAAACTCACCACGTGGTTTAGGACGCAGTGGCAACCAGATCTCATGGTTGGTGTTACAGTATATTTTACATTATAAAACAAAATAAAAATAAAAAAAGTTTATTAAGTCTGTTCATCACAAAAATGTCTGGCTTGGTGTTTTTAAAGTCTGTCAAGGACGTGGAGACCACACAGACAGTATTTGGCAACCTTCAGTCCAGGGTCCACTACAGCCACAGTACTTTAACTATCTACTGGCAGCCCTGTGAGTTTATTTATTTACTTTAGATTCCTTATTACATTACATCCCATGGCTGGAAATCGATGTCTGAGTAATTTTATGACAACCCACACGAGTTATTTACAGTGAGATATATTAGAAGAAAACAAAGATGCCGATCTTGTGGTTGTGCTAAAAGAAAAGTTAAGGGGTGATCTCTGGGAATCCTTTACTGCTAATCATTCATTTTGTGCACACAATTTCATGGAAAGCCACCCAATACTTGGTGATACTGGTCCGTCTGGACCAAAGTGGTGGACTGGGATAATGACTACTGCAGCATTTTTATATGAAATGATCCTTACAGTAAAACAAAAGCAAAATAAAGAACAAAAACTGTCCAGGGTCTGGATTGGACAGATGGAAAAAGTCAATCAGACAGACACTTTAATTCTATTACAAATAGTACTCAAGTCTGTGAAAGCAATATAAAATGAATTTATGAAGGACTGGGCTGACAGGGTTTGGGTGCAGTAACAGAATGAGTGGGGCTCATCCTGGGAGGGTGTGAGATCTTTTCACTGGGGTCAAAGCCTTAAGAGTAGGGAAGACAGTGGCATGATTAATGACAAAAGCTCACACGTAGAGGGGGGAGCGACCAGTTGCAGGAAATGAACATTAGATGAAAGCGAGGCCGCAGACGGTAACATGAATGTCACAGACAGCAACCGGCCTGGGAGGAGAGGAAGGTCTTTTTTTTTTTTTTGTGAGCCCCCACAAATGTCCTTCACACTCTGATTTCCCTCCAGAGGATGATGGCTAAAAACACACTCACCTCCTCTCTTCGCACACTCATGCTTCAGCTTAAAACGAGAAGAACCTCTGATTGTAACAAACACTTGAGGCTCTTGAAAGGCTCCAGCGCTACAGTAAAAACAGCATGGGAGGACCCCGGTCAGACTGCAGCACCCAGGAACGACGTACACATTCACAGCCGACACATTGTAATGTTTAAATATAAATTTGTATTTACATCAATATTAACATCAAGGAACAAGGTAAGAAAAAAACCCAAGAGTATTTTACATCCTGTACTAATGAATGAATGCTTCCCAGATGTGATTTTCTTTAGCTCCAATGACGCACGAGAGGAGCTTTTTTCCTTTAAAGCAAAACACTTTTTTTTTGTATGTTTGTAGATTAGTCTTTTCTTCATTGAGACTTACATTTCATCAAATAGAAAAAAAAAATGAAAAAAAATCCAGGCTATTATTCACAGACATAAATGACATCAATCATGAATGAAACCTCCTTTCCAGCTTAAAAAATAAAAACATTCTCATGTGAAATAACTGTTTGCAGCACCACAATTCGACTGGCCATAAGGTCTACAGAAAGGAAGAAACAATCACAAACGAAAACCACCTCAGCAGAACCAGACTCGTTTCTACTCTATTTCATATGGATGGGGCTATAATATATGCAATTAAACGTACTTAGCTTGATGTGTATAATAGGTTATGCGCAACAGTAAAAGCACACGTGAGTACTCGCACGATCTACGCCAGGAAACGGTTTCTACACACCGCAGAATGACAAACAAAAATCTTTGGATTGAGCGTGTGTTCAAAGGTAGATTTTTCAACAAAAGCTTCACAGGAAGGAATAAAGGAAAACTCAAATGTAAAAAAAGAAAAAAAATCACTCGTCATGAGATAAGTCTGGAGGTTTAAACTCCTTCTTGTGTTGCTTCCTTCGGTTTGAAACATCTGTGAACAAAGTGAACGGACTTACAGACAGGTTACAATGCAGGACTGACTTTTCCAAAGTCTCGTTTCGGAGGCTGATCGACCAAATGGGCAAAATTCAAAAACCTCGACGGTGAAACTTAGGTCGTAAATGGAAGCATGGGGTCAACCCTACATACTGGTAAGACATCTGGGCCCCTAGAAGCCAAACACAATCATGTGTCAACTCTTTTTATATAGGCGTATGTTGTTGCTTTTTCATCAAAGGAAAAATAATTTATTAAAAAAGGAAAATGTACCCACTAGCACCTCTTTAGCTAATAGTTATGTCCTCAGAAAATAATGAAAACTTAATGATTTTGAAGATCACAAATAAAAAAAAAAAGTGCTTTCTGAGAGGAGGAAATTGGCAGAAAATCTACACGTACTGCTTTAGAAAAAAGGCCCTTTCCTTTCTGACAGATGGTTAAAGTATTGAAAATAAAAAGCTGACCTATGACAGAATAAGAAAATTACACTTTTAAATATCAAGCCTTACAATCTGTGCAAAAACAGTATGTGACCTACAAAAGCATATATATATTTATATATAGTACATTTGAAGCATATTTACAATTCATATTCACAGACGAGAGGGGGGAAAAAGCTCCAAACAAGACATCATGGCTAATACTGCAGTACCATCGCTTTGAGTAAACTTCAGCTTTGTCCTCAGAGGAAAACCAGGAGGAAGGATTATTGCTAGAGACCTCACGCTGAAACCTTTCTCTTGCAGTGTGAGCTAGTCGAGATGTAAATTTCATAACCGGCAAATCTGTTTTATCTCTGCACTTGTGGTAACACTGCAAACAGATGCAAAGTAACCAAAATATCTGCATTATTTTTGAGTTAAAAATCACCTCTTGAAGGATAAAATCGCCATCTCGTGAATCTGTAGAAATATAGGTGGAGGTTTGAGCGTTAATAGAAGATGTTTCATTTAAAAATGTAATAAATCGGTGCACCGTCGACAAGGTCGTTGGATAAAATGTGTGCTTACTGCCTTTCTACTGGTTCCCACTTAGAAGAGCAAAGATCCTCAAGTTTACCCATTTCCAATCAACAGCCTCCTTCACTCAGAGAGGAAAGCGTGGAGAATACACACAGAAAAATAAACAGTAAATGTCTGCTGCTATGCATTAATTCTTGGGTAAAGGCCTCTATATTGCCACAATCCTTGTGATGTTGGCTTTTCCTTAAAGTGCAATCAGCCAACAAGTAATTCAGTCGTACTTTAGCCCAGCGGCGGCCCGGAAACAATGTGCTACTGCGTAATGACATTCACGTCAGTGTCACAATCTGATGGCTCGTCATCGAGAACTGCGTTTACAAAGATCCTCCTGGAGCAGCGGAGAGACGGCGGATAAAAACAGAGGAATCCCGCATTTTGAATCTGAATGCAGCTTCGTGGTACATTCGACAAAGGAGAGGATGTCTTTTGTCCATGTGGTCTATTCGAGCGTCTGTCCACCTTCACCGTTTGGTCCAGCGAGAGGTGTGTGTGTCCACCGAGGCACACGCACCGCCCATAAAAGAGAGGAATATTAAACTATAGTCTACGAGAGGAGTCACAGAGTTGTCTGTCTTTAGGCGGTTGAAGAAGTCACAGTGTTTCTGATTTTTGTGAACACTGTTTTTCCTAGGGTTGCCAGACTGAGACTGCTGGCTGTGAGTCCGAAGGGGAGTTCACTCCCCCGTCTGGTGTGAGTGCAGCACTACACAGAAACGCACCGCCTGGTCACAGTCCACACACTCCAGTGCTGCAGCCATGTCCCTCCTCTGGGTGATCACAGTGAGACAAAAGTTTCTGTCACGACGCTCAGCAGTATTTCTAGACCATCAGGAGGAGAAGAAAAAAAATAAAGCGAGCGATAAGTGAAATGAAATCGTAGTAGTATGATACGCAGCAAATTCAATTTGAGGACCCTAATGAGTAGTCGGTGTGGGCAGTGGCATTGATACTTAAGTGACCATGGGAGCATTTGTCAGAGCTTAAGAGAAATCTGACAGGTTACCCTGCTACGATGTGGATGAAATTATATTGATACTGTAAGATGTGAATAAAAGAGGACCAAGAATAGACCCCTGTGGGACACCTTTGGACAACAACTAACAAAGCCACTTTAAATGTACCCACAGGCATGTTTTGTAAGTATTGTTTCAAGATGGACTTGAAGGACTATTCTGACTCTCTTTTCCTTTGCAACATACCTGCTCAGGCCCCATAGGCATGCGTCCCATAACCATTGGGTTCATACCCATCTGTCCACCCATCTGGCCCATGTGACCTCCTCCTCCACTGGCCGGCATGCCCCCGTTCATCATCATGCCTCCATACTGCCCTGGATTCCCCTGCTGCCCAAACTGCTGCTGCCCCGGAGGTCCCTGCTGCCCAAACTGCTGCTGAGGGTACGAGCTGATGAGGAAGAGTGACAGGAAGGAATTAATGTGGAACTGGAGAAGAGAATAAGTCATCCATCTTTCTCCTCCTCCGACAATGAAGTAGTAAATACTAGTAAGTTATACCTGTTGCGTCCCATGCCTCCCTGCGACCAGCCTTTCATATCAGCACCCTGGTACATGGGACCACCCTGTGGATGCTGTTGCATCATGGGATTTTGAGGCCCCAGGCGCCCGGGCATCATGGCGTTAGGAGGACTGCCCCCTGATGGGCCAAAAGAGGGATCTCCCTGCTGGCCCATCCCTGAAGAGATAAATCATCAAGATTCAGCTTCATGAATTGACAATCATTGCTCCACAGAAAACAGATAAAGAATATTTATTATAAATGAAAACGTCGACATCTTGATGAGAAGGAGATATAAATGGAGCCTTCTGAGAAAGATAAATCTAATTTTACATTGCAAACGTAAAACAAGAACCCACCACCAGGGGGCAGCAGTATTCTGTTAGTCTGGGCATCTGGTCATTGGACTCACCGTAGTTTCCACCGTAGCCAAACTGCTGGGGGCCGGGCTGGCCCATGTTTGGACCTCCCATAGGGTTGTCCATGCCACCGGGAGCCGTGACGTTTGGAGGGGGACTGAATCCCCCTGCGGCTGCAGCAGCTGCCACCGCCGCCTGCTGCTGCTGTTGCTGCTGCATCAGCATCATCATGCGCTGCCTCCTCATCTGCATGGTGACCATCTCCCGGCTGCGCTGAGCCATCATCTGGGCGTTTAGGAAGTTCGGCTGCACAGAACAAGGGAGGATTATCATGCGACGATGTTTTTGGTGTAACCCCAATGAAAATTTAATGTTACAAAATACGTAATAAATTGGTACAATACATAGATAAAGATGGAACACTTTAATGCAGCCTTCAAGATCAAAGAAAAACTCAAGATATTATGATTTAACACCAGCAGCAGGTGTTGCAGAACAATTCTTGTCACAGGGCTTTTCAGTCATGAACAGTTCAGACGTGCCTGAATATTTCCATTGGGGCAAACCTGTTGCATGCAACTAAAATTGTTCATGTACCTGTCCTCCCATGCCAGGCTGCATGCCAGGTCTCATGCCTGGGTTCCCACCCGGGTTCTCCATCTTTATGGCCATGCCCTGCCGTGTCTGATTCATGAACTTTGGGAAAGAAAAAAAAAAAAAAGAAAATTTAACATAAGTTCAGACAGCATCTCTTGCTACCCTTCACAGTTAATTATACATACTAACACAGATGGTGCATTATTTCTGCATCTTGAAAAACATGATGAATTATTTTTTTGTAATAGAAAATTATGCACCAGACGTCACTTGAGCTGTAACAACAGCTTGATTCCCGGAGTTTCGAAATGAGAAAAAGACATTTATAATAAATATTTGTTTCCACTGTCCAATATGTTTATTTCTAGCATCTATAATACTGGGTCTGACATTTGTTTCTTTCGCCCGGTTTACTCTGTATATTGCTAAAATCAGACTTACCATAGGGGAATGACTCAGACACAAGTTACCTTGTATGTAAAGTAATGAAACAGTGATCTCTGTGTGTTTGTACCTGTTGTCCTTGTAACCTCTGCTGCAGCTGGAGCCTCATGGGCTTGTTGGCACTCATCATCCTGGGTCTCATCATGTTGGCACGAGGATGCCCCATGCCCCCCATTCCCCCCATACCAGGGAAGCTGCCGCCCTGGCCCATCTGTGACAGCATGGGCCCAAACCCCCCCTGCTGGGCCTGACCCTGCATGGGATTCCCCCCATAGCCAGACTGCATAGGCATGGCGGGGGGTCCGGGATAGCCCTGCCCATAGAGAGGCTTCTGATCCAGCACCATGGATGGGTCCTGCCCTGGAAAATGTTCCAGCTGCTGCTCTGCTCCCTGGGTCTGGAGAAGACAGGACATAAGGACAAAAGGAAAAGTTTGTCAAACTCCTCCATCTAATTGATTCATTTCCAATTGGCTGGCTCTGTAATTGTCTTTTTTTAAGCGGCACAGACGGATCCCTCTGGGCTCCTCTATCTGCCTTCAGTGAGAGAACAGTCTGAACACGGTGAGTCATGACTGAAATATTGAACGCAAAGATGAACGTTACGCGAGGTGAGTCATGACAAGCATTCTGCAGTTTTCTCCTTTTACATCACTTCTGGAAATGTCCAGAAAAATATGTCGTTCATCCGTATTTTCTTTATGTTTTTCTACCTGGCTCACAAGGTCTGGTATGCCCAGCGCTCGGTCTATCTCCTCCAAAGCGATGCCATCTGTATTATTCAGCAATGAATCCAGCTGGTCCAGGAGCGCTCGTTCATCGCTTTGACCCTCACTGGTGGTGGGAGGCACAAGGAGATCATCCAAGGTATTTCCAAACTGGCGTCTACAACACACACACACACAGGAAAAAAAAACATAGTTGATTATAAACTGCCTCTTTAGATCATGTCAATTTATAAGGACTGAAAATAGACCATGAAGGATGCGTCACTGACCTGTTACCCTCCATGCCCATCATTGTATCCGGCCAGGAGGGGGACTGGTTGGGCTGGCCCTGCTGGCCGAAGGGACTCATACCCATGCCCATATCAGCAGAGCCTCCTTATCCACAAAGACAGAACACATTTAATTTAGAACGTCAGAAGCTACAAGTTTTACAGGTACAATAAAATGGAAAAAACAAACCATTATGAGCTTATGTAGCCTCATGTCAAAGGTCTAATGGTCATCATGGCAGAACTATATTCCTCCTAACAGTCTCAGTTTAAAATATTAATAGTAACACACCTCCAAAAGTTCAATAAAGGAGATCTGTTCCCACGTTCTATTTCTATCCCTCCCTGTCCTCTGCTTTCCCAGTCTTCCCAGTCTGTCTTTATTCTATATTTAAAAACCACTACTGTCGTCCAGTGATTTGTTTTGACACGTTCTCCAAGCCAAGATCATATTCTTTAAATTCATTGCATCAGGGGATCGAAACTCCACTTGCATATCTGCACCCTGATTGCTACCATCTAGACTCCTGTCTCTATCCCCTACTTTCATCCAGGATGTCACTTCTCATCCGAGTCTGACTGCCAAAACATATATTCTCAGAACCTGGTGAAGACGGAGAAACTACATATTTGAGGACGTTATTGAAGCTGATGTTAGTAACTAGTGCTAGGCTGTACATTTTTATATTGTCACACGACTGTGGCCATGATAATTTCACACCATCAACACCTGGCGCTATGTAACACGTACCCATATCCATGAGCTGTTGCTGCAGCATAGACCTGGCGCCTGGTACGCTGTTGGAGCGGCTGACCATCGGTCCTGACATCATGCCTTTGTTGTTGTTGTACTCCATCCCTGGCCGCATCATGGACGGATGTCCTGCTGAGCCCACAGGGCTGGCACTGGAGCGGGGCATGCCCCAGTCCCCTGAACCCCCCATGGGAGACCTCTGGGGCACCATGCCTCTACTCATCGGTCCTGGTGATACAGACACAACAGATATGCATGTGTCAGAATCACCAAAGGGTTGTTATTTTTTTTTAACAAGTACTTTCTTAAATCTATCATTAATATTTTTTTCTAATGTTATAAGATTATCATGTGAGGGGAAAAAAACAACTGGAGAAACATAATCTTAAACAGTGAAGGAAGCAGGCAGTAAAATGTGGAGAAAGAAAATAAATGCTAGGCTATTTTAACACACACCCATGTTTCCTGGGTAGCCGTCTGGGCTGCCCATCATGTTCTCCTGCTTGATAAGCATGGGGCGTCTTCCTGCTCCTCCAGGCCCACCAGGAGGCTTCCCTTCCATGGACATGGTCCTTTGAAAGTGCCCCCGAGGTCCTGGAGCCATGCCTGGACTCCCTGTACATAACAAGGAAAAAAACAGTAGGGATCAGCCTATTGAGAAAATAAAAAAATAAACTGAAAAATACAGAGAACAAATCAAATACGCTACAATAAAATAATATAGCTAAAAGTAAAAACCCATTCTGTTAAAAAAGATCACTTTTTTAATATAGTTTTGTATTTTGCACAGACTCATCTAATAAACTCACAGACCTCTGTAGCCTTCCCAGTGTGGTCAATGATAAGCAACGGTCAGTTATTCATCATTGAGGATATAAATGTATTTTTCATGGTATTCAATATAGCAGTGAAGCACTTTTAAACAGCCTTTGTCATCAAATCCCATCAAACTGTAATTATTATTTCAGTGAGAAGAAACCAAAAATAGTGACACCTGTACTTAAGGTAAAAAAAAAAAAACCCAAAGAGATGGCAAACGATGGACTTGGTAATGATATGTTACTCTACCCCGTGTGTCACTTACCCTGCAGGCTGTCATCAAGGCAACCCTGTGGTTTGTTTCCGGTGTCGCTTGCCCCTCCACCTCCAGCCTGGTCTGGGTAAAAGTCAGAGCTTGAACCCCTCAGATCTCCGAGGATGGACTCCAGGTTGTGCAACTAGACATTAAAAATAACCCAAATCAGTCGTTAGATAAATGTCATCGAGACAAAGCCCAGAGAAAAAGTAAAGACGAATTCAGAAATGCTTCAATTTGTTATCATCTCTTAGCTATAATCTTACGTCATCAGGTGGTTCTGACTTGATCTTGCTTTCAGGATGATCGGGTGCAGGTCCAGGTCCGGGGCCGCTACGTGGAGGGCCACCAGTGGCCCCTGGAGGCCCCTTCCCCTCTAGCTCTTCGAGTTTGGGCTTGACGTCCACTGGCTCTTTGGAATCGTCCTTGTTGAGGAGGTAGTGAAGGAGCGCATGGGTCTTCTCCTTCTTGGGACTATGCTGCTCCTGTTTGGGGTCTGTGATCAACGCAGGGCCTGACCCAGCCCCTGACCCACCTGTTCCAACCTCGCCACCCTCCTGGCCTCCGAGTGACACCTTTCCCGTAGCCTCGGCGGTGATCTTAGCCACTTCATCTGGAGTATTGCCGTTCTGAAGGAGCTTGTGGAGGATCTTGTGCTTCTCCTGCAGCGAACCTGTGTAGTGGGCGGATGATATTGTTGCTGACACGCCCCCTGGACCAGTCGCCTGACCTGCGCTGGCTGAAGATGAGGATGAGACCCCAGTGGATGAGGGGCTCGTCATGCCTCCGGTGGTGTCCTTACTGTCTGCGCCTGCAGCAGTGCTGCTGGCTGGTGGTGGTGGTGGTGGTGGTGGTGGTACAGGGGGCCCTGCTGGCCCACTCCCACCAATTCCCAGCTCCTCAGTTGGGGATGTTAGCAACTGCAGCAACTTCTTATGCCCCTTACTGTCTGGCACCCTACGCGGAGGTTCGGAGCTCGCCACCCCCGCCTCATTGCTTCCCTCTCCAGACTCTTTAGTCACTGAAGCTGCCTGGCTGTCAGGTCGGTCTCCAGAACTCTCAGCAGGGGGATGCTGATGGTGGTGGTGATGGTGCATGGGGTGGTGATGGTCACTGGATCCAGGCCCTAAGCCTCCTGCTGGGCTTTTGGAGCCATCCTGGACTGGTTTGGTTGGCTGACTGGGCTGGGAGGAAGAGGAGGAGTGGATGCTGGGAGAGCTGTCGGGTTTGTGGGCTGGCGAGGGAGATGTGAGGGTGGAAGGGAGAGAGCTCCCTACCCCTTCACTGATGGCTTGTAGAGCATTCAATGAACTGCTGGAGAAGGTAGTGGTGCTCCCCCCACTTCCTCCACCACTGCCAATGCCACTCATAGGAGAGTGCATGCCTGAAACGGAAAGAAATCTCGTAAACCTCACAACAATCATGCAAGTTGTGTCATTATAGGACACTGATAGACGTACCTCCCGGTGAGAACTGGTTGTTGCCCATCTTTGGGCTCCCTCGGTTCCGTGGAGACATCAGGAGTCCTTGCTGGGGGGCCCCCATTCTGGGACTCCCTGACGGGCTGTTCATGCCACTGAGCCCAAACCCGCCGCTGCTCTGAAACGGGGGCTGCTGCGGGTGCTGCTGCATGCCTTGGCCCGGGTGATTCATGGGACCCATCTGATTCATCTGATTCATGTGCCCCACCTGATTCATCTGCCCCATCTGATTCATCTGCATCATGCGGTTGCCCATGCCTCCACCTCCGCCTCCTCCGCCGCCTCCGTACATGGAGCCACCTCCCATCGGACCCATGTGGCCCATGTGGCCCTGCTCGTTCATGCCAAAGCCCCTGTTCATGCTGCCCATGCCCCCAACACCCATTCCCCCTCCGGTGTTCACGTTCATTTGGGCATTTGGGTTGGGGCCTCCCATGGCTTGTTGTCGCATAGCGTTGGGCATCATGTTCCCACCCGGTGCAGGGCGGTAACCATTCGGTTCCCTGCGATGAAGGAGAGGGACGTAGATTTTAAAAAAAAGAAAGATGTAGAAACCTTGAAAATGCTGCATCCACGACAATAACCTCTCTAAGACTGTAAAGCTCAGGATGAATGCAAGTAAAGGTTGGTTCCTGTGCGGAGGCTTCTCACTGTTCACAGGATGACGGAGTATAAAAGCTACTTCAGCTGCTACTTGAGCTATTTGTATGGCGTGAATGCCTTGGCTGCCTTCATAGACACACGCTTGGAAGGGCTTTTTTTTTTTGGTCAATTCAATAAATGGCACATACCTTTCTGAGTCTGAATTGAATGCAGTGTACATATTCTCAGTTTCTGACCTCTGTAGTAGGTGAGTAGAGATGAATCCTTGTGGCTCGTTGCTCATGGGGTGCCGATAGAGTTTGCTCTTGGTCTGGGCTGTGACCGGAGTGCCGTCAGACAGGGAGAAGCGGTAGAGGGGCGTCTCGGCGTGACCCTGAAGAAAGGCTGCACAGGCAGATAAAACGAAGGATTACACACCCCGAAACACTGAACTGATAACAAAGGTCATCAATCACTGCCTTTGTGTGGAAACCAACTCTGTGATTGCAACGGAGATCAATGTGGTAGCGCTCAGACATTCTTATTCATGAGATCAATATTGAAATACTAATGCATGAGGTGTGTGTGTATGTGTTTATGTGCCTCATTGAGATTCAAACGCAGCGACATCCTCGCGCCTTTGCCCCCAGATCCTTTATTGCAGATTTAACTGAAATTTATTCGCAAACTTTAAAGTAGCAGCTGATTCCATCTGTGCGAGTGTTCATGTGTGACCCACCCTCATGGTAGTGGCGCTTGTGCGACCAGGGCTGGCCGTCACTGTGCTGAAGGAACATCTGAATGCAACGCCTCAGCAGATCCTCCCAGCCCGGACGCATCGACGCTCGCAGAGAGTTCTGGTCGATCTGAATCAGTTTACCTGCCGGGGGGGGGGGACAGAAGGAGGACAAGTGGAGGGAGGAGTGAGTCAAACCGGTTCACGGATAAAGAGTGAACATCACGGCCTGTTTGCTCAGTGACTGTGCAGCTCCTCACCTGTGAGCTCATGGCGGGTATTGAAACTCTCCGTTCTCTCCATGGCTGTCACTCGCCGGGCCACACAGATCATACATGACTGAAGGTCTGCAGGTGAGGGGAGGGCAGATAAATTAAAGGCAATATCAAAAATGCGATCGTGAAAACGTTTGCGCTCTTGAGCAGAGTCGAGAGGAACAGCTCCACATTACTGTCATAAATAGGTTGTTTTTGCAGCCAAAAGTGCCTTCTTCCAAACGGAAACATACTTTAAATTTGTTATGCACATCGCCTCTGGCAATTAAAGGGAAAAATAAGAAGAAAAGCAAACAATAGTCTAATTATCTACCCGAGAACCTCTAAGTGAGAAGCAACAAGAAATGGTTAACAAAGATTCTCTTGTTTTTTGTTTTGTTTTATTTAGTCTAATTATGTATTATTTTAGTCATTTATTTCAGATTTTTGCTTCCTTTTAAAGATCCCCCAAGACATGTTATAAGGACATGGAATAATAATTTGAGCCTTGTTTGTGTTTACCGTGTAACAAAATAAATCGCCTCCATCTGCTTCGGTGAAATATTGAAGAGAATGCATGAATGTGCAATTGTTGTGTTAGTTTAGCCAATAGAAACAACACATCCGGGGTAGGCAACTGTAAGCCAAATATTTGTGAGTGTAGTGGAACTTTTATGAACGCGGCTGGCTCCCCCTACCTTCCCCCTCTTCAATCATGGCCTTGGGCTGGGTGAGAGCGAAACACTGCATGGTCTCGTAGCGGGGCCCTCCTGGCCCCTCCTCCATGGGGCCGTGGGCATGGCCAAATTTGACCAGCATCCGGCAAGTGAAGGTGTGACTCTTCTGTCGGGCTGCCTCGCCTCCCCACGACACTCCATTTACTACGGGGGGGGGACAAAACAAAACAAGCACATAAACACAAAGAAATTTACACATGGGAGTTGAGCGAGCATGAAGCTTCTTCTTCGGGGACTGAAAACCACACGCGGCTATGAATGGATCGGCGTGTAAGCAAATATCACAAACAGCTCACACCCTATCCTGCCACAGACACACACACACACAAACAGGAGGAGAAAACAAACAAACAAACAAACAAACCAACCACACAGCGACATGTCCCTCGTATATGGAGAAGCAGAAACCTCTCCTGCTGTTCGGATCCCGGGCTAAATGGACCATGGGATTAATGTAGCCAAGGTGTCGATTTCCAATATCTCTCCCTCTCGGTCTGCTCTGCAGTGGGCAGGGGCCAGGGACACTCAGCCATCTATCCTCATTTAGACCCTGACTCCTCATCACGGCACACACACACACACGCACGCACACACGCACGCACACACACACACATCTAGACGGGGTCACCTTCACAGGCAGAGGCAAGGGAAGAGAGAGGGAACGGGAAGGCAAACTTCAGAGAGACATCTGACTGTCCTCCAAGGTCTGTGTGAAGCCTTATCGGGGCCTTGAGTTGGCCGGAGGTTTCTGTCTGGCAGGTGCGGGGAGGATACAAGAGAGGACCCAGGAGAGCGAGACAGGCTGTGGGGGTGGGAGGGCAGTGGCGGGGAGGGGGTTTGTGATAGTGAGAGGTGATTTAACAAGGCCTTGGGTTTCCTTCACTCCTAGACAGGGTGGAGGAAAAAAAAAAAAAAAAAAAACGGCGCCCCATTCGCTCGGGTCGACATCTCCCCTCAGACACAATTAGTCAACGGCGAGGCAAGACCGAGGGGTCAAAAACACACGAGCTAACAACAAAAGCTCACTTCTGTTCACAAGTGCACGCCCTGTTTCTGCTGGTGTGTTTCTTGGGTGCCTATCTGTGTTTGTGTTTAAGCTGTAGCTGGCATGGTCAGTGGTCATCCCACAGGAATGTGCAGCGAGAGCGCATTTCATTCACGGGCCCAAAAGATAATGAAGGGGCAGAGCAGCAGAGCGAGACACAATGAGGGGTGGGAGAGCAGGGAGGGAGGGAGGCAGGTTGAGGAACAGACAACCACAATATTCATCTTAGTAGGCAGCCATATTAAGTTTGAATGAGGCTGAGAAAGAGAGAGTCGAGAGAGGGGCGCGAGGGACGCTCAGACGAAAAGTAGATAAAGATGAGCCTTAAAAGATGAAGAGAGTGAATGGATGAATGGGCGTGCGGGGGGAAGAGGCTGAGTAAGTGAGAGAACGTGTCGATGACATGTTGGAGCCACCGCTGCTTAGGAACATTAGTGTTAATCGAGTAGCAGGTTCAGTTCAGCACATGTATCCATAATTAATAGGATTTATAAATAGGGCTCAGCGCAAATACTCATGGGCTTTCACACACACACACACACACACACACACACACACACACACACACACACACACCCAGCACCCTGAAAATATGTGTCTGACATAAGACGTACAAACATGGACAATAAGCAGAAGATAAGAAAAGGACACTTACTCTGCTATTGTGCTTCAGCATTAATAATTTAAAAACTTTTTAAGTGAGAATTTGAAATATTTCCAATTATGCCAGGATATGCTGAGGTTTGGATAAACTTAAGTGTCACTCACTCTTCCTGGAAATTATACAAACAACCAACTGGCTAATTAAATTATAATGAATATAATCGCGTTTTTCAACCCCACCACAGTCAGCTACAGCACAACAAGTAAAAGTCTGAAAACTTCCTCCATCACCGACAATGAGACGTACACATGCAAACACAGAGGAAAGTGTGGAGGTGCATTATTCAGCAGTATGTAGTTTCCAGATGGCTGCCACGGGATCTGAATAGAGCTCGGGCCTGTTTTACACTGTCTGGCCCACTGAGTGTGACTGACAGCTGCGCCACGCTCTGCCTGCTTAGCGCCGAGTGGGCGGGTGCTCCTCTGTGTACATGTGCGTTTTGTCAGGTGTGTGTGTGTGTGTGTGTGTGTGTTTGGGCGTGCGTTTCTGAAAATCTCTCACGCACATGAACGGGCTTCCCAGGAGCTTCTTGTTATAACAAGTGATGGAGTAAAGACAGGAGGAGCATGAATAAATAAGCGAGTTTACGCTGACATGTGCGCAGAGTTGTTGTAACCCCTCCAAGTTAGTTTTATGGCTCGCACCGTGGAAGACGTCACGCAGGGCGAGCGTATGTGAGAGTATCTTGTGTGTTGTAGCATGTGTGCGTGTGCGTGTGTGTTTCTCACGGTTGGTCTTGGGCAAGTTCTTGTGAAACTCCTCTCTGTCGTCCTCATGGAGAATGTTGTACACGCTGGTGTTGATGAGCTCCTCCTGTTTGTACTGCAGGTACTGCGTCACGTTATCCGACACAAACACGATGCTGCCCTCTCGGTTCACCACAAACAGGAAGCCGTCCAGGGCCTGGTGACGCGGCAACAGGAAGTCAACCATTAGCCGACGGGCCAGTCAGGATAACGCTGACTGGTTGACAAGTGAGGAGAGCTGGACTCACCTGCAGCAGGAGCGGTCCTAGGTGATCCTTGTCGATGACCCCCTGACCAGTTGAGGACACGTCTGACTTCTGAACGTCGTCGTCGTTGGATGATGCTTTTCCTGTATCAGAGGGAAGGGTAAGGAAAAAACATTAGCAAAAACATCACAAACAGCCACTTCAAGCCCAGCTGCCTGCAAAGAAAAAAAAAAAAAGAGCAAAGGAGAAACACAAGGTGAGAGCAACGATACCTGAAACTCGAGGAAACTGACAGCCATTCACTACTATAGCTGCGCCAGCAGGGGGCAGCGTTTCTCAAGCTTCACTTTTTTTTCAATTTTTTTTTCCAATTTTTTTTTTTTTTATTTAAAACTACAGGTGAGGAGGGAGACGGACGTAGGCAGGTTTCTCCGAAGAGCCATCAGGAGGAGTAGAGGGCTGGGTGCATGTGGAGCAGGTAGCTGCCGTCCTCATGCTTTATATTCAGTGTCAGACTGTGAGGGACTGTCTGGTAGGCTGGGGCTGGGAGAGAGAGAGAGAGGGAGAGAGAGAAAGGGAGAGATAGCGGGAGAGAGCTAGAGCGGCTCTGGAAGCCGTAATGGTGCAGGGGCAGGAGCTGAGACACCTGAATTAATGGAGGGGCTGAGGCTGAGAGGGGGGGAAAGGCGGAAAGAGAAAGGGTTGAGACAGAGGAATATGGACGATGACAACAGTGGGAAAAACAGATAGTGTTTGGGGCTGGTGTATTAATGCAGGTCTTGGTCTGAGAAAGAGGAGGGGGCTGCCTGGCTACAGGAATGATTCTATCTGATTAGCTCCCAAGGGGCACAGATACCCACACAAAGAAAGAAAGAAAAAAAAAAGCCATTGCTGCCTACAGCTGGGCATTGTGAAGTTAGGCAGAGAAGGACTGAGAAGAAAGAGAATGAGACATAAACAGAGAATAAGAGAGACAGAAAGAGAGAGGTGGCGCTCCATCAGTTCATTCAATATCTTAAGATGCTGGAAGCAAACCTTAAGTTACTGCAACTCATTGTGCTGCAATACAGATGAGACGTGAAGGGGGGGAGAGAAAAAAAAGCAGGGAAGCAGAAAAAGAAGAGCAGAAAAATGTTGAATCCCGGCGAGATGAAAAACAGGAATGATTGATGAGAGAAAAGAGCAGAAGGAAAACCGACAGTAAGAGCAACCGAAAGTGAGACAAGGAGAAGAGGAACAGGTAGAAAGCGAGAGACGAGTCTAAACGCCCGTGTCATTTCTGTCTTCACTTCCTGTAACTATGGAAACCAGTCAGCAGCCAGTCAGGGCCAGCTGTAGCCTCTTCCCCTTCCTGTCGAGGTGGCAGACACTGACTGAGCCGAGCAGGAACAAGAAAGAACAAAATTCACCACCGGCTCTGCCCCCTGATCTCCTGAAATTCACCTTGAATGGAAAAATTCATACTGACACGCGTCTGAATCCCGGAGTTAAAATGTCAACGTGTGCGCCGAAGCCGCATCTGCAAAGCAAACGTCTCAGCCCGCAGCTTCCTGAGCAGTTTGCTGCAGAAATGACCAACGCATAATGGAGACAGAACTGTAACAGCAGCAGATGTAACTGAGCTAATAATTTGGCAGTTCAGCAGAATGAATGGGCATGTGATTACCTGCAAGCGTCCAATTAAACAGCCCCTGGCGAGGCCAGCACACAGCTGTGCAGGGCCATAACACACACACACGCGCGCGCACATAGACAGACAACCACACATACACAAGAGTGACAGGTTCACAAAGCAGTGCCCATGTTTCCACCCAAACATAAACAGTTAGGGCTGTGAAATTTGTGGGAGATGAATGACTGATTTGTCCTTGCACCTGGGCTCAGAGGAGGCGCGTGTCCATTTGTGTGTGCATGCTAACCCCCACCATCTCCACTGCCTCACTTCTTAACACCTTCCCCCCAGTGTTTCCTACAGATACTTCTCAGCAACCTCCCATGTTGCGGTGCACCTGCCCGTCTCCAGCCATGAGTGGCCTTCACGGTTTCAGACAACTGCTTCCACTCACCCTGCTCTTTGATCTGGCGGATCTGGCGCACCGTCTCTTTGAGGATGGCGCATTTGTCCGGTTTGACGTTGAAGGTGTCGATGTCGCTGAGGTTGGCCGAGATCAGCTCCGCCAGCTCCTCGATGTATTTGCTCTCCTGCTCCCGCCGCTTCCTCTCGCACCTTCAGGGGGCAACGTGGAGAGATTAGAGCTGAGCTAACGCGGCTACACTGCTCACTACTTTGTCTAAACGTACAATACAGTGGCTGCGTGGTAGATGAAAATGTGTCTTCATGGAGTTGGTTTAAGAAAGATTTGTCTGGTAGTAAAGTCAGCAGTATTTAATGTAGTTGGAGACATAGAGACATTTTCTGGTAATTTTAAGCTTGCAACTTTTTAGGAAAGAGGTGCGAGTGTGAAGTTTGTTCTCGCAGCTTGCCCTCGACACATCAGCCGAGCAGAACTTTTTTCTCGTGTGGTATTGGAAGTAGGCGTGGTTAATACAGGAGAGTGGAAATGCTCGTGGCCAATCTGTGAGCTCCCGGATGCTAATATTCACAGTGTGACCACTGAACTCTCACAGCATACTGTGGCCGACATCTGAAAAGTGTATAAGAAAAGTGCCTTTCGTCGTCCGTCTCCTGCACCTCCCACAATGCTTAGCATGTGTGACGTAGGCTGCAGCGGCAATGACGACTTCCCCGGAGTACGGCCCTTGAGTTTTCTTGTGAAGTATAAATTACTTGTTCTCGCAGCCCTTCTCGCGGAGTGTGAAACAAGCTTTAGAGGAAAAGATCAGTACCAATCTCAATATAATTCTTTGCCTTTATTTGGCAGTTGGTGTTCTCAGGGTCTTGGGCCCATGTCTCAGGGTTTTATTTGGTATTAAAGCACTGTGCTAAAATAATTCACCTTCCTTTCAATGTGTTGAACAAAAGACTGTCAGCTATAAAACTATTTTAACAGAAAAATAATAATAAAAAAAAGAATTAAACTCAGATCAGGATTTTTTTTTTCAACAAAACTGCTTTAAAAATCTTCTTCATGTTCGCACACAGTTTACTTCCTATTTACCACAGCGCACATAATAGCTCTATGGCCGGGGCTTGAGAAACCACTGACCCAGTAGCCCACTTTCCTTCATTTCCCCTCTCATTTGCTGATCACACACACACACACACACACACACACACACACACACACACACACACACACACACACACACACACACACACACTATACTCACCCCAGACCAGGCGTGTCGCAAGTGGAGAGCTTGCGTTTCCGGTTTTCTGAGCTCAGAGGCTCCATGGAGTTCTCCCCCAGTCCGCTCATCGTGTGCGCATATCAGCACCTGAGAGGAAGGAGCGCACACACACACACACACAAAGTTGTGACAAAGGCTTTCAGTGCAGGCAGAGAAGAGATTCGAGGGTTATTCTATAGGCAAATTGTGTGGGGAAGAAAACACGGGAATCGTCCTTTTGAACATGAACGACCAACACAGAAGCGTGACAATAAGTGGATTCAGTGCAAAACAGAGCACAGCAGATTAAAATATGCTTATATCATGCAAATCGTATTCTGGCAGATCCTGACGAACATAAACATGTCTCGTCGGCTGCCGCCGCCGCCGCCGCCTCCTCCTCCTATTTGGAGAATATGAGAGTAAGCATGCGAGGTTGTGTTTGTTTGTGTGTGTGGGCCTGTGCATGTACGAGTTCATCAGCTCATATGGTACATCCACACACACACACGCACACACACTCACACACACTCACACAGGATTAGCAATGTCTCTGATGATAAGCCACGCTGCACAATTAACCCTGTTAGACAGCCGTCTGTCTCCCATAATGCATCACATTTCGTCTCCAGGAAGTGAGCTGATAAAGGTTGTGGGGAAGAGAGGCAGATGGGATGAGAGGAGGAGGAGGAGGAGGAGGAGAAGGAGAAGGAAGGAGAGAAGGGAAGAGTGGGAAGGAATGGAAGAAATAACAGAGGGAGGGAGGAGCAGGTGCTGTGGAGAGAGCTCTGATTGGTCACTTTCTTCGCCACAGTGACAGCGGCTGACACTGGGGAAAGGTAGGAGGGAGGGAAACGGGGATGGAGGGAGGGAGGAGAGGAAAGTAAATGAAGGGGAGAGAGAACACAAATATAGTAGGAGACAGAGGATATACAGAGAAAATGCAGGGGAGGAAAAAAAATAGCGAGGGGGGGAATCAGAGCGAAAAGAGGCGGAGGCAGCGGGAGAGAGCGAGCTGAGGGAAAGAGAGATAAAGGCATGTCAAAGAAAGACAGGAGGGAAGGGGAACAGGTGAAAGGAGGAGGAATTAGAGGAGGAGATGTAACATTCAGACTGTCTGGAGTCTGTTTTGAATGCATGTGTTGAGCACAGAGTGGGCTGAAAGCCTCCAGTACCCCTCTTAACCTTCACAGCCAGAGCAGCTTTTTCATTCCATTGATTACATGGTTATCCTCTGACCAGAGCACTGCCTCTCCTGCATAGCAAATCAGGCCAACGGCAGGAGAGAGATGCCGACCTGTTATTTAATCATCATACACCATCATCTCAGGCTCCTTCTTGTGGGATCTGAGCAGTCGACGAAACCATCTGATTGCGTTGTGTGTTTTTTTTTTTTTTTTTTTTTTTTATTTGACAGAGGTCTTCAGTTGTGCAATCTCGAGATCATACCCAGTAGAAACAAACGGCGAACGCACCTTCGTACTGAGACGGAATCAATATGAAGGCAGCTTTCATGCATGTCTTCAAGACCAGGAGAAACGCAAGTGTATATTCTTTCGCACAGACAACAGCGGGGAATACTCACGAACCTCCTTCTAAAAGCAAGAGATGCTCTGAAATCGTGCAGATACTGCCTTCCTCTATGTGTTTCTTTCAAATTTCTCTTTTAATCTCTCCCTTGAGTGCCTCCCATCTGACTGACTGTCTGCCTCTGAGCCTTTGTCTGCTTGCCTACCTGCACCTCTTCTTGCCTATCCTCCAGTCTACCTGCCTCCCCGTCTGCTGCTCTTCGTTAGACAAAACCCCCGCTTGCTGTTGTCTGATGAAACCTACCACAGGGGAGATGAGGAGCAGAGGAGGCAAAAAGCAAGAGAGGGGGAGGTACAAAGTCGGGGAGGGGGGGTTCAGAACTTGAAGAGCCAAAGCAAAGTGTTTGAGTGAAACTCCGTCTTTGCTCCTACGCCGACCGAGCCCGCCCGCCCGCCTGCCAGCCTATTGATGGAGTTCTCAAAGGGGGAGTTGCTCTAATTGCGGAGTGAATGAGGCGGCCCCAGAGAATGGTTGATTAGGAGGCTGCTGAATGCCCCAGGGAAATGGGTCACCTCCAGCCTGGCGCGGGCCGCCCGCTTTTCCAGTGCAGGGAGAAAGTCAATTACACGCTACAGGCAGTGGGGCCTGGTGGCAGAGAGGCAGTGGGGCTGCGGTGGGTACAATACAGCAGCAGGGGGCAGCGGGAATGAGACGCGCAAAGAGGGAAATGGGAGAGAGTGATGGCGTTATTGAGGGCAGCAAGAGGGAGCAGCGAGGCGGGCACGAAGATGGCAGCTTATGATGTGAGAGGGAGCAGAGACAAATGTGGAGAGCACACTGGCTTTGCTGCACATTGCTTAATGCACATGTTGAATTAGGGCAGTAAGAAGACTGGGACAGAAGCCGAACAGATGTAGATGGAGCGAGCAGATAAATTCATGAAACTAAAAACCTATTTTAATTCAAGAAACGCTTACAGGATTCAGCTGTGAAGAACAGACTCTTAAAGAAACCAGGCAGCAATCAGGACTCCGCAGGAAAAACTCACCCGGCCGACGGCAATCATGTAACGCAGGCGTGAGCCAGTCCTCTATGTCAATGCAAAGCGCTGTATTTTTTATTTATTTATTTATTTGTTTTTATATTACGATGAGCCCAGAGTTACGGAGGAGCTCGGGTTTTTGTTTTTGTCCGACGACCTGGAAAAGCTACAGAAAAACTCCCCGAGCACCCAACATAGCTCCAGCATCAGCATGAGGAATTTATGCAGCAGACGATCCAACACCTCGCACCTGCTTCACACTACATTCGTCCAGGTGTGCGGAGATGAGAAAGTAAGCAGGTTGCGTCTGACTCATACGTTTCACAACTTGATGTGTAACGAACGAGACGACACCTTCAATTGCCCCTCTGTGCGACCGTAACCTGCCCCTGCAGCTTCTCTCATGATAACCTCTAAGAGCATTTCAAATTAATCAATTAATGGACACTCTCTCATTTATCTCATGCAGTTTTTTTTTTTTTTTTAAATACTTAGAAGTACACTTAGTATGATAACAAACAGCTTAAAAAGACCCAAGAGTTGAAACTAATGCAGTCGTTAATCAGAGTAGTAGCTTCTGACGCACAAACTAAGAGCAGGGCAAGAAAATGCAGCTTCTGCTCTGCTGACGGCTACAGGTGAGAGCGCCCACGCAAGTGAGCAACTCTGAACTCTCACACTAATTTTGACCCGGTTCTCAACCCTGATCTTGACCTGGAGGATTTCAAGGGGTCGCAGAATTCACGCTGAGAGCTGACCCGCATATTTTCCAGGTCATTAGCAGGGGACGGTGGGAAGATCGCCGGGGTCAGCGCTGCTGTGGCATCACCTGGGGTGAAGCTAAACTCCAGAGGTCTGCCACAGGACAGCAGCCCGCCGGTGACCCTGGAGCCTGGATCCCAGTGGGAGCAGCGCTCACCAGGAACCGCAGAGTTTATGGCTTTATGGCAACACCAGAGGAAACTGCCCACCTCATAAACTGAAGCGCATGCAATCCAACCCAAGTGAAGTTCACATGCCGCGAGACTTGACCTGACCAGTGGGATCGACATTAAACGCAGGACAGACCTGAGGAAATGCACAGATTATTCAGTCGGAGCAGTCACAAAGAAGCGCCTACTCCACCACAGAGAAAATACAGACTCCACGCTGACTGATGGGGAGGCTACGATCACACAGACATTGCTAGGCAACCGGCGAAATCCCGCGAGAACTGCGCTCCTGCACATTCTCATGCGTTCAGGAAAGAAATGGTTTTTAGTGAGAATGCGCCTTGTAATTTGAGACACCGACCTAGAGGTGAAAGAATTCCTAATCGTCTTCATAATCTAATGAACTGATCAACCTGAGACACACTGGTGACGTCTTTATGCAGCTACTGGAGGTTCACGTGATTTTTTTTCTTGCCTCACCGGGGTAAATTATTGCTATTGCCTGCACATGTGATGATCATTTTAATCAGGACGGTGGGCAGAGACCGGCTGTGCACATAAACAAACAGCGCACAGTGTATACATTCGCGTCCGCCCTCTGAACACCAGCCAGTAACAGAGGAACAGAGCTCGTTAACATCTGTTGAAGAACCAAAGTTGAACTCACAGTCATCTCAGCAGGCGTAATATTTGTTGTTCAAGTTTCTAGTAAAACCACAGAAGATGTTCACGGTGCCAAGAGGATGAACCTCTGATAATTAGCTAGAAATCAGGGTTCATATCGTTTAGCCACGAGTCTCTTTTATACCCAGTAATATTTACAGCTTCATCTTCTGGCAAGACACCGACCCTGTTTATTCATAAGGTGAAGGTAAAATGACTATTAGACTCTTTTACAAGGTGACAGAATCCATTTCATAGATTAATCTGGCATGATATGAATCTCCTCTGCATCTTAAAGCCAGCTAATTCATAGCATTTCATAATCTACTGAAGTCCTTTCATTTTCTAAGATAAGAAGACATTTGTTTCAATGAACTCAATAAGCAAAACGAGGCGTGATTTAAATATCTCTCTGAACCTTCACACGAACCTGCTGGCGTTTAATTCTGAGCTGCGCGTTTACATATAAAGGTATCCACATAAATACATATATGCATATAAAAGACGCTCCGTCAGACCCGAGGCCAACGTTTAAAACTGTACAGTCATTCTACCCACAGGATGAAGTGTCTCCACTGTCTTTAAGTTGTGGTTTTCATTTTGTATAAATGGGACGTGTGTGCAATTTCTTTGGTTTAATTCTTTTTCGGCGATCAGAAAACATTTCATGACACCAAAAGAAAAGTGAAAGGTTTTCAAGTAGAAGAACTTTTAAAAGGTCTTGAGATTCTAAAATCAATAGACACGCTGTTTATTGTGTTTCATGGATAACAATCAGATAACATTGGTTGTCTAAAATTTTCGAACCAATTCTAGTTTTTCTAGGACGTTGCAGGACGTGCAGACATTTTTAACACAACTTAACTTGAATAAAAGTTAAATAAAAGTCTTTCTGTCTTTGTACTGAGGAGTTTTTTTTTTCCCCTGAGTTTAAGCAACAAAAATATTTGCAGGGAGATGCGCAACACATAAATATCACAGCTGAGTTAAACTCACAGACGAGTGGAGCTAAAATGGATGAGCAGCAGCTAAAAGTTGAAAAATTTGGTTCGGGAAAACAGACTGCAGAGACGACAAACCTCCCACGGCAGAGTGAGTCACAGCGGAGGGGGGAAAAAAACACTGCAACAAATAAGAATGAGTCGGAAAGAGTTGCTGTAAGTGTGTGACGAGTGAATGGGACAAATGAGCAACGACACATTCAGAGTATTCAAAAACTGCGTCGTACACGGCTGAGATGTGTCCAGGTTAAACATCACTGTGGAAAAGCTGAAACTCAGACAGGTTAAAGTTTAACTCAGTGAACATTCAGTAAATTTGTTTAGAAGCGACAAAGGCGTGTAGAGCAATGTTTGGCTGAATATGTTCATTCAATATCTCTCGGTAGTGGCGGTGGCTTGAGTCGGAACTTTTCATTTTTTTTTTTTTCTTTTTAAAGGCCATGAAGGGAGGACGGTCTGCGCACAGGGAGCAGGGAGCTGGCGACAAAAGGGAGGAGCAGACGGAAAGAGAGAGACGAAGGGAGAGGGTGGGTGACAGCCGTGCTCGGGCTGGGTGATGCAAATAGCTCGCTCCCGCCCGCCCGCCTCTCTTTCGTAATCTCTGTTGACAAAACAGAGGCGCACGGCCCTGGAGCGGCCATGTAAGCTCACACCAGCGACATGACAAGAGCAGCAGCAGCTGCTTCACTTTGACTCAGAGTCTCTGGTTTGTCCTGACATTAGCGAGTCACTTTGCATATTTGAAGTTTTTCTGACCATGTTTGTCTCAGCGAAAGGTTCCATCTGTGTTTAATGATATTATCAGTGGTCCTCAACACTGAAGAAGCTGTCTGCAGGAATGGATTCGAAGAATCTTCAACCGATGACAAAATAATTAAAAAACACTCAAGAGAGTCTCATAGATAGGTTCATGTTTAGTAATGAACAGATAAATAATTAACTAATCCTTTAATTTACTACAAACTATTCGACTCATGATGTTGAAATCAGTCAGTATTTACTGTGGTTTATGATCAACCACTTCAGCAACCAAACTCTGAAGTGTTCTAAAAAGTGTTATCAGGTTCAGATCATTTCAGATCGTTAGTTCCACTTTTTATGAAAGAACCAGATGTTTTCCAGAGTTTCTTTCGTGCTGACGATTAAACCAGTTTCACCCACATTCAGACCAGTCGCCTGCTACATATGGAGAGAAATGAAACGCACTTTTACTGTCTTTAACTTCTTTTGGGGGGGTCACCTGCTTCCTCCTTCATCTGCACCCTTTGCTATTTTCATCCTGTTCGGGACCACCGCCCTCCCCCCCCCCCACTCCCTCTTTCACAGCCACCTCCATCACCGAGATCACCCCGGCGATCTGTGCAGCACGTTTGCAGAAGCATGTGCGTGAGAACGCACGTGAACAAAAGAGAGAATGTGGTTTGGTTAAGTCTGGCTACATCTGTGTCTCAGTGTGTGTGTTGTTGTTGTCACCTGCAGACAGGGGCAAAAGATGAATGCTTTCTTTCAGCCGCTGTGGCAGGTAGGGCACAAAGAATAATTTGATTTCTCCTCCTGTCTCCCTGCTGTCTTCCCACTCTTCATTTTCTCATCTCCCCGAAAATCGTCTTCACAACCCCGTTTGCTTCTCTAGTTACCGCCACCACTTCTTCTCCAAAACTATTCCACCTACCGAGATCCAAACCTCAAACACACACAAAATAAAAACCCCTCCATAAAACATTTGCCTCAGAAAACACAAAGTGTTCTCTGCATTTCGGCGTTCAGGTCAGGAGGATGTTGCAAGACTGTGGCAACAACAAGAAACTGTCTCTTGACAAACCGCTAAACCTAAACCCAGCAGGCCGTTACCATGCCAACCATACGGGATGTTGGCCCACCTTGTGTCGGCGCCGAGATGATGGACGATCAGATCCCCCCTCCCCTCGCTCTGGGGGTGTGGTCCTATGTGGGCTGGTCAATGGAGTCTGAAGAAAGGGGGGGAAAAAAAACACACAAATAAAAAAAAAAGTTTAACAATCATGTTCAACAGCGCATGTTCATTATATTAATGAATAACAAGGAGCATTATTAATCAGCGGCCTGAAGACACATGCACAGGAAGCAGCATTAACAGCTTAATGAGGAGAGGGGAACTGTGAGGGAGCCGAGCTATGTGCTTTTGTCTTCATTACGGCTGCACGTGTTCAGAGCAAACACATCATGGCTACTGTGCACTTGCATTGCAGACCGCACACACACGCACACACACACACACACACACACACACACACACACACACACACGCGCGCGCGCGCACACACACACACAAGAAAAGGGATGTTGAGACACAAGTTTTACAGGAAGCCAAACGGCTGAGACCAGAAAGTGACGACAATCGCTCCAACTTTAGAAACTGAAAAGGAAAGCGATTCCACATCCTCTCCACTAAACGGCCGCCGCCGATCCATGCAAGTGGATTTAAACGTCAAGCCTTTATTGGCAAATATCTCCCTGTGCTGTATGGACTCTCTGAGCAAGAGCGCAAAAACAGACTATTAGGCTAAATCACCGCCCTAATCCCAAAAGCACATAATAGGCTAATTTATGTCCATTTAGACCCTGATAAGAAACAAAGTGTGTGTGTGTGTGTGTATTTTAGCCATGCCGAGTTGTTGTAGAAGCTCAAGTGTTCTGTCTGAACAATCACGAGAGAGTATCCCGTAGGGGTAAACAGTGCGTAACCATGGAGAACGCTGGGCGTTTCCATGACACCCTGTCATCAGTGCGCGCTCACCACCAGGACGTCTCATGTTCATCTGTCACCGCGCTTCAAAGCGTGTGTGAGGGTTTACATTGGTTTTTTTATTAAGTGGATGTTGAGAGCGCCGTGTCAGGGGGCACGTTCTCCCACCATCCGTCTGAGCAGACGCGTTTTCTGATCTCAAATCCGCCGCGCCTGTGCCGTGTGTGTTTGCACGCGTGAGCGTAGTATGTTAGCACGCGCCCGTGTGCCGTCCCCTGTCAGCGACCTGACCGCTGGCTGCACCCGTGATTGGGAGCAGATGGGGGCTGTCGGCGTACGAGGAGGCAGGAGGGAAAGGAGGAGGGGTCGGTGCTCTTGTTTAGGTGATGTATGGACTCGCGCACACCAACAAAGACCCTCCTTGAACCGATGTGTTTCCTATTAATTGAGAGGGGAGAGAAACGGAGCCAGAGAATAACTTTTTAAGTGGGGAGTATTTATAGCTCCAGCTGTGAGAACGGCTGACTTAATTTTTTTGTGCACAAGCTGGAGGGAGGCTGGGCTGAGGCGTGCACGGGGCAGAAGAGCCTTCAGTCTGATCGTTACTGCTCTTTGTGCTCACTTTGACACAGCCGTGAAAACCGGAGCGAATAAAACGGTAGTTAACGTCATGCGGCACTGCTCATACCGGCATAAAGCCTTGAATATAAAAGCAGCGTGAATGAGCTCAAGACGAAGAGTCAGTGCAGAAATGTTAAACCCGAGGCCTTTTCTGCAGACCGCTCTCCACCGAACACGTGCCACTTTATCTCAATTTCTGTACGTGCCCGCTCGCTTGTCTTTTGTCGGTGCACTTGAGCAACAACGCGAACGCCTCACGCAGCGGCGTGGCCCTCTCGTTGGAGCGACTCGTCGTAAAGGCGCAATAAAGACGCATCCAGAGTTCACCGTTTATTGTGGTGTTTACGCAGACGCCGTTAACTTCATAAACTTGAACTGAGAGGTGCACATCATGAGGGTCCGCTGAATCAACAGGTCCAAATGATAATACTGGACATCTGAGCCCATAAATAAAGGAGAACGTGTTTTGCGACAGTTACCACCTACACTGCCGTCTGTTTTGCATAGTGTTTTGCTTTAGAATATGAGGGAACGAACACTTCCTCGGCTGGTGTCTTAGTGACGACTGTAATGATGCATGTTGCCAACAAAGAGCACAGATGAGATAAAAATGATTAAAAAAAACACACACACAGACAGGTGTGTTCATCTGTCACCTCCACCTCAACCAGGAAGAAAACTGGGACCATGTCACTTCGTGTGAGAGACACCACTTCTGGATTGCTAATAAAGTCTGTATCAGTTTGGATTTGTCGGTCAGAGTGTGATTTTTCTCATGAAGATCCGAACCCAGCAGACACTGCATTTTTTCTCTGCCGGAGCCCCCTGCAACGGGAGCCCCATTATGTCAATGTACTGACCCCATTTAATCGAATGAGAGTTTTTTTTTTTGATGCACAGCTTATGTCAGATCACAGCCTACTGTGGAGCCGACTACGGTTTCTGGGTATCTGAAACACAACTTTCACCTAAAAAGAGTCAACACTGGTGCAGAAACAAAGCAGGTGTTGTTGATCAGCTGCTGGAAAGACTTTATAAGGATTGTATCTACTGCTATTAAAGCCAGCCTTCACACAAAACTGTAACCAGACCTGAATATATCACATCATTAAGCCCGAAGGCTCAATAATATTTTGCTGAATTTTAATACCAGTATCAAATCCTCTTATTGAACCCCAGTCCTTTCCAATCCCTCTTCAAATCTGATTAGGTTTAGCTTGCAACATCTGTTATTAACTAAAGTTGTATAAAACTTCAATCTTTGATTCGCCCTCTACTTTAAGTCGCCGTCTTTTCACTGAGAAGATGGAGCAGTTAACGTCCACAGCCTGTAGATTCAGCTGAATATAAAATAAAATGTAGATTAAATGATCTAACAATGAGCTTGTTGAACCATATTCTAGATGCCCCAAATTACAGACATTAAATTGATCAGTTTATGTTCAAATTCAGGTCATCTTGTTGCCAGCTTGCCAAATATGTCATTTTGCTTTTTATCAAGTTTCTTATGAAATTCAGGAAATAGTTAGCTACAGCTGATTTAATTTTAACCAGTTAAAATGATGCATGAACAGCTACAGGAGCTGAGCTACACTTATGTTACATTATTTCAGATACACTACAATGGCATCATTGTACATGTTGGCCAATTAAGGTAAAAACATATTACTTTTAGTGAATTTATCATTATCTAGTTTTTGAAACTTGCCAAGTGAGAACCAAATCAGAAGTTAAAGGAGTTATCATGTCATGGTTGGGCACATCACTGAGCTTCAGCTTCAATGTGTCCTGCACTGTTGGGACAAGTTGGACATCCATCGGCCACTTTTCAGCAAGTCAGTCGGAGAGATCTCTGAAGATGAACATAAACAAAATGCATTTCAAAGGGAACACACTGAAAGTTGGTTTTCTACTGTTTTCTCTTTTTTTTTTTTTACATCTTTGTTGTTTTTTTTTTTCATGCATAACCATGTGTATAACATTTTCGACTGGTTGAGAGGAATTAATGCAGTCGATTGTCTAAGGATGGAATATTTTACTGCGATGATGAGTAAATATTGTAGAATAATCCCACACTAATAGTAAAACTGGTTTGCATGGTCCCGTGTTAGCCTGTTGATGTAGGAATCTGGAGATGGCTTGGAGATAAAAAAAAAAAACAAAAAAAAAAAAAAACAAAACAATAAATTGTTATCAAGATGAAATGAAGAAACATTACGGTTTCATTTATTTTGACATATTTAAAACTATTTAAGCCGCTATGTCTGTAATCTCATTAGCAGCGTAACCATCTACCGTAATAACTGTAGTCTGTGCGCAACATTTTTTTTTTTCTTATTCATAAAAAGGTAAAATTGGGGACGTGTCCGGGGACAGCTTCAGCCGCGGGACAGTTCAACCAAAACGGGGGCTGTCCGCAGAAATCGGGGACGTCTGATCACACTAAAAAAACAAAAAACAAAAACAAAACAAAGAACCGACACGGTAGCTATTTTTGGCACAAGTCGCTTCATTTTTCAGGCCTCTCCATCTTCACCACGCCTCGCAGCAACACAGTCGCACCATGCCTGTTTAGAAGTGCTACATTGAAAATGGTCCGGTAAACCGGTATGCCGGTATATTACAAATTCATATCACAACGGTAACCAGTATAGCGCCCAGTGCTAGTGGTGAGAGGATTTCACAGCATAAGGACAAGAGCTGTTCAGTACAAAAAAAGGAATGGACTCTTCTCATATGCTATCTATACGGTCTCAACGATGGCTGATGAAGGAACAGGAAGCTTAAAGCAATTCCTCCATCAAACAATAGAATCGTAAACATAGGACATAGAGAAGCAATTTAATGACAAGGTAAGACAAAGACGCCGCTTTGCTCAGATGAAGCGACTGGCATCGACAAAGACTGTTTACTGATAACCTACACCATATATGCATAACCATTATATGCAAAAATTGTGAGCCACTGATGTACCCCTAGCTACATCAGCTAATAGCAGCTCTTCCGGTTTCCATTTTTCAACAATAAACGCAGACTACTGCCACCTGCTGGTATGAACGGGTATTTACGTTCCCGAAGGCACGGAAGATAGGTGCCAGCTGTAGTCTTTGTTGTAGTCCAACGTTTTGGTCCAGACACAGGCGATGCAAGGCGTCGTCACAGTCGGTCTTCATTGTCAGCTGTCTACAAGTTCTTTCTTTATGAGCTGTATTCCGTCCCTTTCTTCACCCACTTCTTTTTCATTACAGGATTTTTCGGCGCGTCTATCTTCTGTAATGGCTGAGAGAGAAATTGTGTGCACCAGCCAGCGTACACAATGGCACAGTGAAGAACGCATAAAAGTACATTGTGTGAAAGTGTGTGTGTGCACTCTGGGTGACTCTGCTTTAGTTTTGTTTCACCCCGTCCCTCCAACAAACCCGGCACTCACACTGGAGCGAAAAAAAAAAACGAGCCAAGCCACATTTTGGCATCCTGCCTCTCCTTAAACAAATCAGACCGCAGAGGCTAATAAAAAAAACTCAGAGTCCAAAGCCGGCTCCGCAGACGAGGAGGTACCAAAGAGGGGAGCTGTCTAGAGTGAACCCGAGTGCTTCTATTCCCCTCAAACAAAAAGTGCCAGTCTTTCCGCCGTCTCCATCATCCACGCCCCCTTCTTCGGTTGCTGCTAAATGGTGCATTGATGTTGATATTGTTCGTAACTAGCCTCGCTAAAAAAAAAACTCATTGAAAACAAACTGCTTCTTAGTTCGGTGACAAGGTGAGAGTGAACTTTCCATCTTTAGACTAATTACCGCTATCATAGCACATAGCACACAGCCTGCTGCTTCAAACTTCACACTTCAGAGAGGGATAAGAGGAGGAGGAGGAGGAGGGAAAAAGAGCAGAGGGAAGGCGTCTGGCTCAGGGCAGAAATAGGCCAAGCAGGTCTAAAACTAAAACTCCTCCAGCCATCCAGGGTGTGTCTGCTGTAGGCTGCCGTCAAACATTCATTTACATATTCAAAAAAAGAAGCAGGCGTTTGTGTGAGTCATCCTTTCCAAGAAGGTACAGGAGTCCAAACACACGGCTCACTGTACCACGCTACAGTGTGATGTGTGCAACACTTAATTAACCCCCAGAATTAATCTGCAGTTACACCACCGAATGAACTTACGGGGAGGACAAACTATTAAAAAGAAGCCACCATAAAAAGAAGAAAAGAAAAACTCTTCTATCGGGTTTTTAGTAGCTCAAGGCCACTTTAAAATGACTTTACAGTGCAACATCTGTTTTGAGTACAGGCTGACACTCGGTCTAATAAAAAAAAAAGTTTTCTTCTCTTAGATTTCACTGTGTATAAACACTAAGATCACATCTGAAGATCAAAACAATATAAGGGGATCCCTTCACACATGCATCACTAAGTTTATGTTCTTATTTCTCTCAGTGAGTTTTTAGGATTGAAAAAGTACCTACCTACCTACATATGTACCTGGTCAAGGTTATCAGTCATTTATTGAGCACATCAAGTTATTTTTTTTCTTTCTGTTTCTTATAAAACGGAGCTCATACATAGATAATGAAGATACACGGAGCCAAGTCACAGGTTGTTTAATACATTTAGTTTCAGGAGAAGAAGTTTGAGTCCAACACTTTGGTCGTGAATGAACCCTTAATAACTACTTCAGCTTAAGTCATGCGGTTTTATTCGTTTGGTAGCTGTCAAATATAAAATTCTTATTCTTATTAATAAAAGGTGACAATGAAAATGTTCACAATGTATCAGAAAAGCTTTTTCCTATTTTGCTAGTGACCATGTCGGCTGAATAATAACTTCCAAGTTGTCCTGAAACATAAATTTGAGACTTGCACGAGGCCACCCACCCAGCGTATGATGAATTAAAACAATGTGAAGCAACCACGTGATTTGTTTCCTTTAATTCGTCATGCAGAGGTGAAGTTGCTTGTTTTTCTTCGCCAAACCTACATTAAGCCGTTATAAAAGTGCAGCCCGTGCCCCTCAGCTAAACCCGTTCTCAGCGCCGATGCCGTGATTGTGTGTACACCAAATAGCGACGGTCGCACAACAGACGAGAGTCTTGTTACCTACATGAACACAAGCAGCGGAGTATCACCGTAAATCAGAGACGACAGAGGTCATTAAAAAGCTCGACCGAACTGTAATCTTGAGTTTCAGTCAAACCCTGACGAGCCTAACAGAGATTGCCGTTAACAGCTCCTGCTACTTCATTTGAACCCGGCCACGTGCTGAACATGTGTGCGGAGAGGAGAGCAAGCGAGAGAGGGACTGTATGAAAATATCGACGCATTCTTGTGCATCGGTTGTGTTGCCGTGCCCTGATAAGATAAGGACACAGTAAACCTCACATGTACTCATTTGTCACCTTCAGCTGAACTGAGGGGAGCGCGAGCACAGGGACGAACACGGTGAATGTTTGTGAAGGGGTCTCGGGGTCAGAACATGTTTAGGGCGTTATGTCTGACAGACATGGCTGGAGAGTCAAACAGACAACTAGGTTAAATAAAACACAACGCTGGAGGTCATCAATTATGTAGGGGCGCCGCATTATCGCAACATAGGGGGCCATTTGTGCGAGTTAATTAACAATGAATCAAGAGGCATGCTGTCATAACCAGGAGCCATGAATGACTGGAAAGTACTTACAAAGTATACATTAACTACTTACAGGTAGATAGACAAAGTAAGAGTGAAAGGAAGTGGAGTGAAGGACTTGGAGACCTCACAGAGCATAAATCAGGTTGTTACGAACCTCTGGGTGTAGAGAGAGAAAATAGAAAAAGACAAGGAGTGAAAGAAAAGCGAGGGATGGAAAGAAATTTTAATTTGTGAAATTAATTTCAAATTACACCTTTTAATAATACCAATACTATTCAACTACTAAAATAGGTCAAATCAATAGACGATCCCCTCCTCTCTAGCCACACCCCTGATAGCTAATTTGCTGCCATGGCAACGAACCCTCCTTCTCACAGCAGGAAGCGGCAGTCTTCCTGGACGGTGGCTATCATGTAAAGTCATTCACTCACTCAGTTTATGAAGGCACAGTTACAGGTTTGAACCGATAACGCAGGAAAGAAGTCGCTCTGCAGAGTTATTTCTCTGTCATTCACCTGCAGCGTTAATGGATAAAAACTGCTCAATGCGACTACTCCACTATCAAGAGCGCACATGCATCACACTGGACACTGCTGCTGGTGAGGAGATAGTCATCTCTGCCTCTCCTGCAATTAAATACTTCCTGAATGGCCGACATCGCTGACAAATGGGTCCGTAAATTAAAAAAAAACACAAACAAACAAAAAAAAACATTTCATTCTGTGGGGACGACATGTAACATTTTACTTTTAAATGATGCAGATAGTTTATCTTATAAGACTCAAATGAACAGCACTCAACCATATAATCATCTTTTCTTGGTTTGAGGTTTGAAGGAACATTTTAAAGTAACTTTAAAACCCATACAGCTGCAAAGCACCTCGGGCAAAAGGATAGATAAATACATACCGGTATCAACGATTCTGACACGCAGCCCAGTGCAGATATACTGTTCCTCTTTTCAGGGTAATACAGTGTCCTGGGATAAACCTGCGTTGGAGGCCAGTGTGATCTGGCTTTGTGGACCTGCTCCTGAACTCAGATTAACTTGCATCTCGATGCTTTGTTATGAAAGGATGGGCATCATTTTCTATATCAGTTGTATAGGATTACTGTAGAGTTGCAGGGCAAGGACACCGACAGCAGATGTTGGGTAAGTAAAAAAGAAAATAAAAAACACAAAATAGGATCAAAAGCGTTGAAGAGCCCTGCTTTAAAGTATTCTCCGCTAGGTTTGCTTTTTAATATCATGCCGAAACATAGCGTAAGAAATAGCGTTAATTCAACTGTATGATTGTTTTGTGAAGCTGTTAAACTGGACTGATTTAAACTCTCAAGTGTTTCTGTAATTTAGAATATTCAGACTAGTTGTTGAAATAATAGAAAGATGTGTCTGCCTCCGAAAACCTAAACAAATGCTGAACATCATAACCTTCATGAAGCTAAGTTGCAGTGCAGGACTGTTATAAAGCATTAGTTTTCACTAGTGTTTCACTAATGAACTGGCAAGTGAGTGTTTCCCCGTATGGATTTTCCATTTAATGAGTGATTAGGGAACTAAATGCCATATTTATATAGATTAGAACGGTTTATAAATCTCCACATCATCCAGCTCCAACACGGAAATTGTGCTTAAATGGATCATTTGTTGTAATCAAACGAAGAAATGTGTAATACTCTGTCTCCAGTTTTATTAATACTTTAAGTACATTTACTTAGTTTTTAATCCAATACTTCCACTCAGAATATTTTTACACAGTGATCGTTTCATTTTTACTCAACTAAGGCTACAGGATACCAAACATGTCGTGATGCACATTGACTGAAAAGTTGATTCAAAGGTCAATAAGTGAAACTTAGTGGAGCTGAAAAAGAAACCAAAAAAAAAAAAGAAGGGTGGGGTTATAGCATGAGAGAACGGTATGTCACTGGAAAGGTGTGTGTTTCTCTCAGGATAATTGCACACAGATAAAACCCGGAGCTCTTTTTCCTCCTCAAGCTGCCGGGAGAAGGAGCACTTCTTTTGCTGATGCATGTGTGTCACGGCGCGCGTTAGCGAGTAAGCCGCCAGACTTTCTTTAGCGGCAATGGGACATAATTGGCTCACAATAACCCATCAGTGTGGTCTTAGTGAGAGAACACCATCTTCTCCTCCACCTCTGCCCTCCCCTCCCCTCCCCTCCTCGCCCTCTCCTTCTCCTTCTCCTCGTCGGCGGTGACAGTGAGGGAGCAGATCCACCACATAAACACCCTCCTCCCTCTATTTATTTGCTCAGAGTCCAAAAACTGCACGGCATAAGGAAAAAAAATGATAGCGAGAGGGAGGGGCGGAGGAAGAAGAGAGGGGAGGGGAAAAAAACGAGGAAAGGAGGGAGGAACGGAGGTAGATGCACACACTCACACACAAAAAAAAAATACACTGCAGATTCGGCTGCACGCACGTGGATGGGACACACAAGCCCCGCACACACTCCTGGTTGAGCATCTAAATCACATTAGCTTGCCTGCCTGCCATCCATCACTCCCACAGACAAAAGCACATGCCGGAGAGGCAGGGAAACTGCATGGCAACATGCATAGCCACCCACAAACAAACACACAGCCGGTCACAGAGCAGCCGACACACCTTGAGAGCAGACGACGAGCAGGCGCCGCGACGCGCGTTCACCTCCGCAACACTCGGACATCCGCTCATTTGACTCTCCTGCGCTCTGCAAAGTTGCACCAAAGAACGCCGGCGATTTCCACGCTAACACAACGGGCGGAAAACATACAATGCCCGCTTTAAATATTTAAAGTGGAAGGAGCTAAACAGGGGCAGAGCAACATCTTGAGAAATCTTTCTTTTCTGTCAGTATCAATCTTCTTTCCCATTAGAGGGGGATGGGGCCCTTATCTAACTGTGTGTGTGTGTGTTTGTGTGTGTGAGTGTGTGCGCGTGTGTACCCAAATGTTTGTTGGAGGTGCCTCTTATCTTGAAGACGGTGCGGGTGCATGTCAGTGGGGTGCTCCTTACCTAATAGGATGCATGGTGAGAGTGTGTGTGTGTGTTATTTTATCTAATGGGGTGTCTCTTGGGTGCAGTAATTGGCTGGCAAAACTTGGAGGAGAAGAGAAGAGAAGAGAAGAGAAGAGAAGAGAAGAGAAGAGAAGAGAAGAGAAGAGAAGAGAAGAGAAGAGAAGAGAAGAGAAGAGTAGAGTAGAGTTTGGGAGGCAGGGTAAACTTGACGTGCGCTCCATATATTATCAGACCATATGGTGCCCACCGTGCAGCAGGAGCAGAGCAGAGCGCCACAGTGCAGAACTCATCCACTCGTCTATCGAGTCAGTCTCTCGGCTCCCACTGTTCTCCCTCCCTCCTCCTTTTCTCCGGCTCTGTCTGGTTAACTCAATAACATCCACACTCTCCTCTCTTAGCTCACCATTTTTTATTATTTTTTTTTTTACTGGCAGTTAAAAAAAATTATTCCTTCTTTCTCCTGCTTCCTCTCATCCGTGGCGGGCTCTAGTCGGGCTCTCGTCTCCTCCACACCTCACATCAGTAAGCTTAATTTGAGCCCCTCACCCCCCCCAAAAAAGAAAAGGATTCCTTCAACGGCATTAAAAGTGACGACAGACACTAACTGCCACTACTCGTGAGCAGCAGCGGAGGCAACAATTAAGGCATCAGTCAGGCCTCCACCACGGTCGCTGCGCGGTTACAGGACGGTTAATGACCGAATGCGGCTGCGAGCCTGCGTGTCTGCGTGCACGCACGCGGCCTCCGAGCTAGCTAGCTGGCTGGCTAGCGAGTGGGCTGCTCTTTTAGTTGGCTCATGAAATCATTTAAAAATCGGCCCGCTGCACACAAACATACACACACAGACACACACACACACACCCCACAGCCGTTTGATGTGTAATGAGAGAAACCATTAGCAGTAAAAATGGGCTCTCCCCGCCCTGCTGCTCAGCACATCTTAGTCAGAGCCACAGTTACATGTCTATTTATACATTCACTCCTCTTTAGATTTGCTTCTTCCCTTAACGGGGACCAGTTTGTGCAGCTCGCAGTCAAGAACGCTGCATTCCTGCTGCCCTCCTCTCCCCGTGTCTTCTTCTTTTTCTACCCCTTCTCTACCTCCGTCTCCTGTTCCCATCCCCCTCTTTCTCTCTCGCTCTCTCTCTGGCTGTCTCCTCCCTCTCTCTCTCTCCCTCTCCCTCGCTCTCTCTCTATACCCTTCCCCCAGCTCTTTCCTGCTCTCTGCCTCCCTCCCTCTCATCAGGCTATATGCAGCAAGGCACAAATTCATCGGGGGGAAAGAGAGACAGCAACGGAGAGCTGGAGATAGAGGGAGGGGTGTTCGGATAGGAGTCGGACTGAAAGAGAGCAAAACGGGAGAAAGGGAAAGGCAGAGGAGGGGGAGAGGAAAAGAAAGAGAGGGTGGGCTGTTGGGTGAGCGGTGCTGAGGAGGAGGAGGAGGAGGAGGAGGAGGAGGAGGAGGGGGAAGCTCGCTCCCGCTACAGCGATGGGCGTTCCTCTCCTCAGTTCCTGCGAGGTCAAAAGTTTACCGTGGTTTTAATTTCACCTTTCCGCAGCCAATCAGAACGCGTCTCCGGCTGCTGGGGGAACTTTGACCCACTCTGAGAATTTGATTGTAAAGATGTGAAAGTCGCCTCTGCCCCTCCAACAGCTCCCTGGGTTTTTTCCACTATGTGCTCGTGTTTTTGTTTTGTTAAATTTATTCCCACCTCTTCTGAGCACACTTCCCCCCTTCGTGTTTATTTCAGCGTCTTTTATCTCAGTAGACAATCTGCAGTTGTTGCTCTGAAGGGACAGTGAGGAGAGAGGGGCTTTATTATATTTTTTTTTTTTTTGCATTTCAGTACTTTTCCTCTTGCTTTGCAGAACAGAAGCCACCTAGACGTAGGTCAGAAACCACAAGATCAACGGCTCCTCCTCCAGAACGAACAAGGCACGTCCACAGTCCATGTTAGAGTCACTTTATCAAAACAGCACACATGTACACAAATACTCACAGATCAACAGTGGAGACACGCCCCGCACGCTGCCAGTGTGTGTGTGTGTGTCTGTGTGTGTTTGTGTGCAGGCATGTGAGCAAGGAGAGGGTGTATGTCTATGAAGGGGGAGGAGGCTGCAGTTAGATCATAGCATCAGAGAGGGGAGGGGAGGCTCTGCAAATAGAGCGAGCACGGAGCCGGCATGACTGGCAACGGTAAGTAGGATGGCTTCGAGCCTCTTGCAAGGAGACCAGGGCCATGTGTGTGTTTTTCTATAGCTGCTACATCACTGTGTGCGTGCGTGTTTGATTAATTAACAGCCACGGCCACTGAAGAAGCTCCCTGTTGTTCTATTCTCTCGACATCAACAGCACAATCGCCTCCGCCCCGCTCCTCCAGCCACCTCGCTGTGATAATAAGGCGCGCACGCACGCGCACGGGAGCGCACGCCCCCGTGCGAACAGCAGGCTGCGAATCGCACAAATGTGTGCAGATCAAGTGCAGACACAGCAGACTGCGAGACGTGACGGGATGTACGGTCACCTTCCACCTGTGGCTGGCTCTTCGCAGGCGCTCTGCATCCAGAAAAATATCATGTGCCTGTTACAACCTGTGGGAATTCAAGTCTCATTTAAACACCAAAGGCAACAATAAAATGTAATCCTATTGTCAACTCTGTGCAGATAAAACCCGGGGCATCTCATATTCATCTCACCCAAAGCGCTCCACTGTCGTATGAAACTCTTTAAACTGCACAAATGAAGCCTTCATCCCACGATGGCACCGCAATTTAATTTGAGTCGTCGCACTGTTAAATCTGCGGTTGAAATAATCCCAACAAATGAACTGCTTACTTCTGTTTTTATATTAAATCTATCACAATAAAATTGTAAACATGTGTTTCAGATTTTTAAACCATAAATCTGGCTTTAGAGAATTTGAGTGGATTTACTCTAGACTGTGACATATTTGGAGGGGCTTTCAACGCGGCCTGCAAATGACGGATTCATTAGTTTAATGAAGTGGCAGATCGCTCTGTATTGTGAAAATATGTCAAAAATTCACTGGTTACTCAAATTGCTTCTCAAATTCACCGTCCCTTGCAGCAGAAAAGAAAACAGGCCACAGGTCAAGGTGTCGTCAAATATATTCAGTTTCACATAACAAAGAAACACATCTGCACATTTGAGAAGCTGGAACCAGGAAATGTTTGGTATTTTCCCGCGCAAGTGATTCGAATGACTATAAAGTTGTTGATCGGCTGATTAATCAGGTAACGGAGTCTTTTTTCAGGTTAAAAGAGGAAGGAAAAAAAGAAAAATGAAAAAAGAAACGGCGCCAGATTTAGCTTTCAGAGAATTGGACTTGTTCTCGTCTTAGTTGTAACCTACATAGAATATTTCTAGGTCAATAGTGAGTTGAGGCAAAGGAATTCATTTAAAAAAATATATATTTGCATATCTGCCATTTGTGGAAGGTTTTAGGTCAAAAGAAACTTCAATCGCAACATTTGCAGCGGTGGATAACTAAATTTGACTTAATATTATAGTGATGCAGCCTAAACGTTTCAGTGTTTTCAGTCGATTACCTCCTCCTCTATCCTCCTTTTCCTCTGGTGGTGTTTTATCCAAATTTGGAGAAGTGTATTGTCACATTCAGGAAAAGCTAAAAGCTCCTCGTGTTGTACTGCACTTGAACACAATGCAAAAACTACATACAACAACAGTCAGCAGACACAAACGAAGTAACTCTTCATACCAGCAGGTGGCAGTAGTCTGTATTTGTCGTTAAAGTCGTATATTAGACAACAAGAGCTAACTCAAATCACGGGCGCCATGTTGGATACATCGGAGGGAAGATTCTACAGTGTAGTCCTATGGAGCGGCTGTGCTATTTTCACCATTAACGGGCCTATAAATGTTACCACCAACGTCTGTCAATATGTAAAAGGCCGTAACTTAAATATCCCAGTGTTTACTTACTTTAAATCTTGAGCACGAAAAATGTTTTGTAGCCCAATCGCCTCATCAGTCATGGTGCTGTTTTTATCTTTTCCTCAGTCTCCTGTGTTTATTCATCAATGTTAAAAGTTTGAAATTACTCAGAAAAATTGTAAATACTCAGAAATAGTGAAAATTATACTAGTCTTACTCATATTTAGTATTATCATCATAACATTAGCACGCTAGCCACAATAACTTACTGTAACCGAGACAACGTTGCGTGTCAATTATATTTGGCTAACTACAAGGACATAAATTACATGCACACATGGGTTTCACAGTATATATGACTGTAGCTGTTATTTTTCTAAGCCTTTAGCCTAAATAACTAGCTAGCATTAGGTCAGCATAAAACTAGCACAGACTTGGTAAAATTCCTTAATATGTAAAGTGGTGTTGAGCGTTTTTGAGATCAAGTTATACACTGACTTTATTTTTCCAATGTAGAATCTTAACAAACATCAAAGAGAGACATCTACCTCACATAATAACCAGTTTAACCCCTTTTAACCTTCTGCTCCCATAACTTTCTCCGTTTTTGTTTCTCCTCCATGTTTTCCTGATCCTGTGCTGGAGCCGTAGGCTGAGCACTGTGGCGTATTTTAACTTTTAATCCAACTTTATTCTCTGTTATTGCCACTTCTCTATAGGTGAATATTGCTTAGATGTATCTAACATGGCACCCATGAAACACATGACAAGCTCAGAACCAATCAGTATAGAGGGATAGCTCAGACGGTCCATTCTGGTCATCATTCAAAATGAAACAGGAAGAGGAGGCCAGAAAGCTAGGATGCTCTACAAACAGCTGTCCTTTCCTGAATCACACTGAACAGTTGCTTTAGAGTTAATTTGTTCTCTGTTATCACGGTGACGTGAAAAATATTAGTGTGTTTAAATGTTTAAATTAGATTAAGATGTAACTCGAACAATTTACTAATATAGTATTGACTTTGTCGTTTTCTTATTTTCACCGCTTCTGTTTCTCTTCTCGTGCGCTGCTTCACTACGCTGAACAGCCAATCAGAGTGCTCCCTCTCGCCGACCATCTGGATCAGCTGAACAAGTGCCAACGGTGCAGGACGCAGCCAAAACTGTGGTGACAGCCCGACACCGGCATGCAGCCGACCGTTGGCTTGGTGTGACACGGCCCCGAGATTTATTTTTTTTTTTTTTTTAAATTTCACCTGCGAGAGGGGAAATATTGACTTGCTCAAATTACTGCATTTCTTTCGACGTATCTCGTGCATTAAACTCTGAGAGAAACACCTTTAATCTCAGCAGAAAAATGGCAAAACATTCCTTGGTAAGTACAAGCGCTCCAATGTGACTAAGCTGCTGTGGTAAAATGGTCTGTAACACCTTGCCTGAGGGAGAGAGGCCTCAGTGCTACCCTCAGGGTGTAAGGTTACACAGTAAATTGACTGTTTGAAAAACACTTGAAATTTAACAATGTCAACTGCATCGTCCATTATTCTGCTGCTTCAAACCCCCAGCAGACTAACGCAGCCCTCGTGGCACTAAAACCCCAAAAACCTTCTCCCACTCCCCTCCGTCCTCCTTGTCCACTTTCTTGCCCGTCTTTTGTGCATCACTCTGTCCTTAACCCTATCCTGAGACCTGAGTTTGTTTTGTCGGTAAATAAAAACCCCTAAAAGTGCTAAAAAAAAAACACACACGCTCTGCACTGTGTTTGTCATAGCACAATAATCGCGCAGCAACAAGTACCCCACCCCCCCTCATTCAACTCCTCCGGCTATAATTCTGTTCTTTTGTGCAGCTGGAGTGTGTTGGGACAAAGGTTAAACGCTGAACAGCCGCAAATTAGTCCAGACTAGTCAGAGCTGAATATATGTGTGTGTTTCTGAGTAATGTGGTGTCAAAAGGACGCGTTGCGTGTCAGAAGACATACAGCAGGCAGCAATGCAGAGAACAGAGTCGGTAATGACACACGTGGACACACTATTGGCTTAATAACCAGTCTCCTGCTTCGCAAACAAACTGCTCTGCACAAACTGTCATCCAGTTCAAAACGTGCAGCACATTGCCCACTGCCACACAATCAACCAGGATTTTTTTTTTAAAAATGGAGGTTTATGTGAATAGCAGAGTATTTCCTGGATATAGTAAAAAGACTCAGATCTGATAGAAACAAGGCTCGCAGTTTCCTGTTTCACACCAATTTGCGGTTTCGTCAAGGCAACAATAAAGTCCTTTCCTGTTTGGTACGTTTTGAAATGTTTAGAATAAGTGGCAGCAGAATTAGAGGGATCGTGTGCTTGAACCAACACAGATTGTTTCGTTAATGGGTAGAGAATCTAATCTGATGGGTGTTTCTTCTTTGTTTACCATTTGCCAACTCTGGTGGTGAACTCTGGTCTGCTTCATCCCTTGCCAGGTCAAGCTAAACTTCAAATCACCATCTGACCTATGCATGGCATCAGCACCACAGCATTGTTGGAGGCCTGCACAGGAGTACATCTGTGCAACTGGAGAGCTATGCAAACGGACACCAACGAATCATAAACAGGTCTGCAGTCCCGTGCGGCTAGGGAGGACAACTAACTCAGCACTTTCTGCAACTGTTTCACAGTGAAAGAATGCTACGTGAGTTTATAACATGAGCAGGACTTAACTTATCAGCATCTTTATAAGATAATTAAATTTGTTCTTGCAGCCCTCGTTTGGGAGTTTTTGCTGCTTGTTCTTGACACATGATGTCCGGCACCTAATCTGTGATTGGTCAGAAAGTGAAACTGGGTGTGGTGCGGAAAAGCTAATCCGCTAATCTCTCCTGGGTAGAGATCAGTATACTGTGCGTGGGTGTGCGCTTAATGAACGGCGTGATCCGATGGACATGGTCGTCAAAACGAAATAATAAGAAAAGTGCATCTCGCCATCTCTCTCCAAGAACGAGTCTGAAGTATAAAATAACCAAAACGAACTTTGTTCTTGTCGTAGCTTGAAGCCTCTTCTCGGCTGGAGGTATCTGTAGCATCAAGAGAGAGGCTTAAAAAAATCATGAATGAAAATGTTAGACACAGATCCTAAAGAAAACCTGCAAAAGCAATTCATTGCCGCCTACGGGGCAGAATACAGAAACAAAAATCTTAAAATAGTCCACAATCCCTACATCAGTGGAACACACTGTACATCGGCGCACCAGATAAATGAAAGCTCAAATTCCTGACAGCGTGGTCTGAAATGTGACGAGGGAGGAATTCGTTTTCATCCCGATGACTTCCCAGGGCCGTAAACTTCATGAATGTAGTTAACCTAAGCTGATCTTCACAGACTGGGTTTCATCTCCTCACTTTAAAGATTAAATAAATTGTACGTGAACACCCCTGAACACCTGAGCCCACCTGTCCCATCGCCATGGCTACACAGTTTCGTTCGGTACGGAACAATCAGATCATGTGAAAAGAGCAGCATTCAGCACAACACTTTGTTCTTTGTTGAGCACCGCTGACCACAACTAAAGGTTGAACTAGAAACGTCCTGTCGGTCAATTATTAATGGTTTGATTTATTTTCCTCCCTGCACCCCTGCTCTCCCTCCGTCCGTCTCCTCTCCCCTTTTCTCTGGCTTTGATTGTTGTTTTCTCGCCCTCGTCCTGTCATCTCCACCTTCTCCTTTCCCCCCCTCCTCCTCCCTGTGTTATTCATCCCTTCCTCCCTCCCTCTCTCTTTCTCTCTCTGTGTCTAAGGCTAGCGTAAAGATGCTGTTATTTTTAGCCTCGGTGAGAGAGATCGGTCAGGGCTAACACCTACTCTCCACAAGGCCTTTACTGGAGACCCGTCACTGATGTGCGAGAGAAAAACGGTTTTCGGTATGCACATGTAGTGCGTATGCATTCGCGGTGTGCGTGTGTTTACTGTAGTATCACATAAACATTGCTAAGCTGCTTTCCTTCCATAACACAGTAAAATCCCCATGATGACATGAAGGCACACACCCTCCTTACTGACACAGCCCAGGGTTTAAATGTAAACAAAGATGGGTTACCAACACCTAAAATCAAAACAGGATTAGAACCTTCCCCTTCACCTACATCCACAATGCTTCACAGCTGTACAGTTAGAGCTAGGGCGGAGCAATATAATCCATGTTTTTGGTTTTGAAGGGTTGAAAATCGACATAATTTCCTGGTTGATGCCCACATCACAAATGGTTAGCGACGTACGCTGTCAGAGTTTCTTTAAATCAGAGGTCTTCAACGTTGTTCAGGCCAATGACCCCAAACTGATGGAGAGATTAAGTAGGGACCCCCTACCTACTATATGTGTTCTATATTAAACTAGTGGGATTTATACATGTACAGCATTATCAGCATTTTGAATGAAGCTATTCAAATAAAACATCATTTTTTGCCAATCTAATCTACGGTGCACAGTAGGCCCCGCCCCTACGCTGCTGAGCCAATCACAAGGCACCCATACTGACGAAACATTTAGTCATGTTTGACGTTAAAACTGTCAATCTCCCAAGATATATATGTATATATTTATATATATTATATTGCCTCCATTTAAACCTAAACTAAAATATGTTGTGTTTTTAAAGACATATCAAGTTGTGGGGGAAAACTGAAACTCAACCGAAGATTGTGCGACCCCCCCCGCAGTACCTCCGCCGACCCCCTGTTGAAGACCTATGCTTTAGAGCGAGAGCCTCCAACAATTTTTCCTCCGAGAGCTACTTTTACAAAATGAGAATGGGCAAGAGCTGCTTGTGTTTTGTTACACTTATTCTCATACCTTATGCAGTATTGCCTAGTGACCCTGTGGTGAGCTACTTGGAGAGGGTGGTGTATCCTACACACATAGCCTACGCTGGTGTGAGCCATTTATACTTGTGAGCTCATCAGTCTGGCTTGCTCTGAAAACACCACCCAAACGCTGTCTTTTTTGTCAGTTTTGTTTCTAGGTCCTACTTCACTTTCAACAATGGCGACTAATGCTGTCTCCAAATTCCTCCGTTAACCTTTTTCTCCACGGGTTCCATCTTTATTGATCCAAAGCAATAAATATGAAAATTGCAGAGAATGGAAGAAGCATGCAGAAACACTAAAGCGGAAACATGCTACAGCCAGACGGACCAATCATGGCTCCATACGCGTAGTTACATTTCTGGGGAGGCGCATGTCAGCTACGCCGCGAGGGTCTGGCCAGGGTCTGGGCTGTTGCCGTAGCTACGACACAGAGGCATAAACCACGCATCAGAGTCACCAGCATGCCTGACAGCTGCAGGTACAAGCTCCTGATACAGAAGTATGCCGTGAATGGGAGAAATGTGTCTCTCCACAAGGTTGTGCTTCTAGCTCCAGCTCCAACATCACAACTTAAAAAAAAAAAAAAAAAAAAAAAAAAAAAAAAATAATAATAAAAAAATTCCTGCCGTGTCATTTACCGACGCCACTGTGTACACAAGGCAGGGGAAAACATGGCACCCTTTTAAAGGATGGAAACTCTGAGTTTGTTTAGCTGTTGAAAACAAGCAATTGAAAATATAAACCGAGCTGCAAATATTTAGCAAAGAAAACAATTGCGGTGCAGCTGGAGCTCCTTGTTCTTGTTTCTTGACACCGAACGGCACATGTGCCAGGTTTAATCCAGAAAACTGATTGTGAATCATGTTTTGTGTTCAGTTCATGCAGAAGTCTATTAAAACCGTGACAAGCCCATAAAGCAGAAACGAAAAAGAGCGTCCATCTCTTGTTCGCATTTGTGTGCGTCTGAGCTTGACACAGATGGTAACAATAGTTGGTTCTAATGGTTGATGTGACAAACAGATGGATTAAAACAAAAAAAGGTCTTATTCATTCATATTAATTAAACTGACATGGAAAACTATAAAATCCCTTTTTGGACAAATGTGTAATTTTACGATGTATCAAAAATCAAGGAAACACCAGCACATTTACACGCACCGTCTTTATCTGGGGACATGATGACTTGCATTTTTCGTGTGGTATCTTTTCCAGTATGCAAAGCAGTGTGAACACACTGTGCGGTTAGAAACCAGTGAAGGAGCTACCGGTTCAGACCATTCAAATCATTATGACACAGCCTAAAATCTTAAATATGTTGTACTTCTGTTGGTAGGTACTTGTATCAAAGATGCTCAGACATGGTTTTCGGGGCTCTGACCAAAGTTGTTGTAAAATAATCAGTGCCTGTAGCGGTCTTTAAGGTTTGGCTCATCAAGGTAATGAGATGGAAATGCAAAAATGCATTTTACTTTTCCATTTGCCGTCATGTTAGTCCGCTACCATCAGCTCAACTGCCGCACCTACACACATTTGACTAAGAGTGTGATAAGCCGAACAGTTGGAAAGGGACAAGAAGGAATTTTCCTGGCACACTACACCCACAACTACCAGTATCAACAGTCCGTCAGCCAGTTTTCCATTAGTCGGGCTTGATCAGCTCAAATAAACATCAACAGCAGCCCAGGCAGAGGCCGCTCACCTGATGGTTACCTGAGTGGGCAGCTGACTCCAACAGCAGATGATATTTCAACCTGAGTATCGTGCCTGATGTTGAGCTGTGATACACCGCAGCACGTACACATGGCGAGTTTTAACCACGGCAAAGCCTTCTTTTAGTCACATTTGGGGGGGGAGCTAAAAATACATGCACACACACACAAAAAAAGAGGAACTTGAGACAAAGCAGATTCTTTGTCTCACATTGTCTCAAATCAATATTTAAAATTCTGGACGCTTTTCCTCTACAGGGAGGGCGCCAACGTCACTGCCTGTTTACTACGACTGGGATCTCACACGACTTAATGTGAGCGAAGGGAAGAAAATGAGAGGGACGGGGGGTTCGGAGAGGAAAACTTGATTCAACCAAAGACGCTCCCTCTGCTTGATCTGAGGCCGACGCGTGGAGGGCTTCTTTCCACTTCCTAGCTTGGCAGAAACACACGGATAAAGGTAGTAACTCCGCTTGGTCCCCATCCACAGCAGAAATGTGCAGATCAGCAGTTTGACTAAAGCCTGAGCCTTCTTTGCATATCCAGTGAAAACTTTCAAAACCTTTTCTTATCCGTGTGTTTCACAGAGACAGAACATCTCCTACACAACAGTTTCATGGCGTTACAATACGCGTTGTTACCAACTGAGCCAAAGGGGCATCAATCAAGCGCGGACTACAGGTCGTTTTAGTAATGACAAATGCACGAGCTTACCAAAAGTGTACATGAGCCGACAATCCAGACCTGATCTTAGACCCGTTGTAGCGAGAGGGTTACAGTGGGAGTGCTTCTGCTAAATACTTTCCCTCCAATCTGAGTTCAGCATCCAACCACGGTCAGGCAGCACCTACAACTAACTACGCTGAGCATGGGACACGTTTCCTGGCTGCAATTTGGATTTTAAATCATTTCGGAATTGCCTTTTTGTTTTTTTCCTCAACTTGTGCATTTCTTCACATAACAATAGAAGAAATCTTGGAGCTAACAAGTAATTCCTCCAGCTGCAGTAAGTTGGTCCACATGGTACTCTCAACATCCAAACAGTTAACAAGTTGTTTCCCCCAAACACTTTCATCTGTTGGAAGGGGGCAAACACGGACTGATGGTGTCGGTGTTAACACCGTTCCACGTTGTTTAACCGAACCTATAAAACAACTGGTTTTCTGAAGAAGGGTAATCTTGTAAATATGCAAGGACCCTTTTTCAGGCCAAAGACGCCTTAGAGGAGGGTGCCAACTCTTCACTTTACATGAGCGTAGGAGAGATTTAGGTTATCATTCTTCAGCTCTCGGAGTTAAGTGTGTCATTTTCCGCACGCACATGCGCTTTAATCAGTCTTTATTGCAGTCAGAGTTCAGACCGATGACTCATTCGAACCAACTTCTGCAACCGTGCCCTGATTCTTCACGTTGTCTTGCTGTTTACGATCTGCTGACCCACTGAAGAGATGTCTGTTGTGCTTTATTCTTCACCCCTGAGCTGGAAAAATATTTTTGATTTACTTGTAGATTGCTCAAGATTTCACGTTGTCAGACCTGAATTTGTGAAACTATAGGAGGACTTCAGTCTCACGGGACACAATTAAAAACAGCTGAGATCGACAGCTCACCGTTTCAGAAACACACCACTACTTACTGATAAATTCCTGCGTTCATGTGGTCTGTTTTCTTTTGGTTCTATGTTCAACAATAATGTGTTTGGGCAAGTGGACACTGTACACTACTTATCTATCCCCACGACCTTAATGTGGGTTTATCATGGGGGTTTATCATGGAGGTTTAATTCCCCATGCTCGAGTGAGCTTGCACCAGGTGAGAGAAGGATTATTTAAAATGAGCATTTCACATCATTGTGTTGCAATAAGAAAACGAAGTTGAAAGTGTTAAAAGGTTTAAAAGGTTTTTCAGTGTGAGGGATGATCCAGGTAACTGATGTTAACTGCTGGAAAGCATTAGTAGCAACGCTGGTGCAGAGTTTGATCAGTAATTTTCTCATTTTTAATCAGTGCTTTATTTTTCTCTTTATTTGGCAGAACACTTGACTAGCTGTCACGAGCTCCTTGGGATCTGGAGGTTCCACTTTAAGAGCCACTGGTCTGATAAAAGAGTGTTTTTTGTCCGTCACTTCAAGAGTTTTTAGTTATTTGGTTTAGTTTCTCATCTTTGTATTGGATTGGTTTTTCCCCTTTCTTCTTGTAATTCTTTTAAATAGTTGTTATTGTTATTTTTGTGTGAACCACATGATGAGACAGTGGCGGCCGTGCGTGAATCAGTACCTGAGGCACTCTGCTTGTGTAAGCTCCTGTTGTGTACAGTATGTTGAAACTGAGCCTGACATGAGCTACGGTCAAACAAGCCTCTGTGACATCACAGCACCGACAGCGTGACCTCGGAAAGGGGGGGCGGAGCAGCAGCCAATCAGATGCAGCCTGCTCGGCCAGGCTCGGCACCAAGGTGACGAGGTGGGGGTAGCAGACCTTGGAGTGTTTCAGCCCCCCACCACCACACTATCCAGAGGTGAGTGATGTCGATGCTTGTGATACTGGAAAGAAGAACTGGTGTTGGTGGTAGTGTGTGTTCTGTGTGTGTGAGTGTGTAGAGTGATAGGAGGTGTGGTGGCTCAGAGAAATGCAGCACGGGAGTGAATTAAGATGAGGAGGTGGTCACGTAACAGCCGGGTTCAGGCAGAGTTGAAGCCACTTGCTTGCTGTGCTGCAGCTGGTAACATTTACCTCAGCCCCTACCCCATAAATGTTTGTGTGTGTGTGTCTGCGTGTGTGCGTGTGTGTGTGTGTGTGTGGGCACGTAAAGCAGCTCTGAAACACATAAACTAGGCCTGGGTTTTTACAATGGAAAATAAGTAAAAAAACAGAACTTTCCTTGTTAGACACACACACACACCTCTCTGAGGACCCCTTTCACAAGCATCTATTGCCTTAGAGAAAAACGAAACGTGAAGCCAAGTCCCTTCCTGACCCTTAAACACAACTCCCCTCTTGATTGGGGCTCACAGAGGAAGGTGACAGATTTCGGTTTTCTGACTTTTTGAGCAGCACGCGCGCACACGTCTGTCTTACGCCATCACGTCACAAAGAGCGACGCGATCCTTCACTGCGCTCAGAGAAAACCACGCTTAACTCTGTGCGCACCCCGCAGAGAGCAAAAAGAGAAAAAGCAGAAGCAGCCAAAGAAAGTCATCCCCCATGTTAGGCGGAGCCACATGTTGTTTTTACATTGTTAGTGTTCCTTATCAGCGACATTTGCTGACAGTGGACTTCTCCTAACTCACCTTGATGTGTTTGCAAAGCGACAACTGTGCCACACTATGATTTCCTGTGGTCTCAGAGAGAAAAGTAGAGCAATCCAGTGTAATCTCTTGCTGCACATTTAACATTCGCACTTTAAATCAATCCTGAGAAACACTAATGCCCGGTTTTAGAGCAAAGATGTCGAAGCTCATTTCAAAATTCAGACACCGTCACAAATTCAGGTCAAATGCTCTGCTGCTGCTGCTGCGACTGCAAACCGACCAATCAGAACATGGGAGAGTGAAATCGTGTCATGTTTTGATGCATGTTTGCGACGCCAATATTCGCAACAATAAAACAGATCGAGAGTTAAATATTAAACGAAGATGATCATCAAACCTTAGCGTTGTATTTTACCGTTGGTTAGCGTTTCCTCTCATGTCCCCAGTTTGCAACGACTCACTGAGCCATTTGATTTAAAATCTGTTCGTTAAAATAAGTTAAAACTTTCCAACGGTGAATCCCATTTCTGAAAGTTTGTAAATGCACTTATGCCCCCACTTTGGGTTTATGCAATACATTTTTCGTTTGTGGCCAAACAACGTGCAAAACCAATTACATTACCACCAGCGTCACTAATGTACTTGGAGCTAATTAGGGTACGTTAATATGCAACACGCTAAATGCATATGGTGAACATGGTTAATACGTCTTGCTTGCCTTTAGCTATCCCTCGCGGAGTCGCGGCTCCAGCAGGTATTCATCACATAATTCATATCTTCTGACACAGATTGCGAAGATTTTATTCGACCCAATTTCGCACAGCGTGACATGCAATGAAGCTGCCAGATTGCTGCGATCGCATGGCGTATGTGGGCTTTAAGTGTACAACGTGTGCTGCGCCGAGTCTAGTCAGCGCCGGAGAACATGCAGCAGAAACGCCCCCCCCCCCTCCAATACACCCCCACCCCACCCCCTAGGGATGCTGCTGCAGCCCTCTGAGGAGAGAGCAGAGAGAGGAGAGAGGACAGAGGAGCGAGGAGGAGAGGGTTGAGGAGGTGGAAGCAGCCCCAGGTAGCCTCACAGCAATGCACCACGAGAGAAAGGAAAACACAAAGCCGAGCTCTGCCGCTCGCTCCTTCTCCAGCCACTGTATCCCCTCTGTCTCCCACTGACCAGCTAAATATTTTATCAGCTGGCAAAAGAACCTATAAGCCCCAAGGCCAGGGGTTCTTTTTTTTGTTGTTTGTTTCTTTATTGAAGAAAGTAACGGTGTGTGTTTTGTGTCTGTGTCTGTGTGTGTACCAGCGGAGGGGGGTGGAGGAAGGGCTGAGTTTGTTCACCGACCACAACGTCACTGAAGTGCTTTTGATTGGTCACTTTGAAGTAGTTCTTCTGTTTTCTCTCCCCCTTCCCCGTGTGCATCCTATGTGCAGAGCGCTGCTCAGTTCAGAACTGGATGAACGACCTTGAGCAGGCGCGCAGGGCTGAGTTACCATGGCAACGAAGCCTCGCGCAACCAGTAACAGCTGGATGCAACAGCACTCCCTGAATTTTAGCGGGAGTCGCCACGTTAATAAAACGACTCTCCGGCGTCTCCTCCCCTCTCATCTACTCCTCACCCTCTGTCCTCTCCCCCTCCCCTCCTCCGTCGTCTTACACACTCATTTACTCACGCTCACGGGCCGCCGCTAACACAATAGAAAGCCACGCTCGTAACAATCCGGTTGGTTTAATATTAACTTATTTAGTGTATTTAGACTGAGATGTAAAAAAAAAAAAAAAAAAAAAAGTCCCATGCATCAGATATTTACAGGTTTCGGTGAGAAAAGAAACACAATCGAGAAGACAAAGACTTAAGTGAGCCGGAGGAAAAGAGAGGCAGAAATCAAGAGTGAAGCGCAAGTAACAAAACAAAACAGGGAGAAGCGCACCGAGATGGGCACTTGACATTCTTCTCACAGAAGAAATCGCTCTCAGAAAAATAAAGCGGCAGAGGACATGAGCTGCACTGAGGCATACCAGGGGAAAGAAAGGAAACAGAAACAGAGGATGCACTCGACAGTTGTTCTGACAGTCCATCAGCTCATCCCTCTCTTTCCCCTCTCTGCCTCATTCCTCCTCCTCTGCTTGATATTTGGTTATCCTATTATCGCACGTTAACTACTTTTCAGCTCCGCACAAAATACACTTTCACCGACAGTGACAAAAAAAAAACTCAGTTTCCAATCAAGTCGCACAGCAGGAATTATTGACACCATCTAACAAATTTAAGACCAATCAAAGGATATAACCTTCTTTTTTTTTTTGTTTTTTTTTTGCATAAATAAACCTGACTTCAGTCTTTAAAACTTAGGCAGCGACTGGCATCGACGTGGCAACAAGAGACCAATGAATGTTGATGAAAAAGAAAAAAAACTTCGGCGATAAGATGGGAACACCGTACCACCGAACACATGAACCCAGATATATGGTGCTTAACACGCCCCTGACTGTAGCTCCCCCTTTAACAAGGGTTTTCTTCTATAATTGAATTTTAGTGACATTTCTCCCATGGAACGTTTCACTTCATATTTTTTCAAATTGCATAAACCAATAAAAATGCAAATCAGCGCGGGAACCACTTATTTACGCTTTTAGTCAATGTTCTCCGTCCTTAACAACTGTTTGGCAAGCCTCTTAAGTGTCATCTCTCTGCGAGTCCGTCACTGATAGACGAGAGATGAGCCAATCCCCTACAGATATTTTTAAACGGTTGGTGGACTTTGGTGACTCGGTTCTCTTTTTGCACATGAACATAGACGGGGGCTTCCCAGATTGTTGGGCTGCTGTGCTTTTAGTTTTTCGTAATGTGGAGAAGTTGTTGTAATAGTTGCTGTATTAGCTGCTACATATATAAAAAGAGATATTCATTTGTGAAAAATATAATAATGAAAAACATTTTTAAACGTTCCACATTTTACAGAGTTGTTAATATTCCAAATCCACATCTCATACACAACCTGTTATACCATGACCTGGATCAGCCGCAGTGAGAACACAATGTTACCCACAAACTGATATGAGTTCTATTTCTAAGCTTATAATTATATAATCAAGCAAGTTACCTGATGTGGAATAGGTGTAGCAAGCCTCAAGAGCACATCTTCTCCTTCAAAGGTAACATTATGTAAATTAGCCCCCGATTCTCAACAAAATACAGGTGTGAAAAGTCCCCTATGGGGACGACTTATCGTTTATACATGTACTTCATATATTTGTGGTCCACAGAACCATCTGAGAGGATCTCTGTGGAGACAGCTTGGAAAGGGTCGACACTTTTAAAATAATGGCTGGTGATTGGACAAAACAACTGTCTACCACCAGCAATCATCAGTCTAAGGAGCTTTGAAAGCTAGCTAGCAGTCAGCGCAGCTATCTGTGAGGTAAGTATGTCGATACGTGATTCGTCTCGTCTTTGTAAGGGAAAATTTGCTCACAACCGAAAAACAACCATCACTCCGCCATCACTACCTCGCAGGAAGCCAATAGGTCGGCACCACTCTGGATCAGCTCGACGCCCGCCAAGACGGATGACTTTGGCCTGTTTACTAGTGACTCCTCTAAACAGATAAACACTAATTCTGAACAAAGTTAACACTTACATAATAATTAACTAAATCGGACTTTCCAAACTGAAATATGATGATTTGCTTTCTCGCTGAGACTTAGCTTAAAATATAAATATCAACATGTATCTACGAACTAGAAAAGCTTGTTCCAGTTAGCTTAGCATTAAGTGAAAGCCAGGGCTGGGGTTTGGCCTGGGCTTTAAATATAACCTACCATGATTCATAAGCAAATATCCTGCATAGTCCCTAGACTTTAATAAGCAACTATTATAAAAAAACAATAAATAAAAAATAGATTAATAGTAATAATAAGTGAAGTGATGAAGTGATAACCAGATCACAGACTTTCATTTCCAGTTCTTCTTTGATAATCTCACATTTTCACACATTTGTGGAAGGCGTGGTCAGGACGCTCCTATTTCGCCTGGCAACAACAAATACTATTTTCTGATTGGCTGATTGGTCGCTGATTGAAGCATAGCAGCCCGCCTTTGCTTCAACTATTGATACTAATCTCTTTTAAAGTCTACGTGTGACAAGTTTTATCATTTTTCGGTGTGAGAAATGAGAGCGTGTGAACTTGTTGAACTGCATGTGTCTCGCAGAGGACAAAAGTTTATTTGGGACTGTCCCAATCTTGAATGTTATATGTAACTGTGCAAAAAAATAAATTCTTCAATGTGGACAAAAAGTAAGTAAACAGTAAAGTCCAGGAAGTCTCCGCACCCAAACAATAACAAAAACAAATTTGGGTGTATGACAACCCCTCCTCTGATACTAAAAGTGTCAAACTATATTTTTAAAGAAATGTTTTAGTCTAGAATATATTTACTGCTGTTGTGGTTATTGAGTTATTTGTTTAACTCTAGATGTGGGAGCAATGATCTGTGATACTGGAGGTGGTGTCAACCCTTAACAAATGATGTCAATATCGTTTGTTTCGTGTATCGTCTTGAGTCACGTTAGCACTTCCTGTACAACCACTGGAGCGTTGACTCACACACACACACCGCACATCACTTAACACACTCGAGTTCTGACAGTAAGATCAGCAGCACGTTGAAAGAAAAGAAAAATACAGTCACGGCTGATTTAACTGAAATATAAATATGCGTTAATTAACATATTTGTTAACACTTGAGTGTACATTCACGTCTTTATGGTTGAAAGAAAATTAAACTTTCATTGACCCACTGTGAAGGACTTCGATTGGTAGTTAAGTGCCGTGAAAGTTTTTATTTATTTATTTATTTTTTGTGGTTACTATTTCCTCGTTTAAAGACACTGTTACCTTTACGATAAAATACAGTAGATTTTGGTGTCAGAGATAAAGCCAACACGTTAATCCCCAGCCTGCCCACAATTCATAACCAGAAGATTATCTGAATCTCTTGATAACTTCTCGGGTGGCACTCCGGTCTCTATTGGAGGAGAGCCGTGACTGTTAAAGAGCAACAGATAGGCTGCACAAGATCTGAATTCTGTTTCGCTTTGATTTTGTTTTCATCTTTGAGCTTAAAGAGAGGACTGGTTGAGCGGTGGGAAATGCAACCGATGACTCAATACTTCAGTACTTTACTCTGTGTTTCTAGTGTTGGTCACGATGTTTATGATATCAAAGTTTGGACTGAACTCTGGCCAGAATTGGACATTTACTCAATTCTTCAATGTGCCAAAATGATGTGTGCGAGAGAAAACTTCTTGCCTTTACAAAAAATTAAAAACACAGCATCAAGTGTAAAATGGGAATACACTTTTGTTTTAATCTGCTCCGATGGAAGCTCTACGGCACGCTACATGAAGCCGTGAGAACTGCGTGACTTAAGGTAGTGAAAAAAAGCGTGGGGTTACAGGTCAAACTCCCTGTCTATGACCAGCATCTGTGCACATCAGGTAAGAATCATGGTTGCGACATTAAATACACAAAATGATTGGTGATCAAATTTTAAACTTTAAGAGGCAACTGGTGGCGTCTCTAAACCACTGAGGGACGGGTGACTTAATGTGGGAAATGGTGGAAATATATATCAACAATTTCCTCAGAAACATGTAAAAATTACACAAAACAGGCAACTACATGACAATATATAAACGTTTTCCTTCTTGAAAATGCCAGCAAACACAACAGCAAACATCTAATAAAGTGTGCAGACAAATTGTGTTACATCTAAATGAGGTTACACTCTGATTATACATTTTTCTCTCCAAAAAAACTTTAACACAGGCACCATACTGAGTTTTGCTTTTAATAAAGGGTCAGATTATATGCGTCAAACTAAAGCATGGCTCGGGTACGGTCACGTAACGTGAACTAATGCACAGTCTGTAAAGATTCACAAAAGCGGATCAAATTAGGCGCAAAGGTTTCCACCGCTGCACTAGAGATGCTTGAGTACAAGACAGGAAGACAAAAATGAGTGAGGCCCCCCTCCTCCACGGAGTGAAATCAATGTGAACTGGTGAAGATTAATTCCTGTTTAACACGTCCTGACACATCGGAGAGGGGCCCCAATAACAACAGGACAACAGTTCAGCTCACTGCACTGCAGCTGGGGGAGGCAGGGGACAGAGAGTGAGAGAGACATACCACAGAGAGAAGAGAGCACGGCAAAGAATGTGAACAATCCGAGTCAGAAAACTTCCTGATTCTTACAGAAGAGGTGAAAAAAAGGAAACCTCTAACTGAAATGAGAGAGCAGAGGCGACGAGGGCAGAAACAAGATAAACCAAAGACCGGGAGTGACACGAAAGACAAAAATGCCAGGTAGAATTCCGACAAGAGGCTCCACCTGAGCCCTTCCCCTTATTACACACTCCCACCTCATCCTCCTCACACACACACACACACACACACACACACACACAAAGCTTCCCATGCTCCCAGGCTGGTGCGTGAGGTCCTGCCTCCCCCCACTTCCAGCCTCGCGAGCCCTGCCCCCAGTGCCTGACCCAGTCACCAGCATCTCCTGCTAACCTCTGTCCTCTTTTTTCCCATTCAGCAAACATAATGCATCACTGTCACCCCCCTCCTCCTCATCCATGCATTCATCCCGCCATCCGCTTAGCAGAAACCTCTCATGGGCCCGAGCAGAGAGCCTGCCTGTCCACGCTCCGTTTCAATTCCTTGCGAGCATGTTGTAGGCGTGTGTGTGGCTGCACGTGCGCAGAGTTGACTGTAAATCTGTCAGCAGAGATCCGCCGTGGAACGAGACGAGGGCTCCTCGCTGCCACACCCCTCCAATTTGGCAGCGCGCACACACACACACGAGAGAGGTGAAACTACGAGTCGATTAACAGTAGAAGAATCAGCAATAATGTTAGTAATAAACTGATGGTTGAACACCCCCTAAGAAGTTAAATGAAACGATGAAAGGGGTGACACGTCCTGCTGTCAGATAACCTAATGTCACTGAAATTAATAGGACTAAACACAAATCCAGTCCAGTAACATGAACAGAATATGAAAGCTGACGCCGTAGGTACTGATCATTTACATCATCCTTTCATCTATCAATTATTTATATATTTGTCAAGAAAATTCATCCTCCTATTTCCCTAAATCACATTACCAAAAGTATAAGAATGATAAAGAAGCTGGAACTTTAATAAATTTTCTTTCAGGAAACTAATCAATTAATAGTCCTGATTATTTCCACCTTATGAACAAGAAAAAAAAACTAATTTGACCACATTCGTGCATTTGCACAAACAGGGAGCGTTCAAATGCACCGGCCATTCTCCGTTTGCAGCATCTCCACTCTGACTTTCCAACTGGCTTTCTGATGTTTTAACCTTGCGCACTGAGCCTCTTCACATATCTCTCTCTTCAAACCATTTTATAAATAACACACAGTGACTGATAACGTGGCCATGGCCACAAACTAAATTCAGACTTCCAGTGCAATTAACTCACACCTCGCACCTGCGGTCCACACCGACACAAACACATATACAGTGAACTTCTGCTTACGCAGAAGAGTACAGGCTGTCATTAACCGGAGTGAGCTGGTGCTGTAGTGGGACTGTGGTGTCACGCTCAAGGACACTGTGCTTTTCGTTGCACATGCATACGCTCGCTGATCCAGGGATCAAAACCGTGGACCTTCGGAGTTGCAGGGCAGCGTGTACGCACAACAGGGCCACGTTGCTGCCCCCTGCAGATATACAGTGAGACATTACATTACTGAGGATGAAGCAGATGACAGGAGGGGTTACGTATGAAGGAGACCTAACACGGAGGGGGGGAAGAGAACCACTACGTTTCACTCGTTCACATCGCATATTCCAAGGCAATGCATGACCCCTTCAGCGCACTGGCTCGCATATGCGTAGAGTCAGCGCACTTTTTCCCCCCCGTATCGCTCTCGCAGGCTGGCTGGGAAACGGCTTGACTGACAGTCAGACCAGCATCGTCTGCCCCCTTCCTGCATTGCATGTTTGAAAACCAGCAAAAACACAACAGTGTCTCCCAGACAGGATGCACACGGCACACAGCTGTTTGCACGCTTCTTCTTGACCAGCAAACATTTCGGTCCAAATCCCCCTCATGTTGCGACAGCGTCAGACTCAGCTGTTTCCTACCGACTGTCAGCAGCAGCGAGCGACAGTTAAATATCAGCCCGCGGTGTGTGCTCAAGTCCGAGTGTGTGGATCCTCGATGCTTCCTCCCCTCTCAAAACTTCCCGACGTGCTGCAACATTATTGCAAACACTTCTGCGGTCGGGCAGCCTGTCTGTGCGTAAAACTGGCCAGCTTGAGCGATAAGTTTATTAAACGTGCCAAACATTCGTCCGTTCTGCGACGCGGGCTGCCAAACAAACATGACACCTGACATGCACTTTATCACCGTCAAGAACAGGGTCAGCCTTTGCTGTCATGTACTAGGAGACCATGCACTGTGCCCTCCGCACCGCACCGATGCCAATATTGTGTGTGTGCACTGCCGCTGGAAACCAAAGTCACTACATATCCGTCCTCTATCGAAATGCAAACCCGAAGCAAAGTCCGGTTAAATTGCCTGAGCGACGGCGAGCACGCGGCACGCTCTTACCTTGTGGACGTATATCTCTCCCGAAATCGGTAATTTCTTCTTTACACCATTAACTCTCCGCCATCTTCGGCACTGTTTGTTTAAATGGGAAACACTCCCGAAGCCCAAGAAGCCAGTTCTGTAAGTTGAGGCAGTCGCGGGGGCTTCTGGGTAAAGGAGTTCGTCCGCGAGCAGCCTCGCGCTTCCGGATGCCCCGCGCATCCCGGATACGGACTACAGGCAGACGCCACCACCGCACGGGGGAGGTGGAGGAGGTGGGGGAGGAGGAGGAGGAGGAGGTGGGGAAGCAGGCACCGTCTGTCTAGCAGCCTACAGACGGATGTCAGCGACGAGAGGAGATGCCACGGTGTGTTTTATCAATTAACCTCAGTACGACACGGTAACAAATCACTGACACGAATGTTTTAATGAAAACTTTTTACAGAAAGAGGACGTTCATGTGGAGGGAGTGAAAGGGACAAAGTTGAGAGCAAATTAGGACGCAGTTAATATATATATATTTTTTATCGTTGTCTGATTAAGATGAGTTGGTTCCTTTGAATCAATTAAAGCCTAATTTGTGCAGTTACTGGGAGCTGGAATGAGTTACACTTTAAAAGACGACGCCAATATATGTCTTTCCTGCCAGCTGACTTTATAAAATATATTTTAATGTAATTTGAGTAATAATTTATTTTTAACTAATTTCCGTACATTGTAGAAATTACATAAAACATTCTTAGCTCCGCCTGACTCTCAAAGCTTGATTTATAGTTGCACATAGCTTCTGGACCGTAGCTTTGAACCTTAGGGGGCACAGGTCATGGTACTTAAGGGTTTCTTGAAGATGCTTTGTCACTCATCCAAGAAGCTACTGAAGAAGCTGCTTGTGGTGATATGTCTTCAGAGCTGAAGAAGCTACTCGAATGAGTGACGAAATGTCTTCAAGAAACTACATTCCTTTTTTGTTTTAGACACAGTGCCAAAAATTGCAGTTCCTCAAATGGCCACCTAGAGGTTGGCTACAAAAACGAGTAAATTTCCCGAGACCTCCGTGTTAAAATTTACCACATAAATAATGGGGCGTGGGGGCAGTTTTTCAAATTAAACATCAGTCATTTCAATTATATTAAGGCTTAAAGGCTTAACAGTATGGGCAGAGCTGCTTTTGTCTCTAGTGGTGCTAGTGGTGTGCCCAGGCATGACCCGCCCGCCTCAGCTCCATTAACGCTCTACCTCTCGGCCAGTTTTTAATTAATCAGGAGTTTGGTTGTGTCAGGAACAGGCAAAATGGCAGCATTAGGAGACACCACACTGAGCTTCAAAACTGCTCTTCGGGAATCCTGTGGCTGGTGTCATCATTATTATCGTTATTGGTTCAGACCAGTAGAGAGACAGTGTCCACCGGACGTAATTTCAAAATTAAAACATGCGGAGTAGTCAGTGGAGAAAATTGAATTAGGGTTAGGGTCAATCACACACATGATATAAATACAGTACTGTGCAAAAGTCTTAGGTGGGTGTGGAGGGGGAGATGAAAACTAAGAATGCTTTCAAAAATATAAATAATGATTGTTTATGTTCATCAATTTACAAAATGCAAACTGAGCAAACAAAAGAAAACTCTAAGTCACATCAATATTAGGTGTAAGTACCAGGGATCAGGCCTCAGGGATTTTGTAGGATCGTAGACGCAGTGGTCAGCCAAGGACACTTAGTGCAGCAGATGAAAAACACATCAAATTTATTTCCATTTGAAATCGGAAGATGTCCAGCAATGTCATCAGCTCAGAACTGGCAGAAACTGGTGGGACCTAGGTACACCCATCTACTGCCTGGAGAAGTCTGGCCAGAAGTGGTCTTCATGGAAGATATGCAGCCTAAAGTCCATCCCTCCGACACGGAAACAAGGCCAAGAGACTTAACTGTGCACGAAAACGTAGAGACTGGTGTGGAGAAAAATGGCTGCAGATGCTCTGGACTGATGAGTCAAAATTTGAAATATTTGGCTGCAGTAGAAAGGAGTTTGTTCACCGAAGGGCTGGAGAGAGGTACTATAATGAGTGTCTGCAGGCAACAGTGAAGCACGGCGGAGGTCCCTTGTAAGTTTAGGGCTGCAATTCTGCAAACGGAGTTGGAGATTTGGTCAGGATTAATGTTGTCCTCAATGCTGAGAAACACAGGCAGATGCTTATCCATCATAAATACCATCAGGGAGGAGGATGATTGGCCCCAAATTTATTCTACTTCATGGCAAAGACCCCACACGTACAGCCAAGGTTAATAAGAACTATCTTCAGTGTAAAGATGAACAATAAGTGATGGCATGGCCCCCACAGACCCCTGATCTCAGCATCATGGAGTGTGTCTGGGATTACATGAAAAGATAGAAGGATTTGAGGAAGCCTACATCCACAGATGATCTGTGGTTCGTTCTCCAAGATGTTTGGAACAACCCACCAGCCGAGGTCCTTCAAAACAGTCTGTGCAAGTGGACCTAGAAAAACTGATGCTGTCTTGAAGCCAGAGGGTGGTCACACCAAATATTGATTTGATTTAAATTTCTTTAAATCACTTCAACATTTTTATTAAAAAAAAAAATAGTTTACAGCATTTCATCACGCCTGACCAAAACTTTTGCACAATACTGTATTTTTTTTAAATTGTTGCTGTGTAACACAGTAAACAATACCTCACTTGAAAGACTACAACCAGAGAAGTTACTGAAGTTACACAGTAACTTTCTTCACAAGCTACTCTGAGCCGATAAAGATCAAGACAGATGGCACTGATGAAAGATGTCCTAAAATAAAATCTTGTCTGTGAGTATTAAAAACATCTGCAAAGAGTTTAAGCACATTAATCCCTGTCTCTAATTTGACTTCCTGGGTCATATTTCATTGTGTCATCGGTGCTTGCACTTGTAAAACGCTGCCACCAACAGAGACTCTCCTGCTATAAAGGAGGAATGATTTCATATGAATCCTTGCTAATTCATTAACATCAAGTCTTCCAGACAAGACTTACAGCATGTCATCACATCATTGTTGGGAGGCATGTTGTTCTTTCTATTAGTTGGCTGAATGAATCAATCAATTCAAAGCCTCCTAGAACATCCATCTAAAATTGTTGAAAATACATTTGATTTGTTAAGGAGCTAAGATTTGTTGGTATACTGGTATGGGCTGATGTGAATTTATTTTTTTTTTATGGGACAAGGTAAAGCTATGTCACACAGTATCTGTGCTGACACGAGTAGACATGAGTAGATAATATCAGATCCCAGATATTGGTGTTGGCGTGCAGCACATGACAATGCAATAGTTGATGAAATATTTCTTACTGTGTGTTTGAGAAGTGACCCCATTATATATAACAGCATATGCTAATAGGAAATGCTGGTGATTTGTATATGTGAAAATGAAAATAGGTTGATTCTTCAATATCAATATACGTAGGCCTTTAGCTATATAGCTCACAAAAAGATACAGTGAACATGAAAACTAAAGATTTTTAGATTTGTCTTATGTCCGTTTAATTTATTAAAAGAAGCCCGTTTCAATAAACGTTCACACTTTTCTTTAAGAGAGATTATTGACGTCTCCTGTCTCGATCAATGACCTAAAAAGAGCAAGATGAACAGTAAGATGGAAAGAGTCAAGTTTATTTTCAGGTTGGAATTTGCCAACACTTGTGTTTTTGTTAGACTCTTAGCTAGACACAGATAGATAGATAGATAGATAGATAGATAGATAGATAGATAGATAGATAGATAGATAGATAGATAGATAGATAGATAGATAGATAGATAGATAGATAGATAGATAGATAGAGAGGCTCTGAAACTCTGACATTTTGCATGCTTTTCTCAGGAGCTGGCCTTCTGTGAACTCCTCCAGGCCACCTATCTCTTATAGATGAAGCCCATATGTGGGCTCCGTATGTGAGCTGGCAGGGTCATCGTGGAGCAGTGACGTCATAGCCGGGTGGCCTATGAACTGGGACACGTCAACACAGCACCCCGACTGCTGCCAAGATATACAAGGCAGGGACAGATAGCACCAAAATCTGTCACCATGGTGATACTAGGCAGACAGGAGTACAGATAGATGGATAGGAACTTGTACACACACACACACACACACACATCGAGTGAGTGAGAATCCTGTTGTGTCGATGACAGTGGTAATGAAAGAAGAAGTGAGACAAGATGATGAGGTACTGGAGTTTAGTTTAAGGCAGTTTTAGAAGGAGATCACAGATAATGATAAATGGCTCCCATTGCTTGAAGAGAAGAACCACTGGAAAAACCTACAGGTGTGAAAGGCAAAGAAGAATTGTGCAGTGTTGTTAGTGTCACTGAAGAGAGGGGGAACAGAGAGAGTGAAAAATAAGGTAGAAGTTCACCAGATTCACTATTGAGGAGAAAGTAAGAGCTGAAATATGCTTGTTGAGAATGTTTAAAGCAATTAGCCTCACGGGTCAGGCATAATTCATCGGACAAAACTAAAAGACCGGCTAAGGAGAAGAAAATGTGATGAGAATATTACTCAGAGAGAAATGTGAAGAGCAGGAATTATGGGGCGACGAGCGTCAGAATTTAACTTCAGGAGAAAAGTTGTGTTCAGAAAAGCAGAAAAAACATTTGTTAAAATTAAAAGCAAAAATAAACCAGCTGTTCATTATCCAGAAGTGACCAGGGATACAAAATGTGCTTCCCATTAACCCTGTACTACACACATGAACACACACACTCACACACGAGGATAAGTCCTAGCCAAAGGATTTAGAGGCATTTAAGCCTCCTTTAAAAGAAATTAGACTTGGAGCACATTTGAGGTCGACTTTCAGGCTGCACTGAACCAATAACTGCAAGTGTTAGAGCTCAATGAAAGTAAAAGGTTGAAAAGACAGAAGAGAAACTGATAATAGGGACTATGGGTGAGACAAATTAGCTTTCAGTTTTTGTGCACTACTCCTATACAATAAACAAATAACTGCAGCATTGAGCTGAATTATAAACGATAGACAACATTTAATTAAGCAGACTTTGTTATTTATGTCTGTATATACTGTATCTTGTGATGGACTGATATAAACCGAGCGTCAGAGAGTAAATAGGGAGCTGAAACTATGTTGCACTAAATGCTTGACCGCAAAGACCTTTCAAAACCATATACCAGAAGTTATATTTACCTTTAGTTTTAACTCCAGTGACTTGTCAATAAGATTTTAAACAGTGTTCAGTTTTCAAACACTGTTAAAACATGGACACATTGTGGCCGGCTGAGAGTCATGTTTGTACAGATGTACAATGTCCGTTCGTTCGTCCATGGCTTTTGGTGACCGAAGCGTGACTGAAATTTTGCAAATGTATTTGAATCACAGTTTTTTTTGCTGACTACTCAAAGAGGGAAACTTCTGGAAAGGTCACCACTTCCTGCATAGAAACCAGTTCATCGTGAAACCTTCATCAGCGTGTTCATGATGAAACTACAAACCTGATTTCTTCCCTATAGCTACTGTGAGATTGACATATTTGTTAATGAATCAATGGATTGTCATTAAACACCTGAGACTCAAGCGTTTGTTCTTTAAAATAAGATTAAGATCTTTAGGTAATTGGTTATTAGTAGGATCTAAAAAAGTATTAAAATAAATAAATGAATAAGCACTGTCTTTAAACTGGAAGTATTTTTTGAAAGAAATTATGTGGACACAGGGATTATTTCAGTGTATTTTACAATGTAAGTCCCCGATGTGTACCCAAAAATATAAAACTGGAAACGATGAAATCCCAACGTCCACACCTTGTTAATTTGTTAAATGTGCATGTCATATCAAAGTAGATAAATAAAAAATAATAAGCAGAAATAAACAAGTGCATTGACCCTTTCGCTAACAAGACAAAAGTGTCTCCTCATGAAGACAACAGGTCTAAATAAAGCAGAATAAGCTGTAACAAACCTAAAACATAATGTCCCCATATGAGGACACTGGGGCTTAATAGGTTGCACACAGATTTAAATTTTAATCACGTCGACCTTTAGTCACATGCCTTAAATTTTCAAAAGCATGTTAAAAACTTTAATGTGTCAAATGATTTTACAACGGAAGCAAATGTCACTCTCATGAAACTGAATTCTGCTTTGCATTTAATGCCTGAATCTTCTTGTGCTGAACCAAAATGATAAATATCACCATTGTTATGACTACTATTAACTACGTTTACATGCACAGTAGTCTTTTTGTTTACTGGATGGATCCCCATTAGCTGCCACCTTGGTGACCACTAATCATCCTGTGGTGCATAAAGGAGACTTGGAGCACATTTGAGCACATAGTATTCCATTTATAATTAGAATAGTAACCTAATCAGAATAAAAACGCCTCAGTCGTAACAGACTGGCTCAAACAGAAGACATTTTCAGTCAGAATGAGATGAGCGGTATAAACCTGTGAATACTTTATTATTGATTGAATAGAAGAATATTAGCGTGTAATAACCACTTGGTCCGATTGGCTCTGTCAGGACTAAATGAAAATACATTTCTTCAACGTATGTTAACACAGCGTGTTGGTAAACATCAGGTTACGTGACGAGTTTCCGTTGTCTCACGGCAGAACAAGTGAAACAAGTTAAACGAGTGTTTAAAAGTGCGAATGAAGGAAAACTCAATGGGGGCAGCAACGTTGGAACCGCCTCTATCTTGTTCTTCTTCAAGACATCTTCTTCCTGCTCTTCCTCCTATTATAGACGCACTCCACAACCCGCAGAACCACTTTGTGCATGTCAGGTTCCCCTCTGGTGGAAGTTTTTGGGCACTGAACATAAATATCTTATCTGATCATAATTTGGAGTCTCTGACCAGCACGATTTCAGCAGAGCTGAGGAAATATTGTCCATGTAAACATGTTGATGTTGGTTGTAACTCCTTTAGTTTATCTATCAACCTGATACAACGGGGTAAAGTTTGTCATCTTACATCTTATAGAGAATGTGCACTGACGTCACTGCCACTTGGGGCCACGCCCCCCTGAGTGGCAAATACATGGTGAAATGTATCAGTAAATACAGCAAAACCGTGAAAAATGTGGATTATCAGATCAAATTAAGGACAAATGGATTTGACAATGATCCATACGAACTACCATGGATATGGAAAAGCGGATTAGCCTCAGTTTCAGGTTGTTTAAGTTTAGTTTTAGATCATTTCAGTTATGATTAATGTAGTTAAATAAAAGATACTAAGACGCTAAGAGCTTTACTGAGAAGTAAGCTAGCCATATAATACTGTAGCATCCGATGAACATAAAAAGGATGTTGAGGAGTGATCACAAATATTCCGTTTATTGTTTTATTATTATTTATTGGACTGAAAGTTACTCTGGGCTGTAACTACGCTAAAACAACGTCAACAAACTTATGTGATTGCCCTCCAGAACATAACTTAAGAAGTAACTGAAGGTATGACTTCATTAACAAAATAAAAAATACAGCAACGTCAACACCAGGTTTCTGTGCCTGGATTCCAGTTGTTTCTTCGTAATTCAGTGATCCATTTACTCCATTTACTTAGGAAGATCTGTAAAAATATATCCCTGACTGCTTTTCAGATTTGATGGTATAGTCAATTGCACAACAGCTCTTCCTCATTTTATGAATTAATTTTACAATTTAGATGCTATTAAAGCCTGTCATTTAAACTGATGATGTTAATCTCCATGTTCAACTGTTTTTACCACTGAGTGGCTGTAACCACGGAGACTTCACTAGCTGTGTCGCGTGCATACCCTCTGTAATTGGGCTGAGATATTAACAACACATTCAGAAATTTAAAACACTATTGTATATGTTGGGTAATGGTAGGCAATATTATTAAAGATACTAGAAATAGTAGAAAATCCTCCTTTAACAGACACTCATTGTTTTTCTGCGTGTGACAGCAGAAATAATGGTTTCTTTCCTTAAAGTCTGGCACTGAGCATTCTTTGAAGAAACAACAACAACAAAGTTACATCAGGATTATTAATGGAAACGATTCCAGACCTTTGCTCACAAATAATTTCACTGAAACATATTTATCGAACACTCGAGCGCCTCGGAGGATATCTGCTAAGGTTGCTAAGTGGATATTTCATGTTGCATTTTTGGAGGGGAAACACTTTAATTCACTTGGTCTGTTCTTGATAGAGTGAAACAGCAGAGGATTGTTTATCTGGAGCCAGCTGGCTTCAGGTTGCAGCCCCGCAATATTTAAAGCCACATTATTAGGGTACTTACTGTCTATCATTTGGAAAATTCCATCAGGTTGCCTGAGGCTAAAGGAAAACGGAAATGGCAGAAAATGAAATGAAAAGAAACACACACACACACGTATGCACACACGGCTGCTTAGACAGTAGCAGCACCTCTACACTTAGCTGGGCCCTCACAATCCGATCGGCCATAATTCTGCAATAAAGCGCCGATATCAGGAGAGAGGATGTTTTAAGGACGGACTGAAGACGATCATCCCTAGTTGTCTGGTTTATAATGGAGACAGTGAGAATTTAAGGGACTGCAGAGAGAGTTGTGGGAAGGTGAGATGAACAGGGAAGCTGTTTAAAATTCCAAACAGGTAGGGACGAGGCTTCAGGAGGGTAGTGGAACAGCTCCCAGCGCACACACACACACACACACACACACACACATAGATACACACACACAGATGAGAGACACACAGAGAGAGAATGGAGGCGAACCATATGCAGAAAATACTGCTGCATTTGTATGTGGACCTGGAACGGCCGGTCGATTAAACGTGTCTATTAACAGAAAATGAATTGCCAACTACTTAATGTGATTGATTGTGTAACTGAATGTAATTATTCAAACACAAACACCCCAGCATTATTACATTTTTGGAATCGGGGCAGTCGATCAGTCAGCTTGGGCTTTGAAAAATTGCGAAAGGAATCTTTCATCAGGATCCGCGGATTCGATTTATCAAGGAAACAATAGGTAGATTAATCGATCGTTAAAAAATAATTGTCTGTTGATTTCAGTACACGAGCTGACAGGGTGGAAGAGCCGTCTTTGTTTCACAACACTTTCTAGCACAATGTCTCCATCATGCACCGTGATTGAAAATGTCAAGATGAAAAGATCATTACACGAGCATCAGTTTATGTTGGTGGTGGACTATTGACGGCACTCAACACGCACCGAGGAGACGCACTTCAAGAAAGGTTTCGCTTTCACGCTCCATGTCATAGAGACGCAGGAGGGTTAAGAGGCGACCTTGCCGGTGTAGACACAGATGAAGTGGGGTTATTGCCACTCAAATAGATGCAGTAATGCATTAACACATATTGTAAAAGGATTTACGAAAAGGTATATACGAAAAAAGACACACAACAATCTATACACAAGGAGAGAAGATAAAGGTAGAGCTGTGTAAAATAATTACCACCATAATGACCACTATATGGTCAAGTCCTATGTAGCTATTACCCTCGGCCTCCATTTTTGTACGTGAAATCTGCCTCAGCATCAGCAAAGTGAAATCAATACAACTTGATTGAACAGATAAAAGAAAAACAGGGGTCAGCTGTTAAATCGCTGGCCTAAAAGCCTCAAGGGACGATAAAGTTGGTGATTCAAAAAAAAAAAAAAACTAAATCCACAAAGGTGAAAGGAATGGGTGAGAAGGGAAATGGAGTCTGGCAGTGTGTGTTAACTGGGTGTTACCAGGACAGATCAGGCACTGAAGGAATAGATGAGGCTGTGTAAACACATGTGACCCTGCTAGCGCTGTCAGCTGTCCCGTTTGCCGTCTGGGCCGTGTGTGATGCTTTGTTAGGATTCCTATCCCACTTACAGAGCTTGTTTGTGCACAGCTGCATGAACACAGAAAAAAAAAAGCAAAACACAGAAAACATTCCGCACACTGTAGAGGACGTGAATAAATTATATTCACTTTGCCTCTGGATTTTTGCTGATTTGTGTTGTTGCACAACGTGAACGCTCCAGGCCAAAGCTACATGCTTACTACACGGGTAACCGAAAACTTCACTAGCTCTGTGAGCTCACACTGGCTACAACGTACCGGGTTTTTATTGTGCAAACAACCGTAGGCAGCGAAGACAGGCGACTGTCCATATGGCTATATGGCACCATTGAGTTAGCGTAGAATCAGTACAAGCTGCATTCACTCTGGTTTGAGAGCACACAGGGCCAGAACTGGAAGCGTGGGACAAATGTTAAGCACAAAATCCCCTGCAGTCTTGGCAGGGCCTTTGGGAACTTCAGAAGAGGCCAAAAGATTTTTGAAAAACATGCTCCAAATGAATTCTGACTTGCAAATGCTGCATGGCACCTATAGGTAAATGTGTCTGAGCTACATAACGTGTCTCTGTTAAGAAATGCATGCGTGTTAACTTATAACTCATACAACAAGGGTTAACAGATAAGTTTGTAGCCTAAGGGGAGAATCTGCACAATCCCCTCCCTCTCCTTTCAGAGTTATCCCAGCGGTCATGACGCATACACATCCCTGCTCCAAAGATTTTGACAGTAAATATAAAGTCAGATCGGAGACCTCTGAGGTCCTTCTCAACACCACGTTGTAGAAGGGTCCCCCTGCCCTTGAGACTAAGGCAGCAGATGATTGCATAAAAGCAGATGTTGTTAATTTTCTCAGAATATCTCATCTTCTACTACCGCTTATCCTCACTAGGGTTGTGGGGGTTGATGGAGTCTTTCCCGGCTGTCATCGGGCGAGAGGCGAGATACACCCTGGACAGGTCACCAGTCCATGACAGGGCTAACACAGAGACGAACAAGTATACACACACACCAAGGATCAATCACCAATTAACCTAACAAGCATATCTTTGGAAGTGGGAGAAAACCTGGGTACCTGGAGAAAAACCACAGACACAGGGAGAACCGGCAAACTTCACCCAGAAAAGCCGAAGCCAGTCTCAGTGCTAACCACTAAGCCTAAATAACTAAATAACTTTCTGCATTGTCACACAGTAAGAACTGCTCGTGCACATAACAAGAACTGTGTCTCCTATCGCCTCAAACGCATGCTAAACCGTTAGCTGGTTGCTAATGGGGCAATAAAATCACACAGTTCACATTCAAAAGACGTGTCCACACCACTGACTGCTGTGTTTGCACAACATGTCTCTCTTGTGGAGCCAGTGTTATCTATTAGATGAGTTTACCTAAACCTAGTTGGTGCAACTCAACTAATAAACTATAATGTCTCTCTTTGTTTCAGATGATCTGACCGAGTCTGACTATAAATATAAACTCTGCTCTCGAGGTGCTCAACGGGCAAGTAAACAAGACACATTTGGCATTTGACAGAGCATTTTTGTTAGCGAGATGAACTTTAACAGCGTTTAGCGGTACTAATAGCTCAAACTAAACACAACAGGCGTTTAACAGAATTTTTTCCACTGCATTGTGGGAAAACAAAACACATGTATGTTCAATTACTTATCCATCTCCATCTTGTGAACTAACGTAGTATTTTTCTTTTGCTTGTTAGCATAGGAAAATTTGTCTTCTTCAACTTGATTGCTGTCCAACTGAGTAATACTTCGATTTGTCTTTAATGTTAGAGATCACTACAGCTCTGCACAGTTTCTGATTTTAGGGTTTAATACAGAGACACATGGTGTTCCTTCTCTTTGAAGTCATCTGATGTTGGAAGTATTTTTTGTTCCAAACTTGTTTCGGTGGCAAGTAACCTGTGACTTTCTTCTTTCTTAAAAGTCTGATGTGTCTAAATCTCCAGGCTTTAATTTGTTCTCTGAGGAAGGTTCATTTTAAAAGCTTGTATTTTGTTAATAAAGAGACACACGGTCACGTTGAAGCTGTATTATTTGTCTAACAACTCAAATTCACTTACGTTTTCAAATTCTACATACTGTATATGCACTGTATTGTGATCTTTATAGCTTGTACAGACTGCCCAGGAATAATTGTGTTATGTTTAGAAATAAAATCTAACACTATTTTCTACATTTAGCAGTTCACAGTACCATTTTTCAAATTGTCCATTATATACATATATATATATATATATATATATATATATATATATATATATAGATATAGATATAGATATATATATAGATATATATAGATATATCTTGTAAAAAGTGAGCTAAGGTGCTAAGTTACCTTAATTAATTGCTAATCCTTTGCCTGTATTTGACTATGAAGGTGGAAAATAATAAGTTTATGTTGTGACTGAAAAAAACTAAACTGTGGTAAACAGTAAATTTCAACAAAAGCAAAGCACCATTAAGTTTACAGTAACTTCCAGACAGAGCTTTAATGCTGTTATTTATTTATTTATTGTCAGGGAAATCTTTAAAAGACTGGTCTTCTGCTTATTCAGATCTGGTGACAATAGCGCTCGTCTTGCTCAAGTCATTTGTCAGACTCTTGTTTTAAAACTCTGGCCATTTACTTCCATTCAAATATTTGCCCTTTTAATGTTTTGGCACTAGTGATCATCCACACAGAAGCAGCACTGTTAAACTTAGACATTTATTATTATTATTTATTTATTTATTTGGTTTATGCCTTCCCCTCAATTCTGTTTTTGTCAGGAGTTTACTGAATAATAATTTCGTCTGTGCAACAAACACACACACAATATTGGCAGGGACAAACTAAATGTCACCAAGATAGATATTCAAAGGGATGGAAGTAGAACTGATGCCAAATGAAAATAAATAAAAAATTGCTTTCTTTCCATGTATCAGCCCTTTGTTGTCTGGGGACTCTTTATTTCAGCTTTGCTCTCCTTATCTGAACCATTTAGCTTTTTTTTGTTTTTTTTCATTCACAGGCTCTGATGGACAGTCACACACAACATAACACATAACTCAGTGTCTGTTTCTCTTCCTCTCACTTCCTCGACCAGTTTGTCTTTTCTCCCATCCGCCTTTCATTCCAGCCCCTCAGACCCCACCATCACCCCCCCCCCCCAGATGTTTCTAACCCCTCTAATCGCCGTCCTTCATCGGCCTACACCTGCTCTACTCTGGTCTGCTCACCCACAAATAACCACGAGGTCACGAGCATCTTAGACCTCCACCGAGCTTCATGGATCACTGCGAGCAAACCTGACTAAGAGAGCAGCTGCAGCCCAATTTGCTCATTTGAGACAATCAATGAAAATAACACTGAGAACCACAATACTTCCAAGAGATTACGTGCACGCACCCAGACACACGCTTACACACACACAGCAAGCAAAGCGAGCGTCTGTCCTGCTAATTTCTGGCTATTAGTCTGCAAGTCTGGGATTACATGTCTTATTAAATACAGAATTTCAAATGAGCTTCGTTAAATAAGAAAGTACTCCCATTTTAATGAAGCTAATTTATATGGAAATTACACATAATGCTGACGATTCAGCGAGAGATTTATCCTCATTGGATGAAGTGGAGGCAATAAAGCAAAAAAAAAAGAAAAGAGGAGAAAAGGAAAATGGCAGCTGGCATGCTGCTGCACACTTCCTGCAAGTTTGCTTTGGAAGCGCACCCTCGGACGGCTCAGGCCGCGCAGGCTTGGGCCGGGGGGTGCGGCCACCCGTGTGCGTGATGGAGAGCGTGTGTGTGAACTCCTGTCCTTGTGCTGACCCTGCAGAGCTCCAGTCTGCCTCTCTGGTTCCCACTGATCCATCATGCTGTCTGATTACCCAGAGAAAACCCATTAGTCTGAAACAACACAACACATTAGCAGTGAGCTGCAGGTGTCTCTTTTCCCTCTTGCGCCCATTCTTCACCATCCATGGATGCAGATGTCATATTTATGTTGCCCTAGCAGTCAAATGGCAGTGAAACCCTTGTCATCTATCCAAAACACACACTGAAATAAGGATGTTTTAAGTCATTATTGGGTTAATTTTGCTGGTTGGTGTCTGTTAAAGTCAGTTTTAAGGGTGCTGCGCTACATACTGTGCGATAAGACAATGTTTCTGTCTTTCTCACTCTGACTAGTGATTTATTAATGCAGGTCTGTATGCAGCTATGCCCCAGCAGACTGCTTCTGTCCCTCAGGCAAAAAGGCTCAGCATTGCCCCCTGGTGGTAATTAGCCAAGGAGCCCGATCTGGCCAATACTTCATGTCTCCCAACGCCGTCCCCCCAATGGCTTGCGTAAATGAAGAATGTTTAAAATCAAGAAGGCCCCTAAATACATCCTTAAGTTAAACAGGTGGGAAGCAGTAAGGAGGCATAGGGAAGCCTCAAAAACCAACGTCATGTGAGCGCCCCTGCTTTATGGAAAACGTTTTCATCACCTCAGAAGTAATTATCTACAGCTCTCGTAATTTCAGTGTTTGCATGCCTTTTTCATGGAGTTTCCATGGAGACGGTTCCACTCATCAACCTGCGGCCAGTATGTTAAAAATAATAATAATACTAAAGAAAAAAAAAAAGAAAAAAAACACATGTTGAGCAAGTTTTGTGTAATGAACAAAAAGCTTTATTCAAAACATGAAATTAAAAAAAAAAGTAGTGTTCAGAAAAGAATCAGAACTCACAAGAATTTGCATAAATATATACCAATATAGGCGTTCAGAGATAACAAAGGAAAATATATCGCAACATCTATAAACAAGCAGCAAAATAAGAACAAACCAGGACGATGCAGAATGAATTAATAGAATACAATAAACATTGGGTGTTTCTTCTATGCAGGTCTATTTTCTTTTATTTCTTTTTTTTAGGTAATCTGAAATGCATTTATAACTGTTGCCACCTAGAGGTTGCTCACACAGTTAATTCATTGCAGTCTCTCTTTTTCCCACCCCACCCCCCTGAAACAATGACTAAATGCACATCGTTTTCAAAAATCGAGCAACTCCAATTTGTAGTCCATTGACTAGAATCAATGCAGAAAACAGCCCAAAGTGAGCAGTGTTACGGTGCATAACGCATACAAAAAAAGTGCATTCCTGTGGGATTATACAGGCTATTGTGTCTCGAAGCGAGGGGGGGCTGTGAACAGCGGTGTGAGCAGCTCGCGTTTCAGAGCCCAATTGTTGCACAGTGTGACACCTGACGAGCAAGAAAAGCCTACAGATGTTTTCGCCCCGCAAACTTTTGTCAGCTTCACAAGCGGGGCCAGTCGCTTGCCGGGCTGGGGCAAAGAAAGCACGGTGCCGAACGCTTGCTCCTCTGGTCATAATTAAAATGGTGTGGTGTCATTGCGACTTGTGTGTTTGACTACAGTTGTGAAAGCCGCCATTGTACATCTGCAGCGTAGTGTTCATGTCGCTCTAATAAGGCCATGGAGTTAAATAAACCATTATGTTAGGCTAGGTTAAGTTTTACACTCATACCACAAGGTTTACCCACACTGACAGTTCAGCAAGCTTCATTCTCATATAAAAAACAATTCAGAACATGGATGCAAAACAAATATTCACACGTGTATACTCAACAACAGTGATCCTCAACGATTTTCCCTCTATAAAAATAGCTTAAAAATCTGACACGTATTTTTAGTACAGTGTAGGGTTAGGTTTTTTTTTGTGTGTGTGTTTTTTTTTTTTTAATCTTTTACATGTGAGACAGTTTAATAACAGGCTGGTACATACGTCCTCTGCTCTTCCTTCCCTCCTATGACACTGCCATAAACAGACATGGGGGGGCTTTTAAGATCACCGAAGTCTCAATAAGGAGCGCTGAAGAAGAAAAAAAAAAAAGAGAGAAAAAATAAATGAATCTTCATCTCCTCTATACTTCGGACTAAGACCCCGAACTCCCAACTGTCTGCAGACAGGCGGCGCGGCCTCCTCTGCGCGGAGCGTCACATGCGTGCACAGTGGTTTGGGACTAGAGTGGGACTCGGTCCGCGGGAGGAAAGAGCATGACCGATGCATGTGCTCCGCAGCAATGTCATGATCACTGAAAAGGTGGAGCAGGGAGGACGGAACATGCCACGTTTGGCAAACGGAGAGTCTCCCTCACACGGGACAGAGACACTGAACACATAAGCGTTTAGTAACTGATATAAAACACACACACACCTATCCACAACTCAAGTGTTTCACACACAGAAGCGTGTTGGGAAGTGAAGGAGGGGGGGGGGGACCCAACCGAAGAGAATTAAAGAGCTGGATGTGACTGTGAAGAACAGCCAACGGGCAGGAGTCAATGAACAGATTGTCACATTTCATGCTCTGCACACAGGCAATAATAATCTCTTTCTTTCTTTTTTTAAAAAAAAAAATGAAGAAAAAAAATAACGAGACAAGCAATAAAACATCACCGCCGTCATTCGGGCCAAGCTAATTCACAAACATACACAGTAGGCAAAACGATATTGTACACACCAGTAAGTGCACAGGCATACAAACACAGTCCGTCACAAACCCCCCCCCCCCCCCCCCCCAGACCCCCACCCGTTGCACCGTGCCGTGTAACTTATGGTGTTAAGTGGTGAATATCTCGTCCCCCTGACGCCCAAGAAATCAAACAGAGAGGGCAAACAGAACACAACACAAACGGAGCGACGGACAGGAACCACCGACATTATAAGGACACTTGAAGAAAGATTGTATTGTTTGGATTAAGTTAATGCAGTTGCTATGTACCGCTAGTGTTTGCTGGTTATAGCTTTTCAACGCCTATAAAGTAATCTGTAGTTCATGAGAAAAATAAATAACTGAAACCTCTTGCAGCAGTTGTAAAAAAGGCCACTGAATGCTCGTGTGTTTGTGTTTGTTTTTGCGGTAGTGCGTGCGGGAGAGATGCGAACTCAACAGCACGGGTAGGAACTAGCCATATAGTCTTTAGCCTTAATCCGTCATGCATTAACAACACCGTATAGAAGACTCGAGTGCAGCCTCAAACACAATTTCTCGCTATACTTTCCAATCATGCCATTATAAAGTTTAACCATATGCATACAGTACGGCATCACAGGTTACAGTACAGCTTCCTCCTGGTCGGTCTCCCAACCCGCTACAGCCCCTGGCACAGGCTGACCACCATGCTAGTGATAAAAAAAAAAAAACAAAAAAAAACTCAAAGGTGCCTCAATCCTGTAACGTGTTGGATTTCAATGGCAGAGGCTGTCAAACAATGGCAGTAAATGATCAAGGATTTAAGTACAATCTTCACTTCTCCGTCTGCAGCTACGCCAAACACCTAGCTAGCACAAATACACCTCTGGAGGGATTCATTTAGGATCTTATCCTGACAACAGCACAATCTCCAAGTGCTGTCTCACAGAGAAAGGAAGGCTTTATTCTGGGACGTGAGCCCGTGGCCTGTTTCGCGCGATCAACTGAATAAGGCTCAAACTTAAAATGACACCCCAACAGTTAATCCGTACGCTGACACTTTAAAAGTTGCCCTGAAGTCAAAAAAAGTTGTTGTTGTTTTTTTTTTTTAAGGTACTGTGAAGTCAACTGATTCAAATTACTAAAGAGCAACTCAGTTTGAAGTACCCGACAAGTGATCGTAGTTTTACACAAAAGGACACTTTGAAGAGCTAAATCCATCCCCGTTAAAGCATCAGAACCGGCGCTGCCCTGCCAGCGTCCCATCTGCAGCGAACCCAAATGAATAATAAACACTTCTAACCGACAGTAACACTGAACTTTTTCTCAGAAAGGAGTTTCAACCCCAAAAGGGGGACAGTTATGTAAGGTTTCTTAGTGCGCTTAAACATTTGTTTTGGAGAGCAGTAGACAAAAATTTGAAGTTGTGTAAAGACATAATGTCACATTGTCAGAACTCCCTCGCTCATTTTTTATTCTCCTCTCCCATCTCCTCCACCTCTATGAAGCTTTGGCTTTCCTCGCCCGCGGTGACGTTTTATCCTCAGACTTGACCACTCCGTTGGCAGCACCTCCTGACAAGACAACAGAAACATTCTGGATTAAAGCGTTTTCGTGCAGTCAGTAAAGAACCGCGGACCTAAACGCGTGCACACCCACCCTTCGCGGGTTCCCTCTTGTGAGGCTTGCTCTTTGGGCTGACGGCCTTTGTCTTCTTCGAGGCTTGGTTCTGGCTGTGCTCCCTCCACTTTTTCAACTGGAAATTGATGAACTTCCACATCATCCAGGCCTGTGTCAGGCAGATAGCTGCCAGACATGTCATCCTGAAGGGTAGGGGGGGGGTTCATTACATCAGTTGAGTAAGTTAGAGCAAGCGACACGTTAGAGGAGGTTCTCGTCAACTGGGCCTACCTCACGGTGAGCACATTGAAGTTGCCTTCTGCGAGGGAAAAGCCCTGGTTGTCTGTACGGGGCAGGCCGAAGCCGAACGTCAGAACCGAGAGCGTGAGGGTGAGGAGGCGGGCGATGACAAAAAGGAGCGCCCACAGAGTGAAACTGCAAAGGAAGAGAAGTGGTTGTGTTGAGTGGCTGAGACCGGGAAGGGACTACTGCCGCCCAACCGAATACTAAGGGCGGAGTGGGAAAAAAACACTACAACAAAGTGATACCCTTTCTGCTTGTTCTCGTCACTGAAGTAGAAGAGGCGTGAAGCGTGGAACAGAAGCTCCACCAGGTAGTGAGGGACCAGCAACACCAGGCCCAGTCGGTGGAGGCTGAACGGTCAGAGCACAGAGATCAGCAGAAGAACAGAGAAGAACTAATGTCTTTGTTTACTCTTCTTCTCTATACACCAATCAGCCACAACATTATGACCACTGACAAGTGAATAACATCGACCATGTTGTGATAATACAGTGTTCTGCTGGGAAACTTTAGGACCTTTTGGATTCAGGTGGATGTTACTTAGACGTGTACCACCCACCAAGACCAGGCCAGACATCCCCCACCCCATACCAATGACACTCCTTGATGGGAGTAGCCATCCGCGGCAGGATGCAGCCTCCAAACTCACTAGATCCCAGACCCATGTCCATTCTCTGATGAGTTTCGGAGGCATGAAGGAGACCTACACAATATGAGGAAGGTGGTCATAATGTTATGCACGATTGGTGTATCTAAAGACTCCTTGTGCAGAGGAACCGTCATCTGCTCAGTTTAAAGAAAATATATTGGGCACATTAAAGAATGAGCCGCTACTTCTCACAGTCCATCAAGGAACAAATAAAATCAATGACTCATAAGCTCATAGGCTACAAGATGGTGTGTGGTGGACTAGTGTCAAGTGAGGGGTCAGAGCTGTTAATTTTACTGTTCCTTTACTGCACTGCACACACATATAAAACTATTTTACAAGACACTGGTTTGAAGCCTTCTCAGTCTTCATTAGGGTAAATCATGTCTGTATTAGACACACACACACACAGAGAAAGCTTCTCCCTGAGAGTTTAGATGAATTATATGACTCACTTTAAGACATAGGCACCCGTGATGTGGACAACGTAAAGGCAAATGTAATAAAGCTGGCGGGGGATGTCTTCCTACGGAAATAAAACAAAGCAGGTGAGTTTGTGTTAGTAACATTTGTGGACACATATCAGGAGGACAAAACAGACGGCGATGAACCGTCTCCAAAATTAAGCCACGACAAGTACGCGGCTCAGCTTCGTATGGACACAACTGATATCGACAAAATAGCCAAAGATCTTTGCTCACATGTTTTATTAAATAAACCTAAAAATTAAAAAAAAAATAAAAAATCAATGTGCTTTTTTTCCCACAGAAACAGAAGAAGGGGCATTAATAAATAATAGCTGCCTCATCCTACCCTTGCTAAGACTCAAGTCAATTTGATGACAGCAAGTAAAATAAACTTCTATCCCAGTCTGATTATTTCTGTGAAGACACCATAAAACAAGACAAAAGGACTCCGGTTCTTAAACATCTACAACTACACCCCACCTTACTACATCAATATCCAAAATCAAAGCTAAGGATCAACTGGACGTGTTTGGGGAGTCATCCGAGTGGCTTTTTTTCAGATCTAAATGGTTGGTGGGGAGTTCATCGCCCTGAACTGAGATAGTTTTTCCCCCCAATGTTACATAGATGGTGAACCTTTTTCTAAACGAGCCACTTATAACACAGTCTTAGCATGTCCCCAATCATCCAGGTCATAGTATATCCAACAACAAGCTGAAACAAGAGTGGATGGACTTGTCAGGTTTCTTGAAGACGTTTCACCGCTCAGGCTAACAGGTAAAACAGATTCCTCCAATTACAGGTAAGGTCGTTAACGGAAGTAATGTGAGGTATAATGATCAGATATTAAAATCTCATCTCCTCATCTGTATTTTAGAGCTGAAGAAGCTACTTGGATTTGTGATTAAACGTCTCCAAGAAATCCTCCAGGTCCAGTTTGTTTCAGCTTTTTTTTTTTTTTTGACCGTCTGTCCCCAAAAAGTTGAACCTCTGATGTTCGTGAGAGAACAATTTGCTGGAGGAGAAACTTCCCACATGTATACATTTGCTTTTGAATATTCCATTGACAAGTAACTGCACATTAAAGTGTGAATATATAACTACAGAATTACTGAGATGACTCTTACCTTCCGTACTTTTTGAAAGTACAGCTCGGGAAGGGCATGGAGCCAATAGGCAATTTGGCAAATGTAGAAGAACTTGACCTGAAATCTAGATGGAGGAAAGGTTGTGCAGAGGACAAGAGAAGTGAGAGTGTCATTTCAAGCATTGGAGTTAATATCAGCATGCACAAGACGATGTAACTATTACTAAAAAACACAAGCAAAAGCGCCAACATGTCAAGCCAGTGAGAAAGCGACACAACCTGACATCAACCTTTGAACCTTTGAAATGCATAATAATAATAAAAACATCACTAGCAGTAAAATGTAAAGCGTGTGCTGTAAAACGGTGCATAAATTTGACTTACACCATGAGTGTGTGTGGGTAACCCTCCCATAGGAAAGTAGGATTTGTGGCAAAGTCCTCCTGTCAGAGAAAAGAAGACACTGAATAAGATGAATCCTAAAGCAGCCGGGGACAGAACAGTGTTTCCTGCGACTCGTGCCCCTCGTACCGCTGTGAGGATGCTGCAGCCCCAGATGAAGGAGAACAGGTAGAACGCCGCGAGCTGTCCGGACTCATTGAACTTGCTGTGTTTGGTTTTTGACAGGTGCAACCTCCTATTCATCTTCTGAAAAGTAAGAAGAAACATTGCGCAGGGTGGACAGATTAATATACTGTACACTTGTATATATTCTTGTCCAATTCTGTGTTGCAATGGCAAGGAAATGTCCCTTATGATGGCATAAATAAACAATGTCTTACGTCTACTGTATCATCTACTGATGTAAATAACATTTTCACTGTTAGAGTATGGCTCCAGTACTTACACCTATTGTAAAGTGTTAGTTTTAGTTTTGAGGAGTTTATGTGTGTGACACGGCCTGTTACTGGATAATAACCAAGTAGAATATTTGGGCCTTTTTCTTCCTTGCAAACAAGTTGTAATTTAAAACCCTGTACACAGAACGTTGCCCCTAACTCCTAAATTTCAGAAGAGAAAGACAGAAGACAGAAGACAAACGTCTTTGAGTGTCCCCGGAGTACGGTTTTAAGACACGGAAGAGAGTCGTTTTATCCCTTTAAGACAGATTTCTATTTAACAATCATGTAAACATGTAGCACGGAAAACACACTGGTATAAAGTCTATGCAAATCCATCTCCGAATGATATATTCGAGGGTACGTAGGACAAGGCAGATGCCAGGAGAAACATGAGCACTGTTTCCATCACAATGCTTTAGTTCACACACAGGCGGAAGAATCACATTACAACAGGTTACAGTTTTCTTGTAAAAGAGACAAGTGTGCAAGGGGAGCTCCTTAAACACAGATGCGGCTCTACTCCCGTCATAATACATATGCAAATTTAAGAAAATCAAAAAAAAAAACATGTTAAACAAAGTGAGCCATCGTGACGGTGGCGCTGGTGTACTCACGTCGAGGATATATTCTTGTATCAAGGCGTGAAGGATGACCGCAATGAGCAGGTAGAAAAACACGGTGGCCACATCTTTAGGCCCGTACTGGTAGTGGTTCACAGGTTCGCTTTTCTCATCTGCAAACGAACAAGGACAGCACCCGAGACACGTGGTTAAGGCCTTAAAGCACAGACGGGTTAAAAAGCAGAGCAAGCGATCAGCGGAGTGGCGGTTTTCATCTCACCAAGAACTTGAGTTACGTTGTACTGGACCGTGATGAACATGATGGCAAACTTTGCTGTGACCTGGAATGAGAAGAAAGAAATGAGGTTACTGGACTTACAGGTACAGACTGTGAACATCCTGTCATTTCAAGCATGTGTGCGATGAATGAGGACTGCAGTGTCCCTCCAATATCCAATAGCTCCGATAATTGGGGTCTGGAGACCTCCGGGAGCTGCCTGGAGGGGCTCCCAGGAGACTCCGGCAAAAATAAAAAGAAGTTCACCAACACTCCTACGATGACTCTCATTGTGTCAAAACGTGTGTGTGTGTGTCTTGGGCCTGAGTTTTCCCTTAAGTGTAGGCATTAATAACTCTGCACCAAGAGAGAGCACACCTCTGTCCTCACAGACTGTGGTTGATTAAGACTCAAATGAGATCAAAGAGGTGATGTGGGAAGTGGGCAGATATTTTCACAGCATTTCCAGTCAGGAGGCTGGGTGTGGGTGGGGACAGGTTACCTTAGCCATGTAAAAGCTTTCAGTCTGTCTCGAATCGCCGGTAATAATATTAATAAACGTGCAGCATGCAGGCAGACATTTAATTCTGACCATCTTTGCAGCCAAAGGCCAGGAGCATTTAATGGTTAGCTGTGGAGGCAGCGGGGTTAGCCGACTGGTAAGATGACCTGTTGGCCGTGCCAGTGGGCCTCCTCACCATCTTCTTTGGCAATCAGGGAGACATATGAGACGGGGAAGAGAAAGACATGCTAGCGCCCTGCCCCTGGAGTGCTGCTGTCATGTCAGCTAGCGACAGTTAGCATCTGCTGCTAACCCTTACTCGTCACACAGTACCTCAAACATCAGGCCGAGCAGGACAATCATGGCCAAACACGAAACCATGTCGGCGTGGTTCTGGATCACAAACTCGTGGCTCAGCACCGGCGGGCTCTTGTTCTTCTTGCGGAAACCCATGGCTCACCGACGGCACTATGCCTCCTTCTCCACCTCCACCTCCTCCTCCTCAGGCTCCGGGCTGCCGTCTCTGAGTGTATCGGGGTTTGGAGCTGGAGCCCTTCCCCTGCGCGTCTCCACAGATGGATACTAGCGCGGATCCCTCCACCAGAGTCCCCGAGCACAGTGAACCGCTGCTCGTGTGTTTAAATGCAGTCATGAAGGCGCACCGCACCGCACCACAGCCAAACACCACACAACACCCACTTTCTCTGCCTGCCGCTGCCTGGTAAAGTCAGATGACGGGCCCTCCCACTTCAAACCCCCCCATTCATGAACCGCCCAGTCAGTGTCATTGACGTAGGAGGAGAACCCGGGCCCGTGATGCCTTCACGTACTCCACGTAAGCAGACAGTATGTTTTTACAAGTGGTGAAGGTGCCCCCCCCCCTCCACCATGTATACTAGTGTGACACATCAAACGTTAGTACGTCATCATCTAAAAATATAAGGCTGTTTGTAAATGTTATAGTATATCAGAATAGCAGGGTGGACAGCCAGAGGCTCCAGGTTCTGCTTCCTGGTTCTGGTGAGTTGATTAATTGCAAACTTACACCGGTAAAATAAAAGTCATCTTAGATAGTATCACTTGCATAGCCTTAGTTCTAATTATCTATTTCACATTCATTGTTATATTAATATTAAATAGCATGATATTTATACATCCCCATGCATTTTTACAGCAATGTCTTCATTATTTTTTTAAAAACAAAAATGTCCACGCCATAAACGTGACTTGGTGCGTCCTATCCTCATCTCACATTATTTGTGTTTCTCCATAAACAGTACATGCTTAGGACAGTAGAATAATAAAATATAACAAAATAAAATAAAATAAAATAAAATAAAATAAAATAAAATAAAATAAAATAAAAGGGCAAGGACCAGTCAAAACTTCACAAACTGACACAACTAAACAATAAAAAGCAGGCAAAGCCATGAAACAGAAAAACACACACACACACAAATAAAAATGAATCTGGGCCACCATCTTAGGTCTACACCTATCAACCAAATATTATCACAAAATGTCAAAAATAACCGTAATGAAAATTTACATTAAAGTATTAACGTGACATATTATTATATATTATCTTTTGTCTGTCAATACATATAAAGGTTGAATTCAGGAAATGGAGATTTTGACTGACTATCAATTTTGAAACTCTATAGGATTGTGTGCCTTTCTAACTTGAAATGTAACTCACTACTTAATTTAATTAAAATAATTTCTTTCAATCATAAAGTGACTCAAATTGTGTGTACTATATTTTTACCAGGTGACCGGAAGTTGTAAATTTGACTCGGATAGGTAAGTCGGTCACTAGGTCGTCTGACTTTGTGTGACTTTTAACATTATTGTAATAGCATAAAACATAGTTTCTTTAAACACGACGGCAATGATAATTTTCAATACTTGACGCCTTCCGAAGTAGCCGTCATATTTGTTACCGTAAATGGAAATACACGGCGGAAGGCAGTTCAATTTAGGCGACTCGATAGCCACCAGGCCACAGCCAGCGTCCGTCTAATTAAGTAGTTCATTAAATAAAAAAGGTGTTATTTGAGGCTTTCGGTGTCGTGTTAGGCATCTTCGTTTTTGCAAAATAAAACATTTATTCGGTTATAGTTCTGTCGTAAAATAAAATATGGTTATTAGGTAACCAGCTGACTCAACTTGCTGCGTGCAATACCTAGCGTTTGGACACTAGAGGGCAGCATAAGACAGACTGTTGTCGAGCACAGTACTCGCAGTACTACAGCAGGGCATGAATACTCGTCCAAATACTTAGTACACGTAGCCCGGCTAGCTCAGTCGGTAGAGCATGAGACTCTTAATCTCAGGGTCGTGGGTTCGAGCCCCACGTTGGGCGCATTAACATTTTTCCCCCACTTCCTGTAAGCTCAAAATGTTATAACTGACATATAACATGATCATAACAATAATGTTCATTTTTTTTGTGGCTACAGGTTCTCCAAGGGTTTTTTCTCATTGTTATTGCATTATATAAGGGGTGTCAAACTGATTTTAGTTTGGAGGTCACATACAGTCCAATTTGGACCAGTAACACAATAGCGTAATAACCTATGAGTAACAACAATTCCATATTTTTACATTTAATGAACTATCTTTCAAAATAATAATAATAGTAATAATTTCTTAAGAAAACCCAGTTCAGTTTGGGCTCATTGCTGCCATCTTCTTTTACTAAAACACAAATTAGGGCTAGCAGTTATTTTCATTGAAAAATTGCGGTTCTCTATGTAAACCGAGCACTCGGTGGCAACATAAATCACAAACTATGTTGAATGGAAGATTTATTTGAACAATTTTAACATCTAAGAAGGACTAATAGAAAAATGAATGAATGAAAGAAAATGTACAGCCTCACGAATGACTCACATGTGTTAGGATTGTATTGTCATTGCATTACTTTGTCTTGCTGATCAAGCTGTGAAGGTCAGACAGGACTGTAAATATGTTATTAAATTCATTATTTAATCTTTAATCATCGTTACAACGATTTTAGCTATATTCAATGTCCAGTTTCAGTGGTCTATTTTATGAACGCAGGTTTTATTTTATTTAGATTAGAGTCAGCCAAACGCTGGCATGCACATGCACACAGCTGCTGTCATTGGCCCAAAATATTACTTATCAAGATTATAACTGTACCACGGTAAATGATCACATGAAAAGAAATGGTTAACTCCTCACTGTATTCACGTATGTAATTTACCATTTTCAGCTGCCTGAAATTCAGATTTCGGTTCAGATGTGAAGAGCTGTTGCCTCTCTTTTCTCTGGAAGCGGCCAAGAGGGAGGGAGGAGTTTAAACAAAGGCCCTCTCCACATAAAAAAATGGAGGCTTGTGCAGAGAAGCCATGGTGTCCTGCTCCCAGCACTCTACATGCAGCCATTTCTACTTCTGGAGACTTCCACTGAGACATCTACCGTCAGATTCTACACCTGGAAGCTTCCAGACACTGTTAAATGGGGTTTGTATGTCAGATATACTCACGTTAACCACATTATTTTGTGTTCTGAGACGTAGCTCTGTGCTTATTTTTCTTCCCCTGTCTCTGACTCTCACAGTGCTGCCCCTGCCTGCACTGAACAAAGATAATTACTCAGGAAACATTTCGGCCAATCAGGCGCGGCCTTGTATCTCGCCTGCGAGGAGAGCGACCAGTCAGGATCCGGCTAACATCGCCGGGGCCTGATCGCCTTGCCTGAAGAGCGGAGCCTTCCCCGACTGAGGGCTGAGAGTGTCCTCCATGTTTTATAAGTGTTGACATAACAGTGTGTCAGGCAGCCATGCATCCACAGAGGTAAGCTCTGTCTTTTTTATTTCAGCCTTCTCATACCAACATGGCTTCCTTCTTGTTGTTGTGGTGACTATTGGGTTCTAATGATGAGTGTGCACACCTTAAAGTCAGTTTAGTGTGCAGAAGGAGGAGGAGCTGGGGTGGATTGGAGGCCTCGTCAGGCCTCTGTGCTCCACAGCGCTGAGGGTGGGGGGTTGGGTAACGACTCTCACCCTTGCTCTCTCTCTATGTCTCAGGGTCACATGGGTGCCCCAGACAACCAGGCTGCCATACAGGAGGCAGAGTGGACCATGGCAAATCCTTTTCCTTTTTTTATAATGCAAAAGAGAGCTGGATTTAAAAATGGCACCCACATCTCCCTTTCTGTTGTGACAGTCTTGTGTTGCAGCCTGGCAGAGAGAGAATGGGGGATGGGCAATGGACGAGGAGGAGGAAGGGGGTTATTATGTACCCTTTGTAAGTGGATTGGCTCGGTCCTGTTTTCTTGTGTCATGCCAGGCCGGGGAATAGACGCAGGGGGCAACAGATGAGCTTGTTAGCAAGAAATAGAGTGCAGGGCTCAACTCAGTACTGGCTTACACGTTTGTGTATATGTAAAAAATAAAATAGAAACTGAAAACTGAATGAGCTCACATGCATTTGAGATAGTTACTATACACTGTGGTCAGAGAACGAGCCGCCAATAAACAAACCTTTCGTCTGAGGGCAGTGCTCTGAAAGTTTTTCCAGTCCTCCTTTTTAGAAATAACGTGCTAAAACTCTAGGTTATTTCTGCTGAGAGTCACAGGCCTTGAGTTTACTGCCCCTGGCTGCTTTGACTCCACAGTACTATTGTGAAACTGCTTCCTTCACTCTCACACAAACAGTGGCCATTTTGTGTTGAGGGAGTTCTTCTTGGGAGAACTTTAGTCTTCCCTTCGCAGATCAGACAGCAGGACCGAGGAACCACATGAGGCTTCACGGCATTTTTTTACGTGACGGGTATTTAAAATGCTTTGTTTCCTCTGAACTGTTCTGTTTTTGGTTTGTTCCTCTGCGCCCTTTCATGTTTTTACTCAAACAGGAATATGAAAGAAATGTAAAACAAGGGGTTTTACATGTTGTCAGTCAAAATTGGGTTTGAGAAACCAAAAAAAAGCGAGGCATGTTTACCTGTATGACATGTTTCTGCGTCCTTTACTCGGAACAACCTCTAAAATTACAGCAAGGACAGAAACATCCTTAAATAAATGTATGAAAACAAGTCACAGTTTCTTGCTTCTAATGTGGATCACAGGATCTCGTCCAGGACACAGACAGGACGGTGCGCTGTGTTACATCATGCTGCACCGTTTTAGCAGTGTCAACTGCGTGGGGGAAACAAAGAATGATTTCTTTCTCGTGTGGCCTGACACAAGGCATTTCTATGTACACAACAGGCTGAAGATAGCAATGTTTCAATCTGCATTTTCTCAGCTCTAAAACCAAAACCAAAACTTTTGCTTCCTCCCGGTGTCCGTGTGTGCATGAAGTGAAGGGTAGATTCACAGTTTGATACGTCAGTAACGCTTGGCGTCTGGAACGAATTATCTGGGCCTTTTTTATTTATTTTTTTTTAGAGGCAGCGTAGCCTATAAACACGGTAACAGGAGGTGACTTTGACAGCCACTGATTTATGCACCGCAGCCACAAATATGACCCCCCCCCCCCCTCCAAAAAAAAGGCCCTTCCCCTGGTTTGTGCTGTCTTGATCAAGAAGAGCGGGCTTAAACCGAAAGAAAATACAAGCGTCTAATGCAGGGGGAAATCTCTGCATTGCAGCAAAAATGCTTTTTAAGAGGAAGAGGGGAGCCTGCACGCTGCGATCTGTGTGGCACGGCGCAGCCGACCAATAATGTTCCACCCTGTTGGCCCTCCAGCCAATTGCAGCTGCAGTTGAGGTTAAAGATTGACAATCAGAGGGAGAGCAGCAGGGAGAGCAAGGGCCTTCTGGAAAATTCCACAGCCATCTTTGATTCGCCCTTTTCTGCCTTATATAAAATCCAGGTCAAATCTTTCTTTTACGCCAGATATACTGCGCATATTAACAGCATACTTTTGTTATGAAATTAAGTGTTGGGAGACGTGCTTGGGCGAGCGTGTTCTTATTGGTAATTTTTGCTTTTATTTGTGAAACCTAACCACCTCGTGGATGTGTTGTCGTTCTCAGGAGAATTACGTGTTAATGGTGTGCGTTTCTTCATTTATCTGCATGTGGGGGTTCTTGTGAAATTGATTGCATCCCGCAATCATACAAAACCTAATAATGCCTCTGGGGTTTCGTGTCGTAGGATGTCTTTTCAGTCAATGGTACTAATCCCAGCTGTTTTCAATGGTAGCTCCAGTGGAGGCTGACGTTGGCGTTGAACGGCCTTTTTCTGGATTTCCAAATGAAGTCATACGACACACATTTGCCCATTTTAATGTGTAAAAAAAAAAAAAAGAAGAAAAAAAAGCCTGTTCTTTTGCGTACAGATAATAGCTTTGCCAGGATCTCGCTGTGTTTTACAGTGTGTATTCCCTTTCTTGAAAACTGAATCTAATTATACTATGACAGCAGCATTCACAGGAAAGGAGGGAAGCCAAGATTGCAGGAAAGAAAAAAAAAAAAGATGAGTGCTCCTCATTTTACTGGATTTCCCGTATCTCCCTGTCTGCGTTTCTCCTCGCTGTGATTGCCCGTGAAGCTCTGTCCTAACATTTTTTTTTTTTTTTTTTTTTGTAAATGTTGGACTGTAATCTCCACAGATCTCTCTCTGGTCCTTCTGCATGGATGTGCCAGTGCCTGAGTCTGAGCCTCCGAGTGGGGGATGGGGGAGAGGGGGGAGGGGAGCAAGCTGTGGCCTCCATTTTCTGTGACGAGAGAACCCTGCTCGTCTCTCACAGGAGTGGGATCTTAAGGCATTGACTCAGTGTTGTTTCCTTTTTCTCTTATCAGGTACTACAACACTTGCAGAGGGGAATACAGTGTTTTCTTGAACCTGGTCTTTCTGGATTATATCTGGATTTATTTGCCTGTACATCTCCTTGTGGATCATAGCTCTTGATCTGAGAGAGCTCTTTGGATAATCATACCTTTGTACCTCTGGTCATTCTGTCGTCCCGGTAGCTGCGGCAGTGTCTTGCCATTGGCGCTATAAGTATGTATATAATAGGGCTTGTTCAGCAGCTATGAGCTGCCTGGTGATGGCGAATGTTCGCTCTCTTTTCAGGGCTCTGTTACACGTAGCAGAGTGACTTGGCTAACGCTTTCTTACTTTCATGTGGGCCTCGTTTGTTCACTCAGTCCGGAACAGGAAGGCCCCGGAGGGGTTGGGGCGAGTGTGTGTGTGTGTGTGTGTGTGTGCGTGTGTGCGTGCATGTGAGACAGTTGGCAAGCTGAAACAAGATACCCATGTGCCATATTTCTGAGGATCCTCTGCTCAGCCCATGCCTGTCATTTCAAGTTGTGTTTTTATTCGCTCGAGTCTCACTTTGATAAGCTGTCTGTGATTGCTGCGTCGAAGGTCTGAAGGAACAGAGGAATGCGTTCAGAAAGTCTTGATTTACGTGAGCTACAGTTTTGGAGTTTTGGATGTAACAGTGCTAGGTGTTGTGTTGTGTTTGGTGGAATAAAGAGATTAAGTCATTGTTAAAGCTCTGCGCTGTGGAGGATGGTGACTTGGCGTTTGAACGAGCGCAGGTTTAGCAGCTGATGTGATCGCATCTAATCTCTTTTTACAGTTGTCAACATGTTCATGAAACCCATCGGGATACACATTTTAACCTCACCGTGCCTGTCAGCGAACTGACACTTGGTCAACTTTGTGAGGAATGTCTCTTTAAGGACGGAGGAGGGGACGTGGAAAGCATTCCTTTAGTTTCAAAAGTGGAGGAGAAGAAAAAAAAAAAAGCTTATCCCACAAATGCGGTTGACCTTTGAGTTGTAGCCTGAAAACCCGTCGTCCTGGCTGGAAACCAGAGCCGCAGCCAGAGCTATGAACTGGTCAAGTGTGTGACCTGTCAAGGGTCCTCGGGAGGGTTTCCTTCTCTGGGCTCGTGAATAAAGGCTACATCCTTGGAGCTAGGCCCTCTGTCGCTCCGACAAAGGAGGAGCCAAACTCTCAAAGACCTTCATTTATTGCCGACCCCTTTTATTCTCATCCTTTTTTTTTTTTTCTTTCCCTCAAATGAAATTAGATGCCTTGCAGGAGTTAAGGAGGAGTAGAGACCTTGGAAACCTGGCTTTGCCACTTCTAGATGCGTGTTATGTTCTGTGATTGATTCACAATAAACTGATGTATTGACGCACAGTCGGTTTGGAAACGAAGAAAGTGGAAGAGGCCGACTCTTTTAATTAGGATTTGAGGAACAGTTGAGACTTGCAAGGCATATTTAAACGTTTTCACGTGTTAGATGAATCTCTTGCCGCCGGTCTCTAAGAATGGGTCTGTGTCCTTCGGGGGTACGTGGTTGTTACTGAAGGGGCTTGAGGCACATACTAACAATCGCCATGAGAGCCTGTCCCTTCTGTGGTATAGACCAACTCCCTCTGGCTTGGGTTTCTTGTTACATTAGGTCTGTTCACAGTTTCATCATAAACAAAGCCCAGTGCAACGGTCGTGACCACGTTGGAGTGAAATCTTAAATATCTCCTGAAGGACCGAGGTGCGGGGTAATGTTAGCTAAATGGCCCTATGTGTCGCCGTGAATATCAACTTGTGCTCGGTGGAGAGGAGTGTTGCCATGGCGATCGTTGCCATTCGGTCCCTTGGAACATAAAGAACATTTTCAGGCTCCGATTGCCACAGATAATATGGAAAGGACCCGAACTTCATACCACAAAGTCAGAGATGTGGCGAAATGAAATGAAAACAATAACAGTGGAAACCAGCAGAGTCCCTATTGACAGGTCCTCGGGGACCCGGGTGCCTTAGGTGGTGTTCCACTTGTTTACTGTTATGCTGATGTGGTTTCAGAACACCCTTTCTGACTTTGTGTTCGCCTCTCTTTCTGTGTTTGTGTGTGCTCTCGTTCGGTGCTCTGCAGTCTGGCTGAGGAGGAGATAAAGACCGAGTCTGATGTGGTAGAGGGGATGGATGCATCTGTGCGATCCAAAGGTAAGTCTCTGAGGCCGAGTGTCTCGCATTAAGAGGCAAACCTCTCACCGCTTTATATCAAAGGATGTGGAGAATATTTACTGTGTGTTTTGACAGCAGAGTCTAATACAATTTGTTGTTTTCCTGCAACAAATATAATCCATCACGGCTGACAGTCTGCTTATTTGTGTTGTGAGTAGAGGAAGCCATCTAGGCATTTGTTATAGTCAAGTAGTAATTTGATATGAATAAGTAGCATCTTCAATAAACATTTTTAGTTGCTTTTGGCTGACAATGTGAAAGCTTACAAAATACTAAAAGCCAAATTAACCAGCTCAAACTAATTTAATGCAAAGTACACTTCCTCCCCTGGTTTCTCACTGAGCTCCGAGAATGAGGGATGATGGGAATGATGTAACATAGCTCTGTTTTCTTTTCTTTAATTATTTAATCAAGGTAAGCTGAATTATCGTCTTAGCACCTATCTTTTAATCTTCTTTTATAATGTGTCGGTCCCTAGTGCAGTGAATACAATACGCGTGCCTCCTTGATGTGTGGTAAACCTGATTTTCTCTGCGCACCCAGTCCCTGATCCACCAGGGTCGGCCGAACGGTCGGCAGTACCACAGAAGCGAAAGGTCTCGAGTCCCACGCATTCCCCCAATGGACACTCTCCCTCAGACACGTCCCCGAGCCCTCTCAAGAAGAAGAAGAAGCCGGGGGCCGTGAGCTATAACAACAAGGACCAGGTAAGGGCTCCATTATGGCCATTTCACCATCTGACTTGTCCTCAAAAGCTGCTTCTTTAAAATAGGATTATAATCCGAAGCCATTCATCACGTTGAATGTAACAAATTAAAGCAACTAGCTCATAGGACGTGTTGTTTAATCACATTTGAACACGTGTGTTTATAGTCAACCAGAGGGAAGGAATAGTGGACATTTTTAGAGTCTCCATTGGAAAGCAGCCATAGTGTTAATATAGTTTAATAGATGTTTTCATAAATAGTTATTATAGTTCTGGAGAGAAGTAGACTGACAGAGCCCCCGCCAACCTAGCACCGGGAAGCTGGAGGTTCACAGTGTTTCTGAGGCAGTTTGATCTCGATTCTGACAGGGTATGCTGGTGGTGCTTGTCTAGCTACACAACTAGAAAGATGCCAAAAAAAAAAAAAAGTGGAGCTTACCAAATTCGCCTGGAGCAGTCAGGCCTCTTCTTTAGTTAAGATTTGCCAAATTTCTCAGAGAACCCCAATGTGGACCATGACTGTGTGCTGGTAGTTTAAAAATGCAGCAGCCTCTAACAGCGTGTCCAACATTGACAGTGGAGAGTAGACGTCTGGTGTATATTTGGAGTTTAGTGACTAATGAACACTAACTTCTCTTTTGACACTTGTTGTGTTTTCTACTAAAACGTGACATCAATCACCAGTTGTCATTTATGTCCACTTTGGTTGTATTTAGGTGTGAAGCATTGTGGTGCTTTTTTTGCTTGCTGGATTAATGTAGCACTGAGTGAATCCCTTGAGTACCTTTAGTTGCATGATACTGAAAGATAATTTTAGACACGGTACACTGTGTTGACGTAGACATACTTTATATGTTCGTGATAGCGTTAGAGTACATGGTTCGGTTCTCTGGGTAAATAGGACAAAATAGTAGCACTTGAATTATACCACGATAATTAAAAATCAAACACATATCTCCAGACCATTTGTGCTGGGAAACATTACGTTGAGCTGTGAAACCAAACGAGTCGGCCTCTGTTTACTTGGTAACGCTGCATCAGGGAGGCAGTATCTGTGTTCCTACCAGAGAACCAAATCATGTGTTGTGTTTACTCTCAGGTGAAATTCGAGGCCCATGCTTATGCTCACACACCCTAGAACCTGTTGGGTTAGTTTTCAGTTCAAACTGTCACTTTATTAGATGTTCAGATAATTTACTCATTTGCTTAACAACTATTTTACGTTGGACTTATTGTGTTTTATTAGCTGCTCACCCTGCTCATCCCACCGTACTGCTGCCTTGTTTCTGTTGCACTGCACCTTTTTGTGTTCCTGCGTGTTTTTTGAAACCTGCCCCCCTGTTTCTCTTGCCTGCATTTCAGTCAGAGCTAAGACATGGTCCCTTTTACTATATGAAGCAGCCAGCACTCACCACAGACCCTGTTGATGTTGTACCGCAGGACGGCAGGAATGACTTCTACTGCTGGCTGTGCCACCGCGAGGGCCAGGTGCTCTGCTGTGAGCTCTGCCCCAGGGTGTACCACGCCAAGTGCCTCAAACTACCAGCCGAGCCCGAGGGCGACTGGTTCTGTCCAGAGTGTGAGGTATCTCGTTGACGACATGTGTATTTGTGTCGGTGCGCACAAATTACCGTGGGACTCGAGCTTGCGCTGTTGACAGAAAGGAGTGTCAAACTATGTGCCATGAACGGCTTTGGCCACAAAGGGGGAAACAAATAAATGCGATCACATGACACATGGTATGACATCCCTGCAAGCCAAAAGCTCACGCTGTAATCGAGATATTAGAGGAGTAAAATTTTAACTTGCGTATTTATTATTTTTGTTCCCCCGTGGCAAATTTATACATATATAGACGATGATCTAAAGTTTCCCAAAGATCTAAGTAGCGACCTAACTAGCGTTCGTTTCTTTTACGTGGTGTTTATTTAAATGAAATATTCATTGACGTCATTATTTACTTATTTTTCAGAAAATAACAGTTGCTGAATGCATTGAAACCCAGAGCAAGGCGATGACGATGCTGACAATAGACCAGCTCTCCTATTTGCTGAAATTTGCACTCCAAAAGATTAAACAGCCTGGGGTAAGGGCTTTTTGTATAGTTTGTGTCCAGATGTGTTTTTTTTTTTTTTCTTTAATTCAAAACTTGTGAAAATATGCCGTGCACATTTTTCTGGCTAATGCGTCTGTTTATTTTTCCTGTTTGTGTGAAACGGGCAGACTGAGCCGTTTCAGAAGCCAGTGTCTCTGGAACAACACCCGGATTATGCGGAGTACATCTTCCATCCCATGGACTTGTGTACTTTAGAGAAGGTACTAATATTTATGTTGTAATTGCGGATTGAAATTGGAGAACGGGCATTTGTACAAACACAACTAAACGATATGCTGTATACACGCCATAATATGTGAATAATTGATTTGATTGAAGTTTCTCGGCTTTAATTTTAGTATTTTCACTTTTGATAGAATGTCAAAAAGAAAATGTACGGCTGCACTGAAGCTTTTCTGGCTGATATGAAATGGATCTTACACAACTGCATCATTTACAACGGAGGTAGGCCACTGTAAAATACATATTTATTCCGTCTCTAAATATACAAGTGGAAAAAGTTAAATAAACACGTGACTTTGTTCCAGGTAATCATAAATTAACTGCGACTGCAAAGGTTATTGTCAAGATCTGTGAGCATGAGGTAAATAAGCTTTACTAACCTAACGATGACAACATCTCTGTAAATGTTTCATACTTATTGATGTATTTTGTGTCGATTAATGTGCATTTTTAGATGAATGAGATTGAGGTGTGTCCAGAATGCTACCTGTCTTCATGCCAGAAAAGGGACAACTGGTTCTGTGAGCCATGTGTAGGTCTTTCTCTTGAATCTATTCACTCTGAGCTTGCTTTCTAGCCCCTTGAAGCGCTATATTTTATTATTTTGCTTGTTCTCCAATAGAGTCAACCCCACCCCCTGGTCTGGGCTAAGCTGAAGGGCTTTCCTTTCTGGCCAGCAAAAGCACTTCGCGAGAAAGATGGACAAGTAGATGCACGCTTTTTTGGGCAACACGACAGGTGAGACAACTGGTTGTGCTGGTTGTATCTGAGTTGTTTGCCTAAACTCGTTTTGAACTTGTTTTAATTTATCACATTATTCGTTGTGCTGCCCCTCCACACAGGGCCTGGGTACCCATCAATAACTGCTACCTCATGTCCAAAGAGATCCCTTTCTCTGTGAAGAAAACTAAAAGCATCTTCAACAGCGCCATGCAAGAGATGGAGGTATATGTGGAAAACATTCGCAAGAAATTTGGGGTCTTCAACTACGCGCCCTTCCGCACTCCCTACACACCCAACAACCAGCTGCAGATGCTCCTGGACCCCTCCAACCCCAGTGCTGGGACGGTCAAGACGGAGAAACCAGATAAACTTCGCTTCAGCTTCGATATAACTGCGTCTCCTAAGATGGTCCTCAGTAAGAGCTCTACACCCAGTGGTATGAGCCGGCGGGTGTCTATGACAGACATGCCTCGGTCTCCCATGAGCACAAACTCCTCGGTTCACACAGGGTCGGATGGGGAGCAAGACATGGAAAAGCCCAGCAGGAATCCTGCCTTCCACTACAGCACTGGGGAAGAATCTATGGACTGTACCGGTAAATACGAGTCTACATTGCCCCGGCTGCAACGAGTGCAGGGTTTGCCTCGTGGAGATATTATAATCAAACCTTTTAAAGCAAAATAACTGAGCTCGTATTATTATTATTATTTATTTATTTTTATTTTATTACAGCGTCTCCTGTTTCGGGGAAGATGGGTCCTGGGGGGAGTGTGACGAGCAGCCCGAAGCCTTTTAACCCTGGACTGGTGCCCAAGCAGGAGAGGAATGCAGGAACAGGCGGCATCCTCAATCTGAACCTGGGTTAGTGCTGACAGTGTGAACATGCCCTGTTCATGTTGAAGACTAATAATCATCGCACAATCATCGAAGTCGTAAACATGTCCCTAAATTCAACACTGCTCTTTTCAGATCGAGTGAAGGCTGAAATGGATCTGAAGGAGCTGAGTGAGACCGTGCAGCAGAAGCAGCAACAACAGGGAGCGCCAGCTGCCCTCTCTACCCCAAAGAGACCCATCAGGAGTCTGGACAAGACTATAGAAAGCTGCAAAGCACAGCTCGGTACATACACTTTGCGCTGTGTTTTGTAACATACTGTCTCTTGGTAGTGCTGTGTACAACATATAACTAAGAATGCAAATTTCTCCACACAGGGATTGATGAGATTTCCGATGACGTGTATAAAGACGTGGATCACAGTGATTCCGAGGAATCGGACTCTAGCGACAGCGAGTACCTCAGCGATGAGGAACACAAGCCAAAGAGCTCCTCACAGGACGACAAGGACAAAGCAGAGAGGAAAGTGTCCAAAGCGAGCACGGATGGAGAGAATAAGGAGGGAGTTGCGGGGACTGGGGATAAAGCCACCCCTGAACCCTTGATCAAAGAGAAGCAAGGCAGCAATGGGTCAGACAGGGACCTCCAGGACAAGCCTCGGACGCCCCAATCTCAACCCCTCACGGACAAGTCCAAAGCTCCGGAGGAGGGCAAAGCAGCTGCTGCTGCTGCTACGTCGGCTGCTGAGCAAGACTCTGATTCTGAACGGGAGCTGGTGATTGACCTGGGGGATGAACACGGAGGCCGAGACTCAAAGAGGGCAAGAAGAGAGCTGGGGACTTCTGGTGTCAAGACTCTCAAAGAGTCTACTGTCAAGTTGGAGGGTGAGAGACGATAATATCATTATATTAAAATGTTCTCAAGTCTTTTTAGAGCACCGTTAGTTATTGACAGCGTTCTTATCTATGTTGTCGGGCTATCACCTTAGTGTCTGAGGTTTTTCTTTCCGGTAGAAAGCCACACATTTAAGTAACAGTTTATATTTTTTCTCCTCAGGTAAACTGCCTTCATCTGCTGCATCCGTCCCAACTGCACGTGAAGTGGTCTCCAACCTGAAGGAGTCCTTGCAACCCTCGATCACAGCGGCACTCAACCTGGTTTCCACTGCAGCCTCTGGTCAGACCAGCGCCGCCACAGTTACCAGCGCGTCGACCAGTGCCCCCTCCCCTGTCTCCACAACGTCCCCAGCACCCGCAGCTGTAAAGAAACAGCGCCCCCTACTGCCTAAAGAGACGGCTCAGGCCGTGCAGAGGGCAGTGGTGTGGAATCCGACCAAGTTTCAGACGTCCTCTCAGAAGTGGCACATGCAGAAGGTGCAGAGGCAGCAGCAGCAGCACGGAGAGCAGTCAGCTGTGCAGACACAGGCCCAGAGTCAGGGGCAGACACGCAGCCCTCAGCAGCTACAGGCGCAGCAGCAGAACTCCTCGAGCACCCGCTATCAGACTAGACAAGCAGCCAAGGGTATATACACCTGCGTAATTATTCATCTCAGCGTGAAACTTAATATATTTATAGACGTATAATTTCCCTCCCTTCATCTTCTGCAGGGCAACAAAAAGACCCATCACAGAATGCGTCCTCATCAACAGCATCCCAGGCCACGTCCGGTAGTTCTTATATGTCAGGAGACTTGCAGATCCCGACTGTCTCAGCAGACGTAGCTGCAGATATAGCCAAATACACAAACAAAGTAAGTTGGAATCCTCTAACATGTGATTAAAAGCCTTTTATAACTTTGCATTGATTATCACCTGTCATATGTCACATATTGTAACGAAAGAAGCCCTGTATAAAACCATAGACCAAATTTACGACCAAATTTAATTACATATGAATGTAATTACTGCTCTGTTAACTGAAAAGTAGTTAAAACTTTGTACTTTAATTGTAATATGACGTGATTTTTCCAAAACTTTGCAGATTATGGACACAATAAAAGGGACGATGACTGAAATCTACAATGATCTTTCCAAAAGCACATCAGGAAATACAATTTCCGAGGTAAAGTGGCATTCAAATAAGTGCTTATTAATGTGTCTTAATGTTACTTGTAGGCGATTCTTATCGGCCTGTGTGTTTTGCTTTTGCCACAGATTCGACGGTTAAGGATAGAGATTGAGAAGCTCCAGTGGCTGCATCAGCAAGAGCTGTCAGAAATGAAACACAATCTGGGTAAGTTTTCAGCTTGCAGACACGTCTGTTACTGCACCTCTGGGAGTTTACGTGTCGTTTATCCAGCCTTTACGTGAATATCATAAAATGACAGATATTTCTTGTATTTCTTTTACATAAACATGGCTTTTAAGTTATTTATTTCCCGTCTCCCTTGAATGCAGAACTGACAATGGCAGAGATGAGGCAGAGCCTGGAGCAGGAAAGAGAACGACTGGTGGCTGAGGTGAAAAAGCAGATGGAGTTGGAGAAGCAGCAGGCGGTGGATGAGACCAAAAAGAAACAGTGGTGCGCCAACTGCAGAAAGGAGGCCATCTTCTACTGCTGCTGGAATACCAGTTACTGTGATTACCCCTGCCAGCAAGCCCACTGGCCAGAGCACATGAAGTCCTGCACACAGTCAGGTAACATAAACACTCTTGTAGTATATAGATCAAATGTGGGCCTCTTACTTGATGAAAAAACTAATGATGTTTATGAATGTGTACTAAGCAGCCATGCAAAGGTCTAGGAAACAGACTCATAAAATCCACCAGCAGATACAAATACCAAAGCATTTGTTCCATTCTTCAGTTTTAATGCAGTCAACAAAAAAAAGAGGAAAAGGCCCAGAACCATTGTTCTTAATTTAGAGTACTGTAGTCTGGGCTGACTTTATGATGGGGGAAGCTGCCTGTGTCAGCCTGTGTTTGCTCTGTGCAAGTGCTTCCGCATTTCAGTGTGTTGTGCTGCTGTTTCCAGTTGCAGATGAAGCTTCTCATCAAGTATTGTGACCCAAAAGTAAAATGTTATTTGACATGTAGGACTCATGGCAGGAAGGATGCAGACGTGATCAGATAAATCAGTTTAACACATAATTAACAATCTACCAGGATGCGGGATTCCTTTAAGTAATCAGAAGATTTATCAGAAGTTTAGTTTCCCTCTGTAATGATCATGCTTGAAATTGAAGGCTCACATCTTCCACTCTGCTTTTATTCACGCTGGTTGTATTCTTTCATTCATCTTGCGTCCAGCATCAGATGCAAAATGACCGTGAAATGAATCTCAGTCCTCACTCCTCTTCTGTCTCCTATTAACCATCCCTATGGACGCCTGTCCCCCAGAAAAAGACTTCTATAACAATACAAATCGCATCCTTGTGAGCTGTATTCATCTGCACCTTGTTACCCAACCTGTTAAATAGGAAGCAGGTCCTGTTGATATACACGGTTTGCATGTTCTCATGGTGTACTTTGTTTTTTTTCTACCAGCCACGGCATCACAACAGGAACCAGAGGCTGAACCCAACTCGGATCCATCAGCCAAATCATCCGGCCTTTCTCCTGCAACACAGACACTGCCTCCGGGCGCAGGATCCATATCAGACAAAAGCAACTCTCCCACATACATGGACAAAAACAAGGACAATGCTGGTGTTACTGTGACCTAACTAATACACTACATGCACAATTTGTAGCTTCAAAACATGGTGCTTAAAGGCCTCTGTGACAAATCACCTAGGTTTTATTCTTTCGCGTATGTACATCTCTTCGCTGGACACGTTTTGGTTCACCCCCATTCTCAGTTTTAACATCTGTGTAAAGGTGGATTCACCATGTGAAAGTAGTCTGTCTTGAGAAAGAAAATGTGAGTCTGTATGTTTTTCATACTGTAGTATATGTTAAGAGTTCTGTTACTACTTTTTTTCTGCTCTGATCATGATTGTATCAACCCACAGAATATTTTCTACATTTTACCACTTTCAATGCTGCTTCTAAGTACTTCATGACTGTTTTATTTTGTTGATTGTTCTCCATATTGAGAGACAAAACATAGAAACAGCCATAAACCTTTGATTCACATTTATCAAGGTGCCATCAGAGATATTTTGAGTTATGCAAGTTTCATATTTGGTTTAAAATAATATATACTTCATGTCAATGAGGTGGTTTGAGTAATGCAAGTTTAAAAATTAGGTTACAACCATGTACTCTTCATGTCAACGGTGGCATTTCAGTCTCATACCAGTTTTGTATTGTAGATCCACATTGTATAAGCCTACATTAAAAATATCGGATTTATTAAAAAGAACTAAAAAAAAAAATTTAAACTGTACAAAGTTTTTGTAAGAAGATACCTGGACAATATTTATAGTGTTATATGTTTTTATAGTATGTTTATTGAAATCACATTTTTATGTGTCTAAAAAAAAAAGTTATTTGAAAATAAATCACTTAACGTGAATGACCTGCTTGGAGCAAAATCTGTTTTAATCAGTTTTACCCAAAAAAGTGATGTAAGTCCTGTTCAGATTGGGTAGACGTACATAGAAACTGCATTTTGGCTGAATATTATTTCCTGTAAGCATGTCTGTTTTGAGATTGTGTCTCGTTCTTGTTTACATATTGTACATACGATAAATGGTATCGTGAAGAAAAAATAAAACTGCTCTTATTAATTTGGTGCATAAATTGTTTAATTTGTCTTCAGAGTCGTGAGAAAACAAACTGATATCACGAGTATAAAAATGTCGTGCTGGGTACACCCTGATAGTTTTTATATTACCAGATTAGAAATAATAAAATAGAAATAAGCACAGATAACTGCTGAACTGCTGTAAATCAAATGAATGGTGAGTAGAAAAAAAAAACACGAGGGTTTCCGCTTGTCGTGAGTTCTCGCGAGATTACGTATCAGCAAGGTAAAGAAAATGGAGGCTGTGCTAGCTAGGTAGCTGAGCGAATCTAAACGTAAGTGCTCAATTGTAACGTATATCGAGACCATGTCCTCAGTGCCTACGTATGTGCGTGCAGAGTTTAATTCTAGGTGTCCGTGTCGTTCGAGACAATTGGCTTTGTCGTTCGTTGCATTAAATACCAGGTAGAGTATCTGCTAACGTTAGCATGTAGCTAAATGAGCTGCTGCGAACAATGTCGGTCGCCATCAGAAACAGGACCTCTCTCCCTCCCTACTTCGCGGTATAACTCAGTGTTGTAGAGCTGGGACGTTTCTGCGGTTTTACAGGCCACTAGGTTCTGGTAGGTACATATGCAAGGCCCAATGTTTCGGTTCTGTTTTGCTAACGAGTGTCGGTTAAATTTAGCCTGGGACATTGTGGACCGCCCTCATTCTGCTCCTGTTGTGGAGCGTTTGCATAAATAACCCATCTGCACCAGGCCAGTTTCTCTGTTTCAGCAACAGTGAAATCTTTAGGGCTCAACACAGCTGTTCAGCTTAGATAATTAACATTAACGTATTTTTCCGGGCATCCCCCGACAGTCTAATGTCATTAAATGTCCACATTGGTTGAGTGTTGAAATCCACAGTAACAGTCTACACATGTGGACAGCTAGACAGAGGGCTGCTATACTGCCCATTGTTATTGTCTGCAGTGTTAATATAACAATGACAATGTAAAGTGATTGGAGTCTTACTAAAATACTACATAATTTGTAGCTGTCACTGTCAGTACGAGTTTTACATTTATTATCATGCGTGTTGGTGCATTTTATCACCAATACACGACCCAATTTAGAACCACATCCTACAGAATAAGGCTAATGTTACTATACTTACTATACTACACTTATGTTGTCGTGTTATTGAACTGTGCCAGCAAAGGCTAGGCTATGTAACTGAAACACTGTCAACGCCAAAAAGCACATCCTCCAAAAATGATCACACCGAACCACCACCTTTCTGATGCTTTTCAACATAAACTGAATATAATAGCAGATATAAAGGTGTAACTAATGGACTGGCAAGTCAGTGAATTATCTGTTGCTCTGTGTTTAAGTTTAATTCAACTTGTCCATTAGTGAAATCTTCCTTTTACACTGTACACTAATATTATCTTCCAGGTTTGGACAGTTTCATTATCTATGGATCCCGTTATGGACTCAATGGAAAATAATAATAATGTCGCTGCTGAAGATCACAATTCAGGTACACCTGGTCTGTGAGTTACCTACATGAACTCTTGAAATTAAGTAATATTGAACTCATTTATTTATTCATTCGTTTTTGTGTGTGTGTTAATTCTGTATCTTTCTGTCTTTCCGCAGAGGAACAGCAAGGCGGGTCAGAAGAGGCGGAGTCCAGTGTTAGGCCGACTTTGTCACAGGTTAGAAAGTCCTGGGGGTTCAGACGGACCACCATAGCCAGAAGGGAATTCATGGAAGAAGTTGGAGAGCTGAGCCACAGCCCCCCGCTCGTTCGAAGGGGCAGAAGTCGTAGAGCCAACCAGAAATCGCAGACCACAGCTGAGACACGGCCCACGCAGAGAGCAGCTCGTACTGCTCGGAGTGTTTTAGACGACCTCCAGTGGTCTGCCCCGTCTTCGCCCGTCTCAGACAGCGGCAAGACAGCATCAGAGGCTTCTGCGGGAGGGAACCTTGATCCCAGCTTATGGCAGGATTTTGGGTCTGCGTTTCACACTGCCTTCTCACTGCTTGGGGGGGAGGACAGTCTGCCTATGACGATGTCAGATGCGCTGCCAACCACTGATGCCACCGAGGCTCCTAATCCACCAGTTGTGGAAGAAACTGAGGAACCTTATGACATAGATGACGTGGAGATTACACAGCCGGCTGCTGTTGACAGTGTGACAGAAGGGGATGGAAGTGATGTGATTTTGATCTCTAGTCAAGAGGAAGACAGTGATAACATGACACTCTTACAGATCAAGGAGCATCTTGCTTCTAGTGGCAGAGGGGCACGAGGGGGGAAAGGTGGAAGAGGAAAGGCCAGAGGAAGGGGGAGAGGCAGAGGAAGAAGTAGGGGAAAGAGTAAAGGTCGAGGCAGAGGAAGGGGGAGAGTAGAGGACCTTCAGTCAAGCCCTGCAGGAGATGAAGACGTAGAGGAAGTGGTGCTTGTTAATCCCTCTGAGCAGCAGCATGTACAAGAAGAAGAAAACGAGTTAAGCAGCCTTCCTGTAATAGAAAAATCACACGTTCACGTGGATGTTGCTTTGAGTCCTCCTCAGCAATCAAGCTCCGACTGTTTAATTCTGGACAGTGACTCCGACCATATTACTAATGAAGCCCCTTCTCAGTTTGATGACGCACCAGAGGAGGGAAAAGAACATGTTAAGATTATTGGAGACAATTCAAGCATATCAGACTCTGAGGGATATGACTCCAATGCTCTGCACTGTATCTGCAGACAGAAACACGATAAGAGGTACACACTCATTTCTGGTAACTAAGCCTCTTGGGCTGAGCTGCTCTTTCCAGGGTTTGCATACCTGAACCTTGTGTTAGTTTCACTTCCTTATTACTGCCGTTTGTTCACTTCTCACAGGTTCATGATCTGCTGTGACAGTTGCCAGGTGTGGTTCCATGGTGACTGTGTCGGTATCAGTGCGACACAGGGCCGTGACATAGAGAGGAAAGGCCAAGATTACATCTGCCCCCCTTGCACCACAAAGAAACAGAGCCAGATAGAGTCTGAGCTCCATCCACAGCCAGTTCCTGAGGTTGGCTTTCCTGAATGCTTAACACTAGGTTCTCCTTGTGAAGAAAGGGTGGGGCAAGAGGAGCAGCAAGCCCCCAAGGTTTGAACTTTATTTGGATTGTTACAGACGGCTCACTGCCCTTTGTCAGAGCCAGTTAGTTTCTTAAATAGTTACTTTTAAGTTTGTGTTTTTTCTCTCATTCCTTATTGACCATAAAGATGTTTCAATTTATCGTCACTGTAATATTTGCGCTTTTAGTCAGTGACTAATTTGCATTACAGAAACCTGTCCTCTGGGTTTAAGACGAGAATCTGTTTTCAGTATACTGTAGTGGAAGAGGAGGAGAAGGCGAATGAGGAGGAGGAGGTGAAGGATGAGCAGACTCCTGTGACAAAGCCAGAAACTAAACCCGAAGCAGAGATGGAGACGGGCTGCTCTCTTCCCCTGTGCATTGGGCCTGGCTGCTCCAAACAAGCGCTGCCAGATTCAGTTTACTGTGGCACTGACTGCATCCTTCAGCACGCTGCCGTCACAATGAAGACACTCTCTGGCCCTAAGGTGCCCAAACCAAGAGGACGCACACAGAGAAAAGCTGCCACAGGCACACCCACTGCAAAGGTAAGCAAATTAAACACAAAGAACGAGAAGACAGTTGTGGTGTGTAGGTAATACATGTTCTTATTGGGTCTTTACCATTATTTTTTTTAACCTGTACCCATAAATCTGTCCCAGGCTCAGAGGTCAGGCCGTATGTCTAAGAGGTTGGCAGGAAAGGTGGAGGAGGAAGGTGAAGAAGAGGAGAGGATTGAGGATGATGGAGAAAAGGAGGCGGCCGCATCTCCTGTAGCCTGCGGGCCCAGTCTCACTGAAGCGCAGACCACTTCCATACCATCATCTAAAATTTGCACAGCGTGTATGTACCATTCAATACTCAAACACATTCAAGCAGTTTGCACACCATGCACAAAGTGGCTCTTTTAGCATCGCCTCCCCCTTTGAGTCATTACGCTACATAACGCAGTCGAACACAAGCACACACACACTCTCTCATATACATGTTCTCTCTGGGATGACAAGTAGCAGTGGTCAACGGTGGGTAAGTATGTTCGCTTTTATAGTTCCTCTGTTGAATCTAAATGTCCAAAATACTTTGCTCAAACAATCATAAAAAGTCAGGATTTCAATATTAGCTAATCACACTCCTTTAAGCCAAACTCAAAACTGACGAAAGCATGAAAGTGAAACACATCACGTGTGTTTGCTGTGTAGTTCTGGTCAGGCAGGATGCTTCGCTGCGCTGGGTATACATACACGTTCTCACAGACAATCATAAATGGCAGTAAAAGAATAATGAACACAAGGTGGAAACAACGTTTTGGTCGGCAGTGATCTCTCATTCTGCAAACATACGTGCACAGTGACCTGGGCTGTTGGCCTTCGAAGAGCTACTAATTCTTGGAAGTGATGCAGTACGGTTTCGTTTTCTGTTTTTCTACCATGAAATGCACATGAATTAAAATGTGCTGCTCAGATTCAACATACAAGGTGCTCACGAAGTCACAACTTTTCCCTCTTTTTCTATCGTTTAGAAAACTGACATCTTTTACGTTTTCATTTCTTCATGCACTTATAATCAGTTACAGGACATACAGTCATTAATCAAAAAAAAAACCTTTATGCAAACTTAGGAAGGAAAGACCAAGGAAATACATTAATGTAACATATTTACAAAGAATTTAACAATACATTTATTATTTACCTTTGTATTAATTCAAGTATTATTTTTACTTAAACTCACTCTATAAATGACTTCTTAATTCATCTGTATTTCTTTTTTCTTTATTATTTATTATAGCAGATTTGATCTTACATATATATATATATATATATAAACACACTAACATTTAACCACTATGTTTTATACACAAATACATAAATATTTTTTAGTATTTGGAAAATTAAATGTTGGATCATCACAGGATCTGTTGCATGTAATCATTTTGTCATGGTTAGTCGTTCCTCAACTTAAAATCAAACACAGCACATCAAATATCGTTAGCCTAATAGCATAATTGCCTAAGTCATTTTTTGAATCGCTTTTACAACATCAATAAAACACACAATGTGCTTGCTAAACATTGTGTATTTTCTTTTTCTTGTTTTGAAAACATTTAAATATGACTTAGTCTAATTATGCTATTAGGCTAATGATATATTTGGTATTTACAGTTTAACAGGAAAAAATAGAGTTGTCTAAACAAGGATGGCAGTATACACTCGTGTTTTCCAGCTGTTTTTTTCTTTTTTTTAAAAATATTTTAAGTGTGAGTCTTCAACACATCAGACTATCAAACCCACAGGGCTCCTTGGTGCCACTGAACACACAGGCTATATGAAGCCTGCTTATTGGTGTCCCACGGTTTGTCAAGGTTGCTCCTTTTCAGAGGAAAACCCTGATGTTCGAGCATCACTCCACCAGGATGCATTTCTTGTTCCGACAGCTGTCCGACGACTCCAAAAGACAGCATCTTGATGATTTGTGTAGTTACTTTCCCGTTGTTGGGGAAGTAATTTGTGGTTATTTTTGTACATAGTTCATGCAATGCACGTCATCACATATTCGTACATTCGCCGCTTCTCTTCTCCGTATGTAATCTTCAAACAAATTTCCAGGGCTCTCCAAAAAAAATCAGTTTTTTACGTCGTTAATCCTGCAGCCTCATGCGGCAATGCAATCTCATGCATCGATACTTCACACACAAACACACACATTCCTGGGCCACTCGTTACACAGACACACTAGTATTAGGCCGGGCAGGATCCTGAATTAATAGGGTCTGGAGAGTTGACTTCTTGTTGCTGCAGAGATGCAGAGTGAACCTGGATGATTCATCAGTCCAGATGTTAGAATGAGGGTCCATCTGGACATTGAAGAAGAGATTAGTTGTCCTGTCTCCATGAAGAAGATTCAAGGATCAACTGGTCACAATCAGTAAAATACTCCATTCCTCTGAGCCTCTTGGACAAGACTTCACCCTGCTCCATGTTAAGAAAAAATACAAAGCAACAAACATGCCTACAAACATCTTTTTTTTTTCAGTGTGGTTATAGAGTTAAATAACCCTGTTGCATACAACGGTTCTAAATCCCCACATACTTCTGCTGACACACACTCGCATATGCCTCCACATTCACATATGTTCAGAGAAATACACAGCTCTGATTTCTAATCATCTCTGTTTCTACTGGAGACTGACCGGAGGTCAGCTTCATTTGTTTTTGTTTTTTTTTTGTCTCCGACCTTCATCACTTCTGTGGATCTTCGTCTCCTTATCCGCAGTTTAGTGAAATCAACTATATGGCCTGTGACAAGAAAACAGCAGGTCTGCATTTTATGATAACGTCCATTTTTACACACAGATGATCACGATGTAGATACAAAATTTGTTCGACAAATCAAGTGGCTCGGATCTCAGGATGGTATGATGCAGCCCACAGACGTCTGCGATTACACATGAGAAACTTATAAAACTGTTTAGCAAATCTATTAAAAGAACCCTAAAGTCAGGCTTTATTGTTAGGAGAAGAACTGTAAAGGAAACTATATATATATATAATGTTTATAGGATATTCGTCACAGATGAATCACATGCTTTGATTTTTAATTTTTGTCAAACACCAATGAAAAATCCCGCATCTCAAATATTTCTGCTCCTACTCCAATACACTTCATCTTAGATAATTCAAACCTCTCATTATTTTCCAAATTCACTAGAACTTTCCAACCAGAAAATACTTTGAATGAAACTGCACAGTTTCACCTCTTTCAAATTGAAGTATTAGCAGAATTTATGGATATAAAAGCTGGTGCATAAGAAGATGTATAATATATACAACAAAGCTGTTGGGTGAATCAACCTTACAAACATAGAGAATTTTGAAACACCAGGTTCATGTCTACATTTCTTAGAGTTTGAAAGAGTGAGCGGAACAGACAGTGGTTTAGAGGATCAAAATATCAAATGCGTGAAATAAAAATAAAACACATAAGTGAGTTTTCTTGAAACTATTTGCCTTAGGTGGGTGGTTATTGGTTGCAGGCACCTCTGCTAGACACCTCATGAAGCCAGTGATTCTCTGAATGTTCAGCCATGATGTGCTGGCACATTTTCAGAGAAAGTCCTGGGTGGGCTGCCGGCTCCATGCGCTGGTCACATCTCCAGCTGTTGCGCTGAAGGGCGTCACACAATTCGTTAATGGGGTTGAGGTTAGGAGATGATGCAGGCTGAGACAGCATCTTCACACCAGTTTCTCCTCGGGGCAGTTGTGACCACAGCAGCTGAGTGTGGCCAGGGGCTTCACATTTCCACCAAAATTTCATCTCTGCAACAAATGACATTATAGAACTCAGGAGAAGTGTGACCTTAAACCCCTGGATGTCTTAAGTAGGAGCGTCGAGAAGATCAGGGCTGTTGCTGCACATCAAATCACTTCCAGTAGTCTTTAGTTGTGTGCCTCACCATGCAAATTGTACTGAACATTAAGCCATGGAGAAGACTACCATACTAATTTACGATAAAATGTTTATTTTCCGTCAGTTCATCCATTCATTGACAAAATAGGAGGAGGAGGAGTGCAAGTGCATCCAGGCAGATGCATTCGGTATCTGGATAGAGATAAGAAAAGCTCTGAGGGATTTTGAAAGATGATTCATTGTTGGTGAATGGATAGCAGGAGTTTGTGTCACAAAACCTCCTCATCACTATTCAAACAGGAATCGCAATTTTTTTCTGTGGAAAGACGGCAGTCACTAGGGTCAGAAAGTTTAGTGAACAGCACATGGTTAATGACCAACTGTTAACTCAGTTAACTTGAGTATGTAAATTCAGAGTGTGAACAGGGCGCATGAGCAAGTACAATTTGTTAACAATTATTTAAGAGACAGAAAGTACAGCAGCGCTACAGTGAATAAACATCTCATTACAAAGATTACACATTGGAGATAGTAGAAAATTCATCAACACTGGTCTGAAATGATGTGGAAAAGAAGGGAGTTGGTTCGATGAGTCCTCTTTCACAATGTTCTCAACAATTGCCTGGCATACACCAAGAGAATGATACTGGCCTCCATGTGTGTACACTGCAGTGGACTGCTCTGGTGCTTTGGGGGACATTTTGCTGGCATGTTGTCGATCCAATGGTCCCCTTAGAGAAAAGAGTCACTGTAAATCAATCTAAACTTGGCCTAATAGGTAGTTTTTATCTTCAGAGGAAGGGTCTTTTCCAGGAAGGCATTGCCGTCTTCTATGAGGACACAGGGTCAGTGAGTATGAAAAGGTTATGTTATCATATACTATGGAGTTACAGATCTTTATCCGGTTCACCTGCAGTGGTGCGTTGGTGCTGCTAACACATCTAATGAGGGAGTATATTTTGCAGGACTACTCTTCCATCCCTCCCTTCAAGTTTCAGACACTTGTACAGTCAATATCAAGGACCGATGAAGTTGCTTTGCTGCACTTGAGACGATCGTCTGTATTTTCTTTTTTGATTTGCCACCTCTGTACAGATACATTTCTATCTCAGTCCACATTACTAGCATCTAATTTCCAGAAATTTACCGTCATTTCAGCACCTTACGCAAAACCCCAAATCACAAAGCTTCGTTCAATTGATCTAATCACCCAGTTCTCTCAGTTATCCCTTAATTCCCAAATTGTGTTTGAGATTAAGTTTTTTTTCATTATTGTGATGAAAGGAGAACAGATTGCACGTCAAATTAAGAGTCACATTTCAGTAAAGACATGAGTGGATGAGTCACATACCTACCTAATCTTTACATTTATTTAAACATACTGATCAGGACATAGACTGGTATAATTTTCTACCTTAATCATCCAATTTGAAATCATGATGGATTACAATACAATCTAATTGTCATAGAATATTTTATAAAAATGCACTGAAGCTGAAATCCTCACTCTTTAGTCTGAAAACGCATTAACGTACACTGCACAGTTTCCGTCATCAGGTTATTTTAAAAAAGAAGACTAACATAAATATGCAGGTGGAATATATTAAATAATAAGTATGTTTTGGTTGGGAATCATGCATACTACATATAAAGGTAACGGATGAAGTTTTACACACGGAGACTGGTGATTATGCTTTCAAATTTGTTGATTTCCATAAGGTCAGCACCTTCAACCAAAATGTCTATAGTTGAGTTTAACTAACATTTATGACATAAGTATTTCTTATTGCTTCCAAAGATTACCATTGAATTTCTTTTCAAACTGCAAACAAAATCCTGTTCCACAAATATTAGTAAAAGTCAAATTGTCTGCTTAGTAAAAGATCTTTTACTAAGTTTTAATTTTTGTTGGCAAATCCTGATTATATGAACCGAGGCCCATTTCTTCTCTCTTTTTTCTTTTTTTGTCCTCCTCTGACTTTAGTTTAAGTCTTTTTCAAAGTTGCAAAACACAAACATACAATGAAACAAAGGTTGCGCAGACACCTTTGTACAAACCCATACAATGTGCCCATTCCTACAGTGTGTTGGGTCTATTCTGACCTGCACTGATACTTCCTAAATATGTACAAGCCGGCTGCTGTAGGGTGACAGAAACCCAGGTACTGAGTGCTGGATAACAGGCTGAACTGGATATGTGACAGGCTGACAATAGAGTACACTGCATACACATGTACCTAGCATGTTGTGTACTTTTGTAATAATGTTTGTTTTTGTGAGGTTATTTGTGGTTCCTCCAGTTCTGTTGTGACATGCATGTCCACAGACTAAGAGAACGTGGTCCATGTTTTTTTTTATAGACTTTGACATAATGTGCTGTGGACCATTTACATTTGCACATGTACGAATCACACGAGGCAGCGACTTGAATTGTGTTTTCACTCGTAGTCACGAACAAAGTCCTCTGTCTTTATCCTATCTTTCCATTCTTAATGTCTTCTCTGGACACAGGAGACCTTGTACAAAATGCAATATTTAATTCCATTAGTGATATTTATCTTGACGTTTAAGATATTTGGTAAAGCCATTAGATGGGGTCTGAGAAAAGCTTTCACTTAGGGCTTTTTGACCAACAGTAAACCGGTTTGGTTTCTGTTTGCAAACATGTTTTGACAAAATATAGGTTTGTTAGACGTCTAAAATACAAGTTCCCAGCAAGAACCACTTGTCTATTGGATCCAAACGGGAATCACGACTATGCTGGTGTCACCAATGCCTGCTACCTACTGCCTGCTCATCTGAAGAAACGCAACTGCTCCTGCCATCAACAATGTCTGCTGGATTTCAGGAGAAGCTTGGAGGATCTACTTGGAAAAGCAAAGTGTACGCAGAACTTGCTGAAGTGTTGGTGAAGGCCAGGTTTAGCCACCTGCTGGACTGGAGCGCGTTACGGTCAAAGCGTTGCATTGGTTCGATATGGGGTTCTACACAGCTGCTCTGTCAATGAGAAACGAACCGATTATCAGTTGGTCACAAAGCCCTAACTGATTTCTTTCTTCTGATACCATTATCAAAGTTTCAACTCCCTGAAGACTTGCCACAGACTTGCTGGCAGAATGCTGGCTTTTAACATATACACATAACTAATCTACTAATCTACTCACATGGTACCAAAATAGTTTTTGGAGCAAAGTCCTGTCGAGTTTCACTGGAACAAAATGCATCAACACACAAATGTTTTCTCACCATACACTAATAGAAACTTGAGTACATTTACTTCGTAGTGAAGTTATACTTGATTTAAATGTTTCATACAGTGGATTGTGTTCCTTCCGTCAGTCCCAAGCTTGAGTGACATGTGATCACATGGTGTTGTGTAGCTAGCATGGCATCGGCACGTGACTTGATGCGTGTTTCTCAGCAGATACATCACATTATGATACAATAATGTATTTGCATTACTGTGGTTCAGTGCACGCATCTTAGAATTGAGAAGCGTTGGAGTGATGATTTAAGAAATACCTGAACAAAACACATTTAAAAAGAGAGGAGTTTCCAGTAATGTCAGACTTTAAAACCTGTTTTTTCAGTTTTCTTTTAGATCTTGATTTTAGCTCAGTGTTGCATCTTAAAATGTGTTATTGCTGTTTATCCATCACATGCATTTGTAATCTTTAAGAGTGTATTTCAGGACATCAGTGCCTGAAGTATTTAATTGTAAAACACAAGCACCCCCTACTGGTCAAACAAAAACTGTGCAACTGAGGAAATAATCCGCTGTTTCATTGTTAAGTCTTCAGTGACACAAGATAAAATCTATCTAAAATATGTAGAATATACTGGTTAACCTAAAATATTAATTATTACTCAAATGTTACCTCTGATCTCAAGGGATCAATAATAAATTACAGACAATTCAAATCTCCAAATGTTAATATATAAAAATACTAATACATCAGTTATGTGTGATATCTTAAGTGTTTGCTGTGTTTTCTAAAGTTGTGTGCGTGTGTAGAGTACATCAAATACAAAATATACTTGTGATTTATGGCCTTAAATACACAACACAATCTTCCAGACTGTTTCTTGAAGGTATTTAGTCTAATGTATAAGTGTACACTTGACATACACAAACCTACCTATTTATGCCACTGCCTGTCATCGTCTGTCATAAAATCCCATGAAAATCACATGCCATCTAATACAGACTATCGTGGGTCATGACTAAGCATGGCTTCCCCTTCCTAGAATAAATTGAAGCCTAAATGCACTCTTACATTGTCTTCCCCCGAGGTCTTCCTTTTACTAAATCCTGCAGGATTAAACAAATGAAAATGTGCTCAGTAGGAATTTGTTAATTTTAACACGATAAAAGTACAAGAAAGGACAGAGGCAGACTTCCAGTTTCCACCAGCTTTCAGTCATCATGATAAGCCACTCTTGATATTTACCACAGATATAATTCAGTTCAGGCAATATATTCACTCAGTGACCTTTGTGAAAACATAAAGATTATAAATAAGACTGAAAAGGGTTAACTTGGTGACAAGAAAACTTGCCTGAAAATATGTCAGATTTTTGTCTGCAGTGACAACTAACGTTTGAGTAAATAGAAATTGTTAAACAAAGCGTGGTAGTTTTGTAGTCTAAATCTTAAGACATACACATACACACAGCTGTGGCATTTTTTTTGGGGGGGGGTTATATATATATATATACATACATATATACATATATATTTCCGTCAATCAGCCATAATAATCATTGAATAACATTATCAAATGAATAACATTATTATTTGCATGGTACCTGTTAGTGTGTGCGATATTGGGCAGTTGATAAAAACCAGAAGTGGAATAAAGTGGAAGAATTTTTTTCAACTTTGACGAGGGGCCAAATTGCAGTGATTAAACAACCGGATCAGAGCATCTTCATAATTGCAGCTTTTGAGTGGTGTTCCTGCTCTGCAGTGATCAGTACCTCTCATCAAAAGTGGTGAACTTGTGAATGGACGACCAAGGTTCATTGACGCATGTGTAAAACGACGGCTGGCACGTGTTGTTTGATTCAACAGGCGAGGACACATAGTGCATCAAAGTTTGCTTTGTATGTGACTGTGTAGCTGCAGACCATCACAACTGCACAAAGGCACAATTGAAGAAGGTGGCCTGGGCTGATGTGTCATGTTTTCGCTTCTTTGGGCAACAAATGGCACGAGGATTCAAGGAACTGATGCTTATTCTTCAACAATGCTCAGATTGAGCCAGGAACCAAGTTTCCTAGAGGAGCATTACGTCATATTGAGATCTTCAGTGTTATTCACTTAACCATTTGGTGGTTTTAATGTGGCTGATGTGTACATACATGGTTATATATAACAGCTGAACATAGTAAAACGTCACTCCAACGTGAATAATTAATAGGACTGTACCATACACCGTTGATATGGAAGCAAAAAACACAAAATGTATCCAAATGTGTCGCAAACCAGAACAGCAGCTACACAATCACATATCTACAGCTCATAAAAACAGTGGCATAACGTCTGTCCCACGCAGCAACGTCTGCGGCCGACGCCAACGTTAAGTGCCAAATATTGCAGTTCCTCAAGTGGCCACTTGATCCTAGCGCCAAAAGCAAGTCAGTCCCAGTATTGCCGGCTCTACAACAGACGTAAACATGTTTATATACAATTCTATCAAGGTTTAAAGAATTATGCTTCTGCATAATTTAAGGCGTAGCACCGTGAGTGACAGGTGGGTGCTCACAGCTTAATAGCTGTCTGTCATCACCAGCCAGGAAACCGGTTGTCAGGTAGTGCTAAGATGGCGACGGCTGTTGCCACATAGGTTGAGTTTCGAAATGTCTCTTCAAGAAACCTATGGATCACGGAGGAATGTTCACCCATATTCACAGAAAACTATAAAACGAGATACAGAATGAAATCAACTTGATGCCTCCGGCAGGTCTCAACTTGGTTTGTTGTGTTTGTTTGTATGTCTCTGATACCAGCTTCATTCAATTTTCCGTTGACTGTCACGTCTGGTGGCCTGGGTCTGTAGGGGAAGAAATCTGCATCTACAACTTGAGATACGTCCAGTACCCTGCTTCAAGTTTGCGTTTAACTGCAGGTTGATTTGAGGCTGAATTACCCTTCAAATCATGAAAACCTGACAAATGTTGGACATATTTGTTCTAACTTGTTTACATACTATCAGAAACAGAAAATCAAACACATATATGTTTTATTTTTAGTTGACATGTAATCTAGAGAACATGTGAAACAGGTATTGGTAAGTATTTCTAAATTCAGATTTGAGTTTTTCTTTGTGCTTCATGCTCTGTGGTTAGCTGGGCCTAAGTGTATAGTGTGGATGGTGTTTTTTTCCAATCTCACTGCGAATACAAAACTAATTCCAACTCGAAATATGCAAACCCCAAAAACGTCTTAAATATTCAGTGAGGTTAGTAACAGAGAAAGACTTGGGTGATGAAAACTTTTTATGAGGAGATGTGTTACGATCCTGTCAGAGTCTGGTGGTGGTGGCAGAATTTCAGTCTTCTTAAACATCCTCAAGCTCGAAATGATGAATGTGAAATGGTGAGTTGCAATTCAATTATTGTGGGACAGTAGAAGTGACGGAAAAGGAGATTAAATAGTGTAAATATAGCTGCTGTGTTTGTCGAAATATTTAGAATAGATTCTGTAACTGTTTGTGTGCTGTAGTTCTATGGCAATGTGTATTTTGAACAATCAAACAAGGAGTGCATCTTACTTTGAAGTCATACTTGCTGTGACTATCTATGTGTGGTGGGTGCTGAAAGTGATGACTTACTCCTATGGACTTTATATACTATGGACAAACCCATAATTACGTGAACTCTTCGGATTCTGAACCTTGAAAATGGATCCCGAAGTGGGCGGAGCCCGCAGTAGCCGTGTTTCAGAATTTTGAACCTTAATAAAAAATAAATGAATGAGTTAGAAAAAAAAAATGACTTCCCCGTATGGTTGTCATGAATAGTGAAATAAACGATTGAGACCATAACCATTTTCTTGTACCAGGCTGTAAACATGTTTAATGCTGTAAAGTTGGACGTTTTAACATGGAGGTCTATGGGCATTTGCTCCCTTTTGGAGCCTCAAGCGGCCACTCGGTGAACAGCAATTTTTTGCAAGCATGGGCTTCATGGCTCAGACTTGGAGGTTGTCGCTTGTTTACACCTGATTGCTCCTAAAGCAAAAATAGATGGTTGCTACTGAACTCTAAGTCTGTTTATTTTTAAATCCATCACACTGCACTTAGTTAGTTCTTTTTTAACCTATTTACAGACGGTATTAACCCAGTTCCATGAATGTTCTTTGTATGTATCTGATGTGAGGTTCCATCTACGTAAAAAAAAAAAAAAAAAAATGGTTTGGACTGGGAACCTCTAATTCCAGATGTCACATTTGTCCGTTGCATCTCCCAAAGGTTCAGTAAAATTGCTGCATCTTATAAACTCACACCTCTGAGTTCATAGATTGCTTGACTGATTATATCATCTTGACACCTGAACTGCTGTCACCTGGTGCTTACTCATACTTATCACGGGTCAAATTCGTGATGTGATTTCATTAAATTAAGTGAAATCCCATCATCCACCTAGGATTGGTCCTCTTCACTATATCAATTTCCTCTGAGGCAGACCGTCATATAATGTTCATAAATCCTCAAACGTATGACAATTGATGGCTTTGGTAACCAGTACAGATAGCCCTGTGGGCTCACTGAGGTTGCTTAGTATTTTGCATCTGACGTTGATCAGTACAGACACGGTCATACTACATGTACTTACAGTACTGATGTGTTATCTCATGCTGCATATGAACACAAGGGACCATATCCATAAAACTGTGCACACAAAGTACATACTAGACTATGCTGGGTGTACGCCTGCTCCTGTTCTCAATATTTGTCATAGTACATGGGTGAACATCTATTCCACTCCCTAATAACCACCTTTACATGTTTGTTTACATATTGACACTCGTGTACATCTTGTCAGACCTGTCAATACAAGAAAGGCTAGCTGTCATTGAAAGCAAGGTCCTGCACTATTCATGATATGTCATATGTTTCTGTAATCCATCGCTCTTCATCATTACTAAAGATTAGGATGAATTGAAAACATAAATGACAACGAAATAATGACTCATGTTATTTTAAATTTACCTTTACAGCCTAAACACAGCCTTGACATTTACGTATTACTGTGTTGATTCAAAAAATATTAATCTCTTGTGTAGAAAAGTAGAAAAGACTGCAGAAAAGCATGGCTACAGCTGGGCTGAAGTGCACACGCATTTCCCATTACATTTTTATAAATACTTCCATGTGGGAAATGTCAATCTCACGGGTGTTTAATAAAAGTCCTCAAAAAAACTCAGCATGACAGTGAAGTCGAGATACATGGCCACAAATATATATATGAAAATATTTCTTTGTTTTCTTCATGCTAAATACCTTATCTTTTTGTTGTGTATTTCTGATAACCTGTTGATTTATCGTTATTGCCATTTTACTTGAGATTTTTAAAAAAAATTCATATTAACTCTGTTCACAGTGGTACGATTTGTTTAGCAAGGTAAATAGTATAAATTTATATTCAAAGATATACATGTTTTAATGTGGAAATTTCTTTTCTACACAAGTTCCATCCAATCCAAAAAACATCCTTTATCACCATCTTCCTTGTCTATAATTAAGTATACAAAACCTCTAATGGCAGTTAAAGGTCTGTACTGGGTGTAATGATGTGTGACAGGAAACCTTTTTACTGCTTAGCAAACTATTTTGGCTTATTAGAAGTTTGTGCACTTTGCATCACTCCAGATGTGGACTGTAATGTTTTATAACAGATATTTACTGACTTAACAAGTGTTTGTCTGTCCTTGCACATCAGTGATAAGCATTGTTACCCATAACTAATTTATAGAGAGTTTTGTTTTAATAAATTTAGAGATTCCTATTAAAGGAGCAGTTTTATTAATAAAAATAACAATCTCAAATGCTACAGTTGTACCACAAATGGGGTATGTATGCCAATATTGATGTGAAGTCATCAATAAAAAAAAAAAAAATGAATTCACTACAAAACATGCCAACTTTTGAGTTATAATTAAGCAGAAAACACCACAGAAATGAATTTGAGTCATCAAATCAGTGTTTATTTACTAGAAAAATTAATAATTTAAGCAGTTTGTCAAGAACAGAGATGAGCTGTACTAATGTCCATATTGGTTCTTGGTAAACAAATATGTCTTCTAATAAACATTGCCTGTTAAAATTACATGACATTTAGTATTTTTTTTTAAACATTGAAATACAATAAATGAGTTCTACCAAGTTTACTAAATAAGAGAAGAGTGATGGTCTCTGAATTATTCGGTACGGAATAGAAAGGCACCACCAGTATTGTGTATTAGATTTGATCAGTAAGGCACTTTTGATTTATTTCTTTGGATGCAGCTAATGTGCACATGCGGCGTTTCATGTAACAGTTAACAGATAGTCCTCTTCCATCACATTAACAAACATGCATTGCTGTTCTTTTTTCCTAACAGTTAATAAGGACGGTATAACTCTAGAGGCTGAAAGTGAGGTTGCATCACCTTCAAACCAATGTCAAGAAGGCCCATCAACAGATTCATCTGTCCTTCCCCTGCCTGCAGCTGAGGCAGCTCCACCACAACGCTGCGCTCAAGAAAAAGTTAAGGAGCCAGTAAATGGGGGTGTCTCAAAGCAGAAATCTGCACAATCAGATCTCCCAATACCACCCACCACAGCAAAATCTAGTGTGTCTACAGACACATTTCCAACCGCCTCATCTCTCAGACATCATGAGACTGGGGCCCTTATGGTCACTAAGACCAGCTACGTCATACCAAAGAAGCAGTCTGGATCTCAGTCTCCATCCAGCCACGTGTCAGCCTCGGCATCATGCCAGAAGCCTCTTTCAGCCCCCACGCTGCTGAATGAAACCCGAAATCTTCCTGTGTCACCTGCACCCAGTGCGCCCTCTTCCAGGCCTTCTCAGCCCAATAACCAGGTCAGACAGAGCATCCAGCGCTCCCTCACCGGCATCCTGTTCAAAAGGTGAGGACTTCTTCTTGGGCATGTATAAAAGATTCATTTTGCAAGCAAAGTTTCAAGGGTACACTTTTTCTACAAGCAAAATTGTGAGTGACATCTATTAAAGAGAATAGAAATATCACAGTATAATTAAATACTCCATATACTCCATTTCAGTTTCATGAAGTTCACATTTTGGAAGAAGCATGGCTTACACATTATAAATCTTTGACCCTTCAACTTCAAACATTTTTTACACTTAAAAATAATAAAATGTTAAATATGGCGATGTCGGAAAGAGCATTGGTGTGCAACAGATTTGTTGACTTACTCCTTTTCCTTTTTAAGGGTGTGTGATTGTGAGGATTTGGAGATGACAGAGAGCGAGGCTGCAAAGCTTGTTGCAAGTATTGAGATGGAAATGTTCGACATTTTCCGCAATACAGACAGCAAATACATGAACAAGTACAGAACTATAATGTTCAACCTCAAAGACCCAAGAAACAAGGTTTGTTGAAAGCTGATACAACACATTCCAGTTTTAGGATCTTTGTTCTTAGCAAATATTTAAGTGTAATCTTCCAGACGAGGTTTTGCGTGAGGTTTTGTTTTTTTTTTATTAAGCAAATTAAAATCCCAGTCCTGTTTATTTCCTCTTCTAGGGTTTGTTGTATCGAGTTGTACATGGAGAAATCGGTCCCTTCAGGCTGGTGAGAATGAGTCAGAAGGATATGCAGGCTACTAAAGCCCCTGAGCCAAGCGTGAAAGAAACAACAGAGGTAAATGGTTGTAGGTTTAAAATACAGCAAGGAGACAAAATCTGAATTTATGTTTCTACATGTTGAGAGTCAAGCAGCAGTTTTGTCAGTACTGATTATCTTTGATTGCTTCGTTGTATCTAGGTTAAGGATACAGCTGCGAAAGTGACAAGTTTGCAGAAGCCTGAAGCAGTGAAAGTTGACTTGCCCAGTTTAAATCCTGCTAGAATCGATAGAAAACCTGAAAGCACGGTGGGTCATCACCATCTCATTCGCAGATTTTCATAGTCATTAAACTCCTCTGCTCCTTAAAGATATCTTTTATGAAACTTAGATGTTGTGATTTCTATAATAAATATTGTTGTTTGTGGTGGTACATGTTGTTTCCCAGGAACGGAAGCTTCCTGCTCCTGCTCCCAAGACCAAGTCAAGTCAACCAAGCCAAGGCAGTGCCGTGCCAGACATTCTGTCCTGCATGCTTAAAGACACAACATCAGAGCATAAAACTCACCTCTTTGACCTGAAATGCAAGATATGCACAGGTGAATTTAAAACTTTTGCCCAGTAGATACGTTTTTTGTCCATTTATTGTCCAATGATCAGCTGTTGTTGTGTTTAGTTGTTCAAAGTAGTTTTAATATTCCTTTCTAAAGGCCAAATGCTTGCTGTGGAAGAGGAGGAACCTGCAAAGAAAAAAAACAAGGTAGTAGCTGTATCGAGGGAGAAGCGTGAACCACCTTGGAAAAGGTCTGCAGGAGATGACTCCCCTCTGCGGGCACCACCTGACTCCCCTGACATGGATTCTCCAACATCTTCCATGGATACTTCATCCTGCCTTTTTATTGACTCACCTGCATTGACTATAGTAGAATCACCTGCTTCCCCTATAAAGGATTCTCCCGCATCTCCTACTTCAGAGTCTCCTGCTTCCCCCATTATGGAGTCTCCTGCATCTCCAACTCCAGACACCTCTAAAGCTACTGCACGAAAGAGAGCATATACACCAGTTGTAATTCCTGCTGTTTCAACGGTAACAATCACAAGGCGTGATCCTCGCACTGCAGCCAGCAGGTGCACAGCTTCATCGAGTAGCACCTCTGGTTACACGAACCCGACCCATAAACAAGCAGCTCCTTACGCCCCTGTTAAAGAGACTGCAGCCTCGCACTCCCAAAAACCACCACCAAAAACATTACCCAAATCTATCTTAATGAAGCCATCTTCCACCTCAGATCCCAGACTTTATGGCACATCCTCAAGGTATTTAAACAATTGTGGAATTGTATAAAAGTGAATGATTTATTTTTCTATTTTGTTTGTGTGTGGTTATGAGTGGTATTATGTTGATTTGTGTTTCAGGGCCATGATTTCTGAATCCTCAGCTGATGGCGAGACTGCTCAGTTCCTGGCTAAACAGGACATACTGTGGAAAGGCTTTGTGAACATGCTCACTGTAGCCAAGTTTGTTACTAAGGGATATCTGGTTTCAGGATCTGCTGAAAATCTTAAAGCGGTATAGTAATGCAAAACGAATAACTTTGGTTCATTGGGCTGCAACAAAAAATTCTGTTGTTGTCTTACCAGAAATGAATTAAAATATTTATTGTTGATTTTTCTGTGTTGTGTAGGATCTACCTGATACCATACAAATCGGAGGCCGAATAATGCCTCAGACAGTGTGGGACTATGTTGCAAAACTAAAGACCTCTGTTACAAAGGCAAGCAGAATATATCATATTTCTTTTGTCCATATTTCTGCAACTTGCGAAATTTATGAAATCTATTGATCTATCTTTTTCATTTGTGTCTTTTATTCTGCTTATTAGGAGTTGTGTGTGATCCGGTTTCACCCTGCGACAGAGGAAGAAGAGGTGGCCTATGTCTCCCTGTTTTCCTATTTCAGCAGCAGAGGTCGTTTTGGTGTGGTTGCCAATAACAGCCATTCGATCAAGGATGTATACCTTGTTCCACTCAGTGCAAAGGAATCAATCCCCTCAATACTACAACCTCTTGTAGGACCAGGTGGGAAAATGCTTTGACTAATGCGTCATATGTTTTTAGCAGCAACAACTTACATGTAGGCGGCAGTATCGTCCTTAAAATATTATTGTTCACCTTTAATATTAATGTGATTAAATGTATAATTATATGCTTATGTCATGAATAATTATAGAAAATTTCTCAACTCTCAAATTTTCTTCAACTCTCAGGGCTTGAAAAAAATCGTCCAAATGTTCTTCTGGGTCTAGCAGTTGTCCAGAAGATAAAACGTTCAGAAATCTTGCCTCAGGAATTTGAAGAGAAGAGACCTAAAGTTCATATGTCCAAAGACCCTATGTGGATCCCAAAACCACCCGTCCTCTATGGTTCAGACAAATTGGAGATATTCCAACCCTATGATCCAGAAACTCCTGCTAGTACCACCCCTCCTGGTTCACCATCTTGCCCTGGGTCACCAATAGACTCTTCCACGTCTGGCTCAGTTACCATAACATCTCATTTGACTTGCATTCAACCTCCTGTTTCAGCCCTTGCTGTGACTCAGTCCACCTCTAATAGCATCTCAGAAAACAATTCTTCAACAGCATCCAGTAGCAAGACACCCCTACAGACAATTTTGAAGAGTTTGTTTGGCGGTAAACAGTCTGACTCTGTGGTTACCTCTGATGGAAGTTCTAACAAAACAGAAAGTGCTAAGAAAACCCCAGTGTTTTCTCAAGTTTCTGGATCAATGATGGATCCAATTGTTCAACAGTATGGGCAGAAATCCAAAGTCAAGGAGCTCCAGGAAGAGGAAAATTACTTAGATCGACCATATGACCCAGAGGAGGAGTATAATCCAGAAATGGGTTACAAAACGGTTGCTCCACAAGCAAAAGAAGAAAGAAATCAAGATGTTAAGGCAGGTGACAGTGCACTGTCTGGCTCTGTTGAAGATGATGTGGCCTATGATCCAGAGGATGATTCTATCTTTGAAGATATTCAAAGTAATATTGCTGTTTCAAAGTCTTCTGTTCCGACTCAAAGGTTAGGTCCTGCTTCATGCCCAACAACAGCGTCCACTTCTACTTCAGTACAAATTTCCACTCCAGCGGCAGTAATGACAAACCTGCCTACTGGCACTGTTGTTGTCTCAGCTGCAACACTGAGTGAGCAACAGCGAATGCTCGAGGAGCTAAATAAGCAAATTGAAGAGCAAAAACGACAGCTGAAAGAGCAAGAGGAAGCCTTACGTCAGCAAAGAGAAGCTGTGGGCATGTTCATGGCTCACTTTTCTGTTTCAGACTCCTTGATGTCTCCACCACAAAAATCTTCCTCACAACAACCATCTTTGCAGAGTGGCATATTGAAGGCAGAGTCCAAGCATTCAGAGTCAGCAGGCAAGTCCAGCAACCATACAGAAAATGTGGATAATACTAATTTGAACACACAACCAGTTAAGCTAAAAGACACAAGTACTATCCAAAATGACACAAATACTCTTCCAGAGCAAGATGAAACACAGGAAAATATTGATAAAAGTGACAAATATTCTTCTGCTGGAGAGATAGAAGATTCTGATGTGGCTTATGATCCTGAGGATGAATCACTTTTTAATGAAATTCAAGGGGAAGTATTTGAAGGAGGAAGCATAAAGACTGGTGATTCTTTGTTTAGATTTGGCCGTAGAGCCAGTCACAAGGGTACATCACCAAATTCACACCGCAGCAGAAAGCGAAGGTCATCTCCAAAGAGACGGAGTCATCGCGATAGGGGCCACAATAGAAGTCCTTCAAGAAGGTCACAACACCGTTCCCCTTCACATTCCCAGAGACATCGAGACAAGGATAGACACAGAAGAAGTGAAAGGGACAGATCAAGACACAGAGTTCGAGACCCATCTGACCGGCAGGGCCGCCATCGCAAAGATCATACCTCACGCCGACATTCTCATGGACGTAGAAGATCCCCATCATCTCCTAGAAAAAAGGATGGTGCATCTCTGTCACCAAAACCACTCAAAGGACCCTTCCCAGAAGTCATTGGGGAATCAAAACATGCTCTGCACTCTACCACATCATCTTCTACAGTTACAATTAAAAAGGATCCAGATGGACAAGAGGCAGAATGTGATCTTGTTGAGAGCCCTGATAAAGAGCTTTCTCTGTGTTCACATGAACTTCATACTGTGAAGCTGGAGATTTCAGAACCATCTACATTTCAGGACCTTCAAAAGAGTTCAGTCAGTAACCTTGATAACATAGTTAACCATTCCTCTGCGCTAGTGGATGAAAATTCTCAGCAGAAAACTCTGTTTCAAGACAAAATTGAAAGCACAGTTCCTCTAAGAGAAATTGATCCACCCATTCGAGATTCTCCTCAAAGCCCTGATCCAGAGCCACAGTCTGTAAAACCTGTCAAAAATGATATAAGTGACTCAGATATGATGGAGAAAATTGGAGATGCTGAAAGTCATTGCCCTACCATTGGTGATCAAACAACAGTGTCTAGTAAATTGTGTTATACTGTTAGAGATCCACTGTCAAATGTTAGAGGTGTGGGATTAAGTAGTGAAAATATAGTGATTCCCAATATTTCCAGTCCTATACCACACATACAAGACAGAGTTTTAGATGGTCAAGGGAAACATATGAGGGAACAAGGGACGTTTATGCAGTGTTCTGAGCCAAATGTTAGACACTCAGTTATTCAGAATTGCAATACTGATATAGGTGGTTCATGGCCAGTGATGAGAGGTTCTGAAATGAGGAGTTCTGTCCAAGATGAAGAAAGTTCCTGTGTCCAAAGAATCAGTGCAGAAGCAAAAGAGCCCAGCCCTGATATGAGACAAAAGCTTGAACAAGCTGTCCCGTGTGTAGACAAGGATAGGGGAGGTCCACTTATGAAAGGTCCTCTGTCAGTTATGTTACATAATTCACAAATGGAAGGCCCAGTTAGCAGGACAGGTGTGATGAAAATGGGGACAGAGCAGTCATTTAAGAGTCCACAATTAGAATGTAGGGCTTTGGATATTATTGAAGATGGTAGAGGCAAAAATGATGAAAGAGACTACAGTCCATCAAGAGTTCAGAGACAATCAAGGCCCGATGGCATCCCAGTCGTAGAAGAAAGCGGACCCCAGAAAAGGGGTTTTCAGCCACATGGAAAAGATGGAGGCATCAGCAAGATGGGTGGTGGTCAAGATAGACATTTTGATTTAAATACATCTGCAAGTTCGGGAGAGAGACTTCTAAGAGCAGATAGACTATCCCCAGCAGTTGAAAGACTGGGCCCACCAAGAGGGCAAGAGATACACTTGAGAGGAGCAGAGTCAATCTTAGATTGTAAAAGTCATACGTCTAACATGCCTTACACTGAACAAGAAATCCCACGATCAGATGTAAGGGCTGAAAGAAGTATGCGTGGTCTTGAATTCAGAGATTCAGAAACTATGCATGACATAAAAAAAACAGATATGAGAGGAAGAGACCATTTCCGTTCTTGTGGAGACATTGGAAACCTAGACCCAAATTTGAGAGATGCTGATACACAGGGTATGAATAGACAGAGTACATGGCTAGAGAGGACAAATGAACAAATAGGTCAAGAAGACAGAGAAATTTCAAACAACACAAATCCAGGTTGGAGATGTCCAGGACCAAGAGTTACTGATCCTAATGTGACATCTCAGTTGAGTCAGAATAAAAATCAGGGTCCACACATGAGAGATCCAGATTGGAATGCCCCTGGAACAGATGTAAGAAACAATTGGAGAGGGTCAGATAGGAGAGGATCAGGTCCAGTGAGAGGAGAGTCATTTATACAAGACGACTGGAGACTTCAACAATCAGACAGGAGAGGGCCCAACTTTGAGATCCAGGGTCACAACAGAAGACCTGCTGGAAGCTTAGAATTTAGACAGCCAGAGTCTGAAATAAGAGGTCCCAATTTGGATGCCCCAAGGCATGATAATAGGGGACCAAGTGGTCCAGATATCAGAGGGAAAGGACCTGACAGGAGAGGACCAGAAGGTCCAGATATCATGGGACCTGAAAGGAGAGAGCCAATTATGGGCAATCAGGGATCTGGCCTGAGAGGACCAGGGGATCAAGAGTTTGTCAGCCCAGGACTTGGAAGAAAAGGTTTAGCTGCTCAGAGTCCTGACCCTGGTAGAAGAGGACCTATAGGTCCTCATTTCAGAGTATCAGGACCTGAAAGGAGATATTCGGGTATGGAGGGTCAAGGACCCGATAAGAGAGGACCTCCAGGTCACGATAATAGGGGGCCGTGGCCAGAAAGGGGAGGACCAGATATGATTGGTCCAGGGCCTGATACCAGGGGATCAGGAGGACCGGGACCTGAAAGGAGAGTTCCAGGTATGGAAGGCTCTGGCATTGACAGGAGAGGACTTGAAGGTCCAGATTTTAGAGGACATTGGCCTGAAAGCAGATGCTTATCTGTGGAAGGTCCTCAATTTGAAAGAAGACCTAGAGGAAAAGAAACCAGAAGAGCAGAGTGTGAGGGAAAATTTTCTGTTGAACATCCTGGGCATGAGAATAGAGGACCTGGAGATTTTAGGGCACCCCGGACTGAAAGCAGAGGCTTATTCATGGACTGCCCCGGGTCTGAAAGGATAGGATTTGGAGGTCCAGATTTCAGGGAGCCAGGACCTGATAGCAGAGGTTCTGCAGTGGGTAGTGTGAGGCTAGACAGAAGAGTGTCAGGAGGTCCAGATTTTATTAGGCAAGAAAATGAAATGCGGGGAACGTCTATGGACAGCCAAAACCAAAAGCCTGACATGAGAGGACCAAGAGGTCCCGATTTCTGTGGTCCAGGGTCAAATAGGAGAAGTCTGTCCATGGATGGACCAGGAAGTCAAGGTTCTGGTGGACACGATTCTGACAGAAGAGGGCCATATATGGGTGGTGCTGAGCTGGATTACGTAAGACTTGGGTCTGAAAGAACTGGTCCAGATATGGAAGGCCCAGGGCCTCACAGTAGAGGGCATGGAGGTCCACACTGGGATTGTGGGACAGAAAGTGGACATCCAAATATGGCAGGTATGGGTCCAGGTAGGAGAGGTCCTGACTTGATTGAGCCATGGATGGAAAGACCAGGTTCTGGCATGGACATTCCAATGCTCAGCAGAAAAGGTCCTGTAGGTTCAAAAATGGTGAGACCAGGGCCACAGCATGCTGGTCCACCTATTATGGGCCAAGAGGCTGACTGTAGATTTACAGAAGGTCCGGCTTTCACGGAATCTAGGCCAGACAGAGGACCTCCAGCTATAGCAAGCCCACATTCTGATAGGAGAGGTCCACAATTCGGAGGAATGGGAGCAGACAGACCTGTTCCGGGGGTTCAGTGGCCCATTAGGAAGGGTCCAGATTGTAGAGGATCTGGTTGTGAAAGTAGAGGTCCAGACCCTGAAGGTCCAGGCCCAGATAGAAAAGAACAAGGAGGCTCAATCTTTAGGGGAGGACCTGGGTCTGTAAGTAGAGGTCCAGATTTGGAGGGCCTAGGACCTGATAGAAGAAGACCAGGTGTTCCAGACTTTAGAGGGACAGGTATTAAACACCAAGGTCCCAATATAGAAGGTCCGCATTATGATAGAAGAGATGACTGGAGAGGGTCGGAATCTATTCAAGAAATTCCAAATCTAGAGGTCCCAGGATCTGTTGGAACGCGCCAAAACTTTAAGGGTTCAAGGTCTACAAGGAGAGATCCTAGAGGGCCAGACTTCCGGGGGTTTGCACCCGAGACCAGAGGCATGGACACTGATGACAAATGGTCAGATAGAAAAGGTCCTATTATGGAGTCCTTAGAAATTGAAAGAGGATGTCCCGGAGATGATTGGGAAAGCTATAGAGGTAATTCCGGTCCTATTCAAGAAGGTCCAGGTAAGCTGGGCCAAGAACATAATAGGCAAGGTCCTCATAATAACTGGAGAGGCCCTGAAAATAGGGAGACAAAACCCATACAGGAAAGAAGAAATAGGCCATTTCCTACAAGTGGTCCTGGAGATGATTGGAATGGTCCAGGTTGCAGAGGTCCTGGGCCAATTCAGGGTGATCCAGATATGGTGTTTCCAGCACCCATGAAGAGAGGAGATGGGGGTCCCTTTTGCAGGGGGGAAAGAGGTCCAAACAAAAGAGGACAAGGCTATGGTAGAGGTCAAGGTAGAAAATTAGGGCCAGATATGCAAGGGAATGACGAGAGGCAGCCAGACTTCAAGGGGAGTATGAGAGGCCCAAACATGGAAGGACCTGGGGTCCACAGAAGTGACCCAGACTTGATGTATTCACATCCAAACAGGAGGGAATATGAGATGGAAGGCCTTGATAGGAGAGGCCCAGGAGGTCCAGACTTAGGACCACCAGGACTTGGAAACAGAAATTCAAATATTGGAGGTCCAGGATGTGATGGAAGAGTTTCAGATTATGGAGATCTAGGACCCGAAATGAGAGTAGATATGGGACTTCCTGGGCAGGGGTTTGAGCATGAGTTTAGAAAAGAAAGACGAGGTTCAAAAATAAGACGACTAGATCCCAATAAATCAGATGTATATAGTGATCCATATTTGACACCAGCCGATAGGTCCCGTGGCCCAGATGCACACAATGGTGGAAAACCATTCCCTGATTTTGACAACCCACAAAATCAGAAAACTGCAAAACCCCAAAGACACAGAGGTGCCTTACTTCCCACTCCAACAGAAGGTCTCATACGTTTCCCAAATCAACAATTTGGCCATCCAACAGACACGGGCCAAAGTAGAGGTAGACCATGGAATCGTCAAAGTGGTTCCTTCAGAGGCCGGGGCCGAGGCCCTGTAGGTCCTGCTCGTAGAATGCGCTCACCTGGAGGGGGAGGAGAAGAAGCCAATGAACATGGCAGTGAAAATGATAAATAGGAGATGACAATGCATCTGTAGATAATAAAACCACCCAGAGTGGTGAAAATTAAAACAACACTGATCTGAACACAGGCAAGACATCCTAATATACAGACCATTCGGAACAGAAATTATGATGAACAAAACTCTCAAAAAGGCTCAGCTTTATCACGCTGGCTAGATACCCTGAACCATAACACCCATTGAATGTATTGTTTCCTCTAGAGCGCTTGTTAAAAGCCATTCAAAAAGATTTGACATTGTAATGCTACATGAAAGACATAGAGGCATTGGCCCTTTTGTCCTAGTTTGATTTGTTGTCTTCTAAGTAGAGGTGTTTATATTTGTTTTGTTTTTCTGATTATGACATAAGGACTTAAATGTAACTGATCAGTTGTAAATTGACCACCATGTGTATTTCTAGTTGGAAAAAGTCATGTTTTGTACAGAAAATGTATAGTTTTTGTTTATTTTTTAACATTGCCATAGTGTCAGTAAAGTAGGCTTTGTTTAGTTTCTTTTCCTTTGCTGATTAAAAAATGTCTATTCATTGTTCTTTTATTGTACAAGAAGTCAATAAAGTGACATATCTTTTTAAATTCCTACTAAGCCTAGATTTGTAATTGATATTTTAATAGAGTTAATACAACATGGGTGGAATCCACGCCTGTTACACTACTATTTTTATTTGGATTAAATCAAGATGTGAGTTGTAACTATTTTATATTAATGTGTGAGATTGATGTATCTACCATTAGAATATTTCAGATCCTTCTGACACACTGAAAAGATGCTGATTGGTTTTGACTGTGGGTTCTCTGGAAGCAAACATCCTTTGTCCTTGACATTGTCCATGACTCCTCACAGATCCCTACAGACATCATACACTGTGGGACAACAGAATCTTTTGCATTCATTTTAGTTTTGATTAACCATTAAATATGATGAATGTGAGTTAAAGATTTAACTTATTTAAAATCTGATAAACTGCAAATGCTTCCTTTGAAGTGAGAAGTGATCACAGCTGTGACTTTTCACCCCTTACTGTTATTTTTCTGCATATCAAAAAACTTTTAAAACTCAGGCCACATCCTGGCCATTATATATACGTTTGTGCCTTTACACTGTCTGTAAAGTGTTACAAATATCATTATTTCCTGCCTTACAAACAGCAAAATAGTTGTTAAAAATTACAAGTCTTAGTTTTATTGATGGAATTTAATTTTATGACCTGAAACAAGTGTGACAAACATGCAAAAAAATAAGAAATCAAGAACGGTGCTAACACTTTTCATTTATCATCATCGGCAACATGCAGATGTGTTTTAAATATCCATCCCTGACTCCAACTGACCCCTTTCATGGCACAGCAGTCATTTTGACCTGGAAAGGTGTGATTGATAGTCATTAATTATGGTCCTGTTCCGTTTAGTTGGGTCAGCTCCATGGCAGGGTGACTACTGTCTGGAATGGTTTAACACACAAATAGAAGGGGATCATAATTCATCTTGTCAGTGACACCTGAGTTTGCCTGCTGTCCATTGTCAAAATGGCTGCTGTATTGCAAAAGTTAATACTTTCAGTATTTATATATAGTATAATGCATCTGGCTGAAGCACCTTTTCTACAGTTGGGAAATTCACGAAAGTGTTGATGCTGTGATTGTCCTCCTCTTGGTATTAGAGGTAAAACCCTGTAGTTATGTCTTATTAAAAAACCTGGACAAATAACAAAGTGGCTTGTACTCCTGTGGCAGATTGTCCCAGAGAGGTAAAGTTTAAAATTTTAATGAACACAGGGCCAAAGCACGCAGAGCAAAGCCAAAGCAAGGAAGGTAAACAACATCTGTACAGTAATTAAAATCTTCTCTACCTCGACTCCTCTTCATTCTTCTGCTTGGTATTTTGCAGAATGTTACCAACATAAAGAGTCCTGAATGTGAGCATTGCAGAAGGTGAGTAAATAATTGAAGAGGGTTCTTATTTGTTTTCAGTTCAGAGGTCTTATCACTGCAGTCTGCCTTCTCCTAGTTTTGCGTCGTGTAACAAAATGTCACTACCTTGTAGTGTCCCAAGAAATACAGATCAGTCTTCGCCATCTATTTGGGACCTATAAAAGCCTGAGGCACTTTGGAAAAAGAGATATATTTTGGATGAATTTATGCATGGACATGGTAATTAAGTAAAAAGCAGACAACTGGAGTGATGGTCGATGTTTAAAGCATTTTGAGTTCTTGATATTTGTTAATCAGGGATTACATGGTCCAGGTCTGTAGAGGGCTGGATCAGTCGGGTCCGGATGTGAGGAGCAGAGTTTATTTCAGTACAGTGTTGCTTATCTGTTTCTGCCTCTCCAGTCTTCTGTTCTGATTTTTTTCTGATCTTTCTATACTACATTACATAGGTTTAGCAGGTACAAGTTTCCAACACAGGACATTTTCAGTACAGGTTGTTTTGTGTTTACTTGCACAAATACTTTACACAAGTTATAATGTCATTTAGATTCACTCTTCACAACAGCTCAGGGAAAGAGATCTAGCAATTTACAGTGACTCACCTGATGAACTTTAGGATGGGAAAGAAAGAATGAGATGAGTGGGGATCTCAGTTAGGTACACATATTTTAATGCAAGTTAAAACAAACCATTCTTAGCCAGCAGAGCAAAACACATTTTGAGATAGATGATGGAATTATTTTCATGTTAAAGAAACACCCCATGACACCATCTAGAAGTGAAGCACATTATCGAAAACAGGCAGCAAATGACAAGTGTTGAATTTCAGTGAGGGTAGAAGTAGCATATTTATCAATAGTTGCCAGTTACCAATCAGGCACATGTAACAACCCAAACACTTGCACTGCAACCACAAGGCCAATGAAGGTGCACAGATATGTGCAAGTAGTATAAAATGTGAAAATAACATCCTGTTAGATTTCTTTGTGTGTCTTTTTCGGGTAACCTTTATATGCTTTCTTGTTTGTCTTCCCTTCATGAAGCTGCTTTAAGATGTGTTTCAATAATGTTTTCAATAATGTAGTCTTACATGCAGTGACTGCAATACTCTATTAGGGTCAAATGTTAATGTGGCTGCTTTGTACAGAGACATCACCAGCTATAAACAATCCTATCACATTTATTCAGGTAGGACCACCAAGTCACAGCATAAAAATTACATTATTTTTATTAATTATTTACAGTACAGTAAGTGTCTTTACAAAGCACCAACAACTATATTAGAACATGATAGTTTTGATTACAGCAATCGTCATTTAATTACAAACTGCTGCTTTAAATAATGTTTTAGTTTATTTATTTTTTTAATTAAATGCAAGAATACCGTACCACTGTTTAACAGTGTCATTTACAGCCACACGTACAGTATCATTCACTTAATATTAAAACACGTTTTTTTGTGCAGTTTCACCGCCGACCTTTAAAAACGTTGTTTAGCTTTTTACATGGAAATAATTACAGCGATATAAGAGATTTAAATTGACGTAGCTCAGTGGACCAGCGGACCAGCACCGGGAGAAGGCCGCGGTTTATTAACACCGTCGACTATCTGACAAGTTGGCTTTAAAGTAAGTACATGTTCAACGGGAATTAACTTATATAGAGCAGTTAATAACTTATTTTAGGTTTAGTTCTTATACAACAAATTACTTCATTGCCTGTTTTAAACGCTAAGCCTTTAACGTTAACTCCGCCAACGTCTCCATTGTGCTAGCTAACATTAGCTTAGCTCAAATTCCAACGTCAATTTACGACCTGGTTTTATTTATTATTATTATTATTATTATTATTATTAGTAGTAGTAGTAGTAGTAGTAGTGTTACGGTGTTCAGATTTAGCCATATCACTTTGTTTGGTTCGGCTAACTTATACTGTGCCCGATTTATTAATGCTAGTACTCTCAGTATGCTTTTATAGTTAATGTAATCCTGGTTTTACTCCCATCTCCACAGTGAAAGATGTCTTCCTTTTCTTCAGTTTATAAAACCCCCCAGCCCAGAGAACACAGCCGTGACCCCGTCGGACTGATTTTAAGCCAAGGTAGATGTTTGACCCTTGATCAGGGGCAGACGCTGGACCCTGAGCTAGGCCTGATGGAGTCGACGGAGGTTGAATATGCACACCTGCAGCACTTTCTTCAAGCACACATGGAGACACAGGCTGGGCCTCCAGACTGGCCTGATGCCAGACCTCACCCCCCTGCTGCTGAGATGGCTAAAGATGCCCTTGTGTCCACAGTAACCTCTCCCTCCACAACCACTCAGGCTATCGACCTGTCTACGTCAAGCGACGACCACTGTCTGGTGGTAGCGGGAGAAAAGACGCCACCTTCTTATGGAGAGATCCCAGGTTTTGTGCTGTCCAGGATCAGATATGAGGAAAGTCCAGCCGAACCGCCTGCCAAAGCGAGCACATCTCCGAAGAGATCCAGGTCGGCTGCTAGAGTTTGCTTGGAGAAAAGATTTAATACTATGTCTGCTGATGCCTCAAGACAGCAAGATATTCAGTCTGCAGTCCTCACCAAGTAGGTTTCAGTAATCTAGTGTATTGTTGATTTTTGTTTTGGTAAATATGATGCTGAATTCTCCCTGCTGTCATTTCAGTTTTTTGACCATACTTCAGCAGTCAGCAGAGGCTCAGGATGCCACCATACACCCTCCAAAGCAAAAGTGGATTAAAGCCGACAGAGCAAATCCCTTTGAGGTCCCAAGCTCGTATCTGTCAGGTGTTTATGACCCAGTCACCAACATGTGTGGTAAGGTACGGTGACACACACACATATATATATTACATGAATGTTGTAACAGCCATAGTCATAGGCAGAATTCAGAGTTTAATCTTTTTTTCTCGTTGCAATCTCAGGTCATTGCTCATGTGGTGGAACCTGCGAAGCATCAGGCTTTAATCCTCCCCAGCTTTTCATTTAACTTTCACCCAGAGGCAGGTGCTATGAAAGTTAACTGTACTAGTAGCAGCAACCCAGCAGAAGAGCATCAGTTGGTGAACACCGGAAGTAATAATTGCACACTCCATAATGTGTAACTGTTTTGTTTTTGCCTGCAAATACAAGATTAAATCCGTGGCCAACGTAAAATTTATGCTCCTGTTTTTTTCACAGAGGTGGGGACGACTGCTGCCTCCAGGAATCAGTGCAGCACCCACTGCTCTCAGCCTGCCAAGGCTGCTAAAGCTGCCCCAGACTCAGCCAGAGAATCCCAGAGCAGGGCCAGGATAAGACCTCAGTCTTGTATGACTCTCAGCCAGCGCAAGGAGAGGCACAACAGCAAAGAGAGGGAGCGCAGGTGAGCAGCCATCACCAACACCTGGAGGTGTATTCACATTCTCCACGGTGTGTGTCATAACTTCATCAAATACATTAGACAGGTGAATTCAGGGCTGCTGCCACTGCCTTATATATTTCACTTAACAGTTTCAAGATCACATCTATAGGCTGTATCTAAAATGACTCTGTTGTTACGCTGCTATAATAAAAAAAAAAAACATAGTTTAGTCCAGGTGTTCCCTGAGCCTTCAGTACAAGTAGCTGTAAAGTCTGTCAGTTTTTTAATTTTACATTTTAAATAACCTTTCGTTGCATAAAAATTAAGACATTAAATATTCTTGTTTTAATTTGTTTTAATTAAATTAAAACAAAAGAATAGTTAATTCTCCAAGAGGGCATTACATTATTTCTGAAATATGTACCTCAGTTATTTCAAGAACAGCATTTCGTTTCAGTTTCTCCTTATCTGATAGTATTACAGTACTTGAGGTATTGAAGTGTTTGTCTAACTTATTTGAAGTCAATACCTCTTGAAAAATAATCGTTTTACATTTATTTGGCTGTAAATACACAATTGTATGTATTTAAATGAGGTTTAAATGAATTACAATAATTTGTTTCAGCCCTGTTGCATACTACTTGTTGTTTAGTGTTTTCTAACTGTGGAGCTTCCTCCTGAAGTCTTTATAGTTGCTTGATATGCAGCCTCATTACATATACAGTAGCTTAAATAAAAGTTAAAAGATATAAGGATTTCTTCTATAAGTCAGTAGACATAAAACTTGAGGTTCTAAGAAATACCGTTTAGGGAAACACAACATCTGCCTTGCCTCTACAGAAAGAGGATTCGTTGGTGCTGTGATGAGCTGAACACGATGGTGCCGTTCTGTGACTCGGACACTGACAAAGTCACCACCCTGCAGTGGACCACGGCCTTCCTGAGATACATCAATAAAACATATGGAGAGACCTTCAAAGAGGTGAGCGTGTAGAACATTCATCTACGGGAAGTATTTCGGATGGATCATGCTTCAGCTGAATCAGGCATAACATTATGACCACCTTCCTAATATTCCAAAACAGTTGGGACCCATCAGGGAATGTCCTTGGTCTTTCTGAGGGTGTCCTTTGGTGTCTGGCCACAGAATGCTCTTAGTGGTGTTCTTTGTGCTGTTCTTCATGTTTTCAATGTTCTTCAAGTCTGATCTGGTATAAGTGGTGGGTACGTGTCTAAGTAACATCCACACAAATACTAGGTCAAAACTTTGAGGTCATATTTTGCAGGACTTCAGTCATTGAGAGGTAGAGGTTGGGTCGAGCTGATGGAGAAGTTCTGTGATGGCCCAGGGAAAAAAGCTTATGTAGAGAGTTGTATGAAGTACAGCATAAAATCACAAACCTTTATTCTTTTCTCTGATGGATTGTCTGTCTAGTGGTATGAAGTGTATGCACACTGAATGTACTGACTGAAAAGTCAGTTGGATCGATTTATACGAACAGTCTGGTTTCTTTGAAGTGGCATAGCAGGTACTTATGCAGTGTAGTAGTGTAGTGTATTACTACAGTAGAAGGAGTCCTGGCACACCAGGCAAACAATGAGCTGCTGTGGATACGGTCAGCAGCTAAATGTATTTTAATTGCAATGAACAAGGCTCACATTAAAATAATAATAATAATAATACGGGTTGTAGTGTACGATATATTAAGAATATTATTTTTGCTTTTTACCTTCAAAGCCACCAGGCTCACAACAACACAAACAAACCAATCTGAGAATCTCAACTCTTGAGCTTCAAGAGGTAAAATTCTAGTGTTTTTTTTGAGTCTGATGCCTAAGAAAGGAGTGTACTCCAGGTCTGCTAAGTAAAAGTCTCTCTGAAGCCATATAAAGCAGTGGTCATTTTTAGTATATACTGTGCACAAGATATGTTTCGCTGCTGACCCTGTACATAAGCAGTTCATTGCTTGGCTTCTGTGCAGCATCTACTGTCTGTAATACAGTAACTGTGGAGGAGACGCTCATGTAATTCCACTTCAAAGAAACCTAACTATCCCTCTAAGGGTAAATAGAGTAGTACTAGTATTATCTGTCTTTCTTTTTCAGGAGTTTCAGAAAGTCTTCATTCATGAGAAAGGACACATTCTTAAATCCAGCTTTTCTTCGGGTCAGGACCTCATCAGCAAGGAGATAGATATGACACTGACTCTTCCTCTTCCAGCAGAGCAGTAATCTCCTCATTGGTTCATACAGTACATCACCCACACATGAATATACAGTATATTATAAATGAACCCTTAGTAGTAGCTGGTGAGGTGTGACTATTGGCTGGAGTCGGCAGTTATGTGATTAGATATGTGTTTTTGACTACATCACAATACTTTGTTTAAATTATCTCTAGAACTCACTGGATCTGGATTACTACACCTACAGATACAGCACTTTCACACACAGGTGGCGCTGTTTCCCTTTGAAAAAGAACTGCGACAGTTCTCTCTGGGTAATGCTCATCAGCTATTTTATATGCCTGATTCAAATATGCACTTTTATTTAATACTTTTAAAACATTTTTTTTTTGTTTTATTCATACAGAATGTTCTTCAGTTTAATAAATACCAACATCTGTTTTGTATTTATCTATTTAAGAAGTTGGTCTAGATATAAGTGTTACTTCTTTGTGAATTAACTGGGTCAGTGGATTCATAGTGTTTCGAGCATGTTGCAGACTGTTCATTTGATATGTAGAGAAGAGTGATGTTTTACTGAAAAGTGGCTTTATTTGTTCTTTCTTACAACATGTCGCTGTAGCATCTTACTGTACATACAACAGTCACCCACAAATAATAAATAGTATTTAAAGTCATGTGTATTTAATAGTTACAGCACCGGTAGTACATAGTGGATGTGGTCATTGCAGATTGGAAAAAATTATTATTATTTTTAAACTTAGCTCCTAAAATGTCTTTTGTATTTTACAATATCTAATTTATCCATCCACAAGTTTTATCTTGCTTTTGATTCTCAATTCCGGAGAATCAAATTCACATGTAATTAAAAAAAAGAGAGAGAAAACAAGCTGTAAAAAAGACTATCAAAAGCTTTTTTTTTTTTTTTTTTGCATTAATCTACACAATTTCTGGGCACCCGGGTATTTGTCTTTTATTCCTTTTACAATACATACACAGCTCCTCCGTAGAGGCTTTTTGCCTCAGGCTCCTGTTTCCATATTTTACACTGTAAGCTTGTATGTTGAGGTAACACCTGTGATTTACATAATGGGCCGTGATAAATGCACATGCACTTCAGAGACAGTCACTGTTGTTTTAAGAGTGTTACCTGCCAGAAGGATGTTAACCAAAAGTAATATGGGCATGGAAACAACATGTACAAAGTTTTTTTACACAAAGGACTCATCATTCATTCTACAGTTGTTTGTAAGTCAAGTCTTGTTATGTGATGGTACTTGAACCGATGCAGTTGTTCTCTTCTGCACTTCTCTGTTCCTCTGTCCACTTTTTTTTCTGGATGTCATCTTGGATTTGTTTGCGTCTCAGTTGCTCTGGTGTTCATGTCGCTCCTGGGATGTTCCTCTATTCCTCTCAATATATCACACCTGCTGATGTTACTCTCCCATCGTGTGACTCATGAATTTAAATAAAGAGGACGTTTTTGTGGTCACTCTCTCCTTTACTTCCTTCCTTCCTTTCTTCCTTCCTCCTTGGAGTTGATGTCGTCAGGTTGCAGGAAGTCGTGTTTAATGGTTTTTAGGGTTGGAGGACTTCCCGGCGATTGATGCTCCCTGACAGGCCGATGTATCACAGATTCCAGGAGGTCCATGGTGCCCAGTCCTACCCACCCTGCCTGGCTCTCCAGGCTCACCTGGGTCTCCTGGAGACCCATCACGACCATCTTTGACAATGCCAGGTACACCTGGGAGACCTGTGGGATATTATTGTAGATAGAAGTTGTAGAAGTGGATATAACATTAACAACCATAAGCATAAATCTCACTTAAGACATACATGTTTTTCTGGCTCAGATCAAATTTTCCTGAGGCCACGTACCTTGGTGTCCCTGGTCGCCAGGGGGCCCATCAATGGCTTTGCCAATCGGTCCCTTGTCGCCTTGCTCACCAACATCACCTGTTGTCAAAACAAAATTTGAATTCTGAAAGGGGCATGTGACAGATTTCCCTTGAAATATCTTGCATTACGATTTAAATTAAACAACAGTTTGAGGTTCAAAGAGGTCAAATGATCCAATATTGTTAGAGAAATCAAAAAGAAGTTCAAAAACAGATTACAAATTTATGTAGCAGCACACTTCTTACAATTAATCATCTCACTACCTCTAACAAAATAGTGGGGCTCTTCCAAAGAGGGCAACGTCATTACACTTCGTATAAAATATCCAAAGCTAGCTAGATACTGCTCATGCACTGATTATTATATAGTTATATAGAAGATATTGGCTATATGTTTAGTGGTATATATTTGTGTTGTGTTGGCAGTTTCATTATTATGTGAGTATCTTCCACTCCAGATGTTACGGAGATCAAAAGTCTGACTTTCATACCTCTGGGACCTGGATCTCCGAGCTCTCCTGGCAGGCCTCTGTACCCCGGTGGTCCTCGGGATCCCGGGTGCCCGATCGAACCAGCATCACCTGGCGTTCCTGGAGGCCCAGAAGGCCCGGGGCGGCCCACCATCCCAGGGGCCAAGGGTCTTCGCAGGTTAGCAGCCAGCTGTGCAATCTGGTCTGCATGATGGGGAAAAAAAACAGAAGGTTAACGGCCAGCTTTCCTTTTATATTTTTATATTATTATATTATGTGTCTTACCATCGATCATTGAGCCACACAGCTCTCTGATGTGCTGCTCACTCGCCAGTCTACCCTGAAACACGAGACAGGATACATTAATGCTATTCCTTAACCAAACAAGCAAGTTTACAGCTCCGTACAGAGTGAAAAACACTTACAGGTACACCGGTCTTTCCTGCGATTCCAGGCAGACCTTGTTCACCCTGGAAGCCCATTGGTCCTTGTTTTCCTGGAGGCCCTCTAGCTCCGAGCTCTCCTTGTGGACCCGACACGCCCTTAGGGCCCAGTTCACCCCGCTTCCCCGGCTATAATCAACAACCACATTAAGTTGAATAACTCGTTCTGGTTTGCAAAAAAAGTATCAATTTCTACCAAACAGGAGCTACAAACATCCCTGAGACCTGATCATTGACTAAACACCAGACGAGGAGCAAACTGGGTCTGTCGAGACAATGCGGGGGTGGATTCAGATGGCGTCTTGTTGCTGGATAATTACTCCGACGAGCACAGCAAACAGTAAATGAGACTAAGAGTCTGAGGCTCATCAGTGCTGTATCTCTAATTACATAAATTGTGCTGCAGCTTAATGCGACTCATCTTTCCCTTGTGGCGTTAGCAGCAAACAGGCCAATAAAGCAAAAGCAGCAATACCTAGCTCTAATTAATCCTGTTAAACCTGGAATGTGAGGCTGAATCATGTGCGGCGACTCTGACAAGTAGGCAACAGCTCAGAGCGAGGCACTGGTTTTTAATGTTTAGTGAGGGAGCAGACATGAAGGGAGTTTGGAACGAACTTAATTACACCCACACACAACATCTGATCTATGTTTGGTGCAGGCAGATGGACATACACTGTATATAGAAAGCTGGTTTGTTTGTGGTTTGTCCGTGTGGAAGGATGAAACGCTGCAAAATGAAACTAGATGAAGTAGCTCACCTGTCCTTTCTGTCCCACTGGCCCGAAAGGACCCTGAAAATGAACAAATTAGTTTAGATAAACATGTCTGATTTCACATCGCATTATGTCATGTGGCGCGCAATTCACTGGAGCAAAAGAACATGTCAGAAAAGCTCAACTTTGATGAGATTTAAATGATTGTCCTAAACCATTTTAATAAAAAGTAAGACTAAAATCAACATTTTCCCTGCTCTTTAAACAGCTCAAAGCATTAAAACTAAAAAGTGCTTCATTGAAAGTTCTTTTATCCCACACCAAGACACTCACTTAAGGACCAAGTTTAAAGACAAATGATAGACTTTTAAACTCAATATAAACCGGTTTAAGGATTTTAAATAGCTGTAATTTGTTCTCTCCTTCTCATCCTAAATCCTGAAGCAACTTTAGGACTAATTACTATATCTAATGAGTCTCCAGGTTACTAACACTGCAGGTGAAAAATGAAATACTTACAGGTTCTCCGTTCTCTCCTGGTAAACCATCACTTCCTGCCACACCCTAAAGTGAGAATATAAAATCTGAATGAAGTGACTGAATCTCACACGGCTGAGCTCATGAACTGCATTGTTCGGCACCACCACTTTCATAGAGAGGTTTAAATCTACACCAGCTCGAACTTTGACTTACCATGTCTCCTTTAGCTCCAGAAGCTCCGACCGGACCCTGAAAAAAGCAAAGAGAATAAAGGTAAAGCCATGCGGAGACGCTTGCTGAAGGCCAGCTGCGGGAGACGGAAGGGGGGATGAAGGGAAGTGAGGTGGGCTGGTTGAGGGGAACCAGGACCGGTATGAAGGGCGGCTTTGTTCTGCTCTCATGTTCTGAACAGGAGGCAGCTTTGTGTCTGTGCTCTCTCCTGGCTGCAGTTTGAGTTTATACCAATCGGGCAGAGGGGAGACGACCTGGTTATTGACATACAGTGGAGTGTCCTGGATAGTTCTAGGTCTCTAGTGTGTCTGCGTGAAGAAAAGCTGCAGAGTTTCATTCAATCGGTTGACAGAAAATTAATGTAATTGTGTATCGATTTGATTAATTAATTAATAGTTCTAAGCCATCCACTCACCCTTTCACCAAACTCTCCACGGATTCCTGTTGGTCCTGGAAGACCTGGATCCCCCAAGGCTCCTTTGATTCCCTGTAGCACCAACACCAAACCAGTAAGTTAACCAGTAATAATACTGATAATAGTAAAAAGAGTTATGCTACTGACCTGGAAGCCTTTGACTCCCTGAGGCCCAGCGTTACCCGCTGGCCCAATACCTCCCTGTTGGAAAGAGACACAGTCATGAAATCCTACTAGGCTGAAGTAGTAAGTAGACAATTTATATTCAGAGAAGAAGAAACTAACCAAATGGTAGTGGTGGTTGTGTGGTTTTATGATTCATTATGCAGCGCAGTGTGTGATAGTACTGTGTTAATTCCTATGCTGCTTTATCTTTTTTTTTTCCTTGCCGCAGGCTCTGATGTGAAATACAAAGATCTCTCTGTTTATGAATTCCTCCTTCATGAATACCTGCCCTCATCCCCGCAGGTATCTCTCCATTAATAACCAACTCCGTCCTAGTGAGCCACTGAATCAGAAGGAACACCCTCGGTACTTCTGTAGAATATCATTAACTTGGAAGGCCAGTGGTTCACTCTTCCAGTTTAATTGGTGAAATGCTGCAACACACATTTTGGCCTTTTAATGTGGACGATTCTTTTTTTAGACACCATGTAGTCCGAGTATGCTTAAAACTGCAGGAAACTGTGTCTAAATCCCGCAAATTAACAGATGGCCATCTGTGCAGCAGGACAAATAACTAGACTTGTAAATGGGACAAAGATTATTTTTTGATGTCTTGTGAGAGATGCCTTTGAAGCTGTTAAAGCTATTCCGGCATTTCCAGCAACACCAGGCAGTGCATGAGTCGTCTCAGTGCACTGCTTAAGAATTTACTTACCGCCACTCCTCTGGGACCTGCTACCCCCCTCTCTCCTGGGACGCCAATCTCTCCCTGAAGGGAAGCGATAAAAGATGTTGCAGTCAAGTCATTTTAGAGACAAAAAGAGACATTTTTTTTTGAGATTGCTACCCCCCCCCACTCCCTCCCACCATAAATCCCACCAGATACATACAGGAATACCTGGCTCTCCAGAGGGTCCAGTCTCTCCAGCCTTGCCTGGATCACCCTGGTGTAAAAGAAGAGAGAACATAACGGTTCTTCTCTGTGCTCTGAGTCTTAGCTGAAGGTTAAAGTCGCTTTGTTGTAATACTCACAACTTCTCCTTTAGATCCCTTTGCACCAGCCTTTCCTTGCAGACCCTACAGTAGAACATATCATTTGGAGCCATTTCATCAAGCAACATTTTGTGTTTCTATTTCAAGGTCTGAAATATTTACATAATCACAAATAATGATTAGGATCCACTTAGAGAGATCTAAGTACTTACAGGAAGGCCATTTGGTCCTTTCTCTCCAACTACTCCATGGCGCCCAGCATCACCCTGTCAACAGACAGATTTCAGCTTTACCCAGCTTGTGGCCGAATAACTTTTATTAAAGTAAAAGAGAGCTCATACCTTCTCGCCATCCAACCCTGGAGTTCCATCTTTGCCATCTCTGCCAGGAATACCCTGTTGAAGACAATCAAACGTGACCCTGATAGTTCTGGGAGGCAATGGAGATTAAAAAGTTGTGATTTTGGCATCGCTGCACTTACAGGCTCCCCTTTGGGTCCAGCTCCACCGGGAGCACCTTTGGCACCAATTTTACCCTGTTGAAAGACACATGAAGGTGACATGTAAACAGTTTCAGTATATCCGTATACACCGACGTTCACAGCTCGAGGCATTTTACTCACAATTTCTCCTTTGGGTCCTCTGAATCCCTGTGGTCCTTTTTCCCCAGCGTCACCCTGGAGACATCAGATGAAACACACACAGCTATTCATTGATGGGACCGGCCATCTATTCTCGCCGTGCACTACTAACTAACAATGTTTTTTGTGGTGACAGCGGAACAAACAAAGAGAGACTCACTGTCTTTCCAATGATGCCGGCGATGCCCGGCTTGCCTCTGAAACCTGGGAGACCCTGGAGACGACAGGATGAGGACAGAAGAAATGTATTGAAACGCTTCTAAATGTCTAAATGCAGAGTGAATCAAAGTTAAATCAGGAAAGGGTGATTATGCTGTAAAAGTTACTTACTCGGTCTCCTACATTTCCCATTGGGCCTTGTAAACCCCTCAGACCACGAGGGCCCTGGAAACGTAACATGAGAGCATTGGTGAAGACACATCACAACCCTCCACAGAATATTAAACACGACCTTCACAAGAATGGATGAACTAACCAACACAGGATTACATTTGTCTGTGTATCTTACCTGCAGACCCACAGTGCCGGGAATACCTGGTGGGCCCGGTGGACCAGAGTCACCCTGGAGACAGAAGAGGACACTTAGTAGCTGTACTCCAACTCTGAAACCAGTGGTCTGCAGAGAATCTTTGCATCGCTATTAAACTCACTTTCTCTCCATCTTTTCCAGCCTCTCCCTTGTCTCCTTTGTGTCCAGTGTGACCCTACGAGAGCAACGGCACATGGAAATGAATGAAGTCATGATGTTTGGGGTGAGTTGAGTTTTTTTTTTTTTAAGCAGTTTATAAGTAGAAACAAATCATGACAGGAAATGTCTTTACTTTGAATCCTGGCATCCCGGGAGGACCGGAGGGACCAGGGGGGCAGATTGCAGGACACTGCAGAAGCAACAAGGAAGACGTGAGCACAGTTTGGTTTTACAGTCAGTATGCAAATTTCAAAGGGTGCGTGGTTGAATTCTCACCAGAAGGTCACCACTGAGATCTTGAAGAGTACCAGGAAGACCCTGAGTAAAGAGGAATCACACACAACAAGAGATGAATTGCTGCATGTTGCACACTTTAGTGACTCTATTGTAACTCCATCACTAATCGCTAATTATAAAATACAAATTGCACTTACTGGGGGTCCATCAGGGCCAGGAGGTCCAGGAAGTCCTGGAAGGCCCTCGGGACCCTGACAAACACACAGAGGAGCAGCAATGTTAGGAGCATCTCAGTCTAAAATAAGGGATTTCTTCCTGGATGAAATAAATCTAGTGTCTGTGTCTTCCATCCAGTCCAGTCACGGTTATTAGAATCATACAAAGTTCCCTCCACTCAAAAGACATTTTTGTAAACCACTTTAGAAGCCAACTGTGTGAGAAGCCTAAAAATAAATCTTACATTCAAAGAGGAACGGTGTTTTAATAGGAAACATCTTTTTGAAATGAACTAAAATGTTTATTTTTGGATTTCTCAAGGAATGCTTGTAATTGTAAAAATCTATTGTTATTCCTATGTGTGTGGACTCTTTAAGTACTCAACTCGATGGAAAGGCAGAGTTTAATAATACATCTCAGTAGACTGTGGTAACCGTGACAACAGCATTCCTAATACAGACCCGACCTTAAGACGAATTCTGACTCAGACTAGAAAGTACCATCCCAGTGCTGCTGACAGTACTGCAGCGGCTCTGGAAGCAGAGTGAACTTTTAGACATGTGCTGTGTACCATCCTAATAAAGTGTGACCCAGTAGAAAGACTGGGGCAGTGCATGTGTGGACATGTCCTTTCCATCCAGTGGTTATTATTATCCTCTTGCTACAATATAGGAATTTAGGCCAACGTTGACCTGGTTGATTCTAGCAGAGATTATTATTGGATCTCCATCAGTATTCATTTTACTGCTTGTTGTTCAGTGGACAGACATTTTGATTTAATGATCATTTCTTCTCATTCTGACAGAGGCTGTAATTCCTTCATGGGGGGGATCAGACTCACCACAGCACCCTGAGGTCCAGCTCCGCCGGGCAACCCGTTGGTTCCAGGTAATCCCTGAAACCAAAAGACATCTGAGTGACATGTCCAAGAGACCAGATTAAATGGACTGTATTGACTGCATCATACTAAAACAAACAGACATTCCCATGATGCTAATGGGCTGCAATGGTGTCAGGGTGATGGAAACACATCATCTTATTTCAGAGCGAAGTAAAACAGCAGTGCTGTGTACTCACTGGAGCTCCTGGTCTCCCTCTGCCCTACGGAAGACACAGGAAGACACATTAAGTCACCAAGAAGATGATTAGATATACCCACAACAATATCCACGCTTACCCTTTTGGGTCTCATCCTGTTTCAAAGTTATACAGTATGTAGACTCTTGACAGATCAGGGCTGACATCTGAGAACTCATAGCTGTATTTAAAATGTCCTCATGATCTTTAGGTTAACAGAAGTCTACATAACAGGAGGTGATTATAGCTGTGACTTGACGAGAGCAGTATGACAGAAGTTGGCCCTCTTAGATCAAACTAAGGGTAGTTTGACCAGAGGAGGACAAGCTGCTGCTGCTGCTGCTGCTGCTGCGTGTTAGATGTTACATGAGGGGTTACTTACGGGAGGTCCAGGTGGCCCTGCAGGTCCAGGTTCACCCTGTAGACAGGAAAGAGAACAAAACGCAGTTAGCCTCTTGGACGTAGTCAAGCAGTGGGGACATTTAGATTTTTATTTCTTTCAAATAATCAATGCATCCTTAAATCGGCCACTCTGTACATTCTCATTTTGAGCAAGTCAAGAGTTGTTTTCCGTCTTCATTGTTTTAACACGCCAACCGAGATTGACATTTATCAGTTATTTTAGTTTATTGTCGCTGTACATCACTTTGCAAATAACGTTTCCTGTCACAAGCTAGTGATGATGATTGACAGAGACAAAAATATCACACAATGCGTGTTACAAAACGTACTTGTTGTAAATTGAGAAGAGTTAAAAACGTTTCTCATCCATTATCGTCCTTTTTATTAGCGGACTAAACGATCAAATTGCGGTTTCCTGTGTTGCCTCTTTTTCTGCCTTCCTTTCATGTCTCCTCCTCCCTCTCTCACCCCTTTGTCTGCGCCCACCCCCTCCCCTCCGCCAGCTGTATTTGTGTTGTCTTAAAAGTGAGATGGCACACTCCAAACAAGCAGCCATGTTGCACATATCCACTGCATTCCTCAGTGAGCGAACTGCACCAGTCAGACTATCTACACACTTTCTATGTGTTTTAGTGAACTCTTCATCAGCTCAGGCATTGTCTGCGACTCCCGACACTTTTATCCTGTTTGTCTTCCCTCCACTCTTCAGCACTCTGAGCCATGACGGTGTAGTTATCTGAGTAATTAGGGACATGGGTTGATGCAAGCGTCCTCATTAGGTTGGCTAATTAGTTGAATGGCTGGGAGGGTGGAGGTGGGGGGGCAGTGTTATCTGTCTCGACAGTTACTCTTCAACCTTGCGGGAGAGGTTCCTCTGTCTTTATTATTTCATATCTTTTCTGCATTGTGGGAAATCAAAGGCGTCGAATCTGTTTAATCGTAAAAGATGGCGCAGCAGTTTGATGTCGCGCGAGTGTTGTAACTCTGTCTGCTCTTGTGTCTCTCTCCGAGGATAACACCTGTTTCCCTCCGCATCGCCGTCTCCTGCAGCCTCGCCGATCGGTGGGAAACAGTGTGCATTCCGGGCGGGATTAGGGAAGCAGCAGAAACAAATCCGATTCTGATCCCTCATTAAAAATAGTCCCACCAAGAGGCTGAGCCAGCTTGACAAAATCAGGCTGACAGAGAAAGCAAGAGACCATGTGCCTGTTAGACCCTCCTGAGGGTCTTCAAATAACAGAGCCCGATTAGCGCGCCGAGTTTGCACATATGTGTCTTGCCTGTGGCAGACGTCGGCTGATTAACGAGGAGAACTGTAAAGCAGGCGGTTGGTGCGTCTTTAAATGCATCGCAGAGAGCTCGCGAGACCAAAACATACTTACTGGTTCCCCTGGGGGTCCATCCTTGCCAGCAGGACCATCAGGACCCGTCAAACCCTGAAGAGGATGTGCGACAGTTGTACATCATTGCCTTACATTCAGTATCGTAGAATCAACATCCTAAAAGAAATAAAAAACATGGGGGTGTGTTGATGTTAGTGTTTATTGGACACTTACATCTACTCCTGGAAGTCCTGGCAGACCCGGTTGCCCTGGTAACCCTGGTATTCCTGCTTTCCCTTTGGGGCCCTACAAAGATGGAGAGTTATGTAGTTATTTGCACAACTGAACAATTGATTTAAACATGTTCTAATCATTTATCTTAATTTTCATATTGGTAATCTACAAGTCGAAGGTGATATCTGGAGGCAGTATGTCTTCTTTTGGAATAGAGTTGAACTGGAGCACACAGTTGAACAAGTTGCACCAGTGTAACACGGCTGCTGTTGATTATTTTGGCACACTGCAGGGACGTCAAAGGCAGAGTGCAGACCTTGATGTGTTTTTACAACCTCCCTTAGCCACCTAAATAAAACTGAGTCAATACTGGAATACTTACTGGTTTCCCTGACAGTCCAGGAGGTCCAGGTTTGCCCTGTTAATGGGATAAAACAAAAGAATAAATAGGTAACACATCCTTCTGATTGTTGTCACAGTTTATATGTGGCACATCTTGAACAGTTTCTAGTTTGGAGTCGTACAAATGAAGCTCTACACGCAGCCACACAGGCCAAAAAAAAAAAAAAACTTCCTTCACCACAGTGAGTCTGTGAGGCTGCTTGACTCCACACAGTGTTTAGCTCTTTCAGTGACTGGTGAAGAACAAACATCACTAAACTGACCCGACGCAGACTGGTCACATGATTAAAGCCCCACTTTGGTTTGGACAAGGGGGGGCTGAAGGTGCGGGGAGGAGGTGCGAGGTGAAACTCTAGATGGTCTCACAGAGTTGGGGAATGTATGAATAGACCCTCTGTGTGCCCAAACTTCACTGGAGTCCCAAAAAATGAAATGCTAAAATAACTTGAAGTTTTCTGACATGCATTAAAAACATGTATCTACATAACATACATATATATGTAAGCATATATACTGTATATACTTTCTCAAACATTTCTGTTTGAGAAACTTTCCATTATATTTGCAAAGTTTTTCAATTTACTTAGCTTCTACATAATCCAATTTCCTCTCATAACCTGTGCAAATAAATCTCATTATATAATTTTCGTTTTACCATAATGTCATATCCTACCTAGCAGCAAAACCCCGAAAACACCGACGGCTCTGGGAGCCTCATTTTTTTTTTAGTAGATTCTGTCTGCTCAAGAAGACGTACAAGCCTTCGACATTTTTATGTATTTTTTTTAAATATATGTTTAATGGTTATTAGGAATGGATTATAAATAACTTATACTCTTTCGCTCACAGAGCTCCACTTAGAAGACACACACCTAAACCCTGCTCACACTCTACATCCATGACTATTATTAAGTACCTGTAGGAGGGGCCGAAGGAGGAGTCAGTGTGAGAAAATATGTCATCAAGAAACCTTTCGCCACACTTATGCACAAGCACACCTCCAACCGAAGGTATTTACGTGGGATCAAACTTAAACTATTGCTCTAAAAGCAATGTCACAAATTCAAGCTGATATTTAAACATATGTCTTGTTAATCTGTAACTCACTTACTTAAAATAACAGAAAAAATATATATTTTTCATTACTCACAAAAACAAAACTAAAAGGGGAATTCATCAGCTCTCATCCACTAACTAGGGGCACTCAGTTAACTGTTAAAGAAACAGAATTATATTTATATAAGGCTTGAAGTCATTGGAGTCTGGTCAACTCACATCGGTGCCATCCCTTCCTGGGGCCCCTGGGGGTCCTTGTGGCCCAGTGGGTCCTCTGGGGCCCGGCCTCTGCAACATAAAATTAATCAAAATCAGACATTTCCTCCTTCTATGAAATATTAAGCTGATTTGCTGTAGTGGAGTAGAATGATCAGAAAGTGGGTTTGACGTGAACTGAATGAAACAGGGAGTGATGCTTGGTGCGTTTTGGCAGTTTGAATTGGAAATAAGAACATTTAATTAGAAAGAAAAGGGTCTGTGGGAACAATTTATTTAACTGGCATTGGAGGTTTAATGCTTGATTATAGAAATATAACTTAACGTAAAAAATAAATACAACTGAACGTCTTTAAAAACACGATGCAAATACGCACGCGTAAAAAAACGCTTTAACATTACGCACAAGACGGATTGACTGACCGGCTTATACAAAAACCTGAAATATGTAGCTTATTGTCTACTTAATATAAAAATAAACGTCTTTCACTGAGGACTTTCCAAAATATGCTGCAGAGTTTAGAGCTCAGTCAGGGATCCTTGAATGAACAGAGGTGGCATTGTGCGCACTGATCTCCAATCCACGCATTCCACAGGTTCAGGGAAAACAGAACCCCGACTTCAGAAACTAGTGCGAAATACGCAGCCACCTGCACACAGTTACACTCACATGGCAAAGTTACAACTGGCCTGCAGAACTACAGAAGAGAAAATGCCAACAGACACTCAAACGTGTAACCGTGGAGAGAGCGTTTCGTATTTTTAGGGGGAAATATCAAGAAGCGACAGGTTTTCTAGTAAAAGGATGCAGGTCAGGCCTAAACTGCCCCAGAAGAGCGCGTTGGTCTCCATCACCATTATTAGAGGCATGAAACTTCTCCCCTTCAGTTCAGATCACGCATCAAACCCGGTCAGCGTAAAAACACTCATCGGCGTTAATAAATGACGCAGCAGTTGATAAGTCTCACCTGGGCCGAGGATGATGTCAAAAGCTGGCACAGTAAGAGCACCCACAGAGCGGAGAACATCGCCATAGCTCCCCACTCGCCCTCACAAACACGGGTTTATGCGGAAAAATAAAAGGGGTCAAATCCACAGTTCCCGGTCCTCTCTCGCCTCCCCCCAGAGTCCGCTACGGAGCCTTCCTTCACCTCGCGGCGCACAGCTCCTGAATGGCTTTCTCTTTGGTCCCAGATAAACCCGAGCCTCCAGCTGAAGGGGCTGAACTCAGTCTCGCACACTGTGCCCAGAGGTGAGGGGGGTGGCAGAGTGTGGAGGGGAATCCATTTCGGACACCGAAGAAAAGTGGGCCGAGCTGAGATTGTTAAAAAAAAAAATACCAAGGGACCAATTAGAAAATGATCTGTCTAGAGGGCCGGGATATAACGTTTCCAAACATACGACGTCCTACATCTCCCATGATGCATGTTATTTATCGCAATCGGTTCATCTCCAAGGCTGATTGTGTACAAATGATGAGTTATTGTTGTTACTTGACAAAGCTCCTTCAGAATCACATAAGATAATTTACTTTAATGATAATAATTTCATTCAGAGGCTGGCAGTGCTCTTCAATACCATCAATATTTTTCATTCTTTCTGACCACGAAGCAGCAGAAACTTTCTACTCTACACTGAACACGGTGGCTCTCAGTCTGTGCCTGTAACTGAAGATTATCTCAATCAATCTGTACTTTATTTATCCAAGCAAAGGATAAAGGTTTCAGAAAATATTGGACAATTTGAGTTGACAAATGTCTTGTTGTGTCTGATAATTTAATTTCCTTTCTGGTCACTGGTTTTCTTGACTTGTGGTGCTGTAACATTTGAATTTCTCCAATGGAGATCAATAAAGTATTAACTCATAAAAAGTTAAAAAAAAAAAAATCCTAAGACAGGTGGTTTACTATAGTACGAGTAAAACAAACGGAGCAGTTGCTCAGAATTTTGTAAAGAAGTGAAAGTTTGTTTTTTTATGTTGGAAAAATGGCTTAAATCATCAGTCCGTCATCATAATGAGAAGCAGATTATCTTTGTGTTGTTTGATGTGATGTTACAGCACTTCCCTAAAGCAACATCATCACACCGTGGGGCACTGATACGATTAACTTCACCGCAAAAATCAACATGAAAACCAGGGAAAATGACTCAAAAATCACATTTAAACTTAAAATAATCCAACAAATCATACTAAGTTTCATTTATAATATACTAAAGTGGATTATGGAAACTCCTTAGACTGATCTGAGGCCTGCGCTGCATCAGTATCTGGATCCTCTTTTGTCTTTCTGCTGCTTTGAATTTACTGGAAGGTCTCAGTAACAGGTGCAACACAGGACATTCTTTAAACACAGACTGATTTCATGACGGAATCAGAAAATAGCATAACTTTATTAACAGCCAGGTATTTAGTTAGGGGGGGAAAAAATGTCATTTATAAAGTTATTACCATTTCATTTATACAGTAACCTTCAACAATTAATAGTGAAAATTAAGTGCAAATATAAAAAGATGCATCAACGTAATCACCCTGGCTTGTAAATTTCCATGGACTGAACCCATTTCAAATGAAGTCAACGGTGGATCTTAAATTACAGCCGAAGCTTTAGCAACTCTACCATGAAGACATACAATCAACCAGTCATCACATTTTTTTTTCTTCTTTTTTTGGCAAGGCTTTCAGTCGCTCAAAATTCTACGTCCCACGTCTGCATGGAAACATACAGACTGTGCAACTTTATTGAAATATAACTTAAAACGACATTCAGTCTCCATTACATTACATGTCCAGCAGAAACACAAACCAGAAACAGCTCAGAGGGGGAAAAAGCACCTCCCGTTAATGGTTTCTCAGTGCAAAAAAAAAAAAAAAAAAAGTACTAAGGTGTTAAAAATGCAGAGACCTTCATTTAATTCATATACATTAATAATAGTGCTTCATGTAACATGTGGAGATATTAAATATCTGCTGCCGACAGTCTTTGTTATTACCACCTCTGAGGACAAGTCTGGTAATATTCTATATTTTTATTATTGTCTCCAAATCCAATGAAAAGACCAAAACCAACAAGGAAGTTATTAAACTCATGAGAGACGAGTCGGGCTAAAACAATATTGCTTTTTTTTTTTTTTTTTGGATTAACTTAACAATTAAAATAAAAATACAGAACATAACGAACCTGGTCCTTTAATATTGTCTGACCTCCAGTCCCACATTTGGTGAATTAATCCTTCAAAGTGAAAAGAAAATCAATATTTTAACATCAAATATAGTAGAAATAAGGCCTAGAAAGTCTTTTAAAGTAATACTCTGTCCCTATGTTACATTTAAGTTAATACGTTTGTTTTTCTCCGCGCGTTCGCTTCGTTCATGAGTTGCCCATGATTTGATCTGAGCTCGAGATTAGTTCCTTGGCTATGTCCTCAGAGTCCTTCCCATTCGTCTGTTCGTCTGCACCTTGGTTGGTTTCCATCAGTGACCCATTCGTTGCCGACGTTTTCTCCTGCGACGTTTCTTCCTCTTCCTTCCTATCTGGCACTAGATTGAAATCAGTCCTTGGGATTTTCTCCTCTCGCTCCGAGGACAGGGTCGGTGAGTGCTTCGAAGTCTTTGAAAGAGTTTGCACCGAAGGGCTCGTTTGGCCAGAGCCTTTATTAGCACCAGCTTTTTCCTCCGTGTGGCCACTAGCTGAGTCCCCGGCGGAACCGTTGGTTGGCAGCACCTTGCTATCTTCTCTCTTCTTCTTCGGTGGTTTTTCAGCTGCTATGTCCTCATCGGTGTGCATGTCGTTGTCCGCTTCCTGGGTCGAGTCCTCTGTAACCTTCTCCTCATCGTCAACGGGATCTGTCTTTACCGTCACGGGACTCGAATGATCCATGTCATCAACATCGTCTGAAGAGTCATTTCCATTCCCCAAAATGTTTTCATCGGAGCCGGAGGCGTTTCCATTTCCAACAGCGTCACTCTCTGGCTTTGGCTCAGGGGAAGACTCCGCTTTGCTGTTGTCCTTACTCGTCTTATCAGTTCCTTTCTGAGCCTTATTATTATCAAGTCCTTCTTCTTTCTGTTGCGCTGCAGCTTCTCCGTCTTTGCTTTTACCCCGTGAATAGACTTCCTCCTTTCCATCTCCACTCCCAACACCATCAAGTCTTTTCTCTGCCTTTCTAAACTGTTTCTGAATCTTTCTAGGGCACCACACAAACTTATCCTTTGGCTCAAAGTGAAGGTAAGCAAAGCGCACCAGGTCCTGGCGCTTCAGCTTGTCCCGCACGGCAAACAGGAAGTAGTCGAGCACGCTGCGTTTAACGCTGCTGAGGGTCTTCTTCACCAGAGTCTCCTCCAGAAAGAAGCGCACCAGCGGGGCCTGGTAGTGGTCAAAGCCCAGCTCTCCGAGGCTTTTAAGGATGCGAGTGATCCGCAGGTTGTTGTGCATATTCCTGCAAGAGATGAGAAGTTTGAAGCTGAAACTGCAACACAAACATTTTTTAATGCCGTCATGAACATTTGTGTAACATTTACCGCTCCAAGTTTCCAAAGCGCTCCTTCCAATTTTCTGCACGTTTCACTTCACCCGTGTCTTTGTTGACCAACCGGATCCCATAGAAACCCAACATGAGTTCATAGGCCTCGACTAGTCTCCGTTTGGCGTCCTCGTTCTTCTTGAAGGCCTGGTGAGCGTTTACAGAAGAGATAAACATTTTATTAATTAAGAAGTTGACGTGTGTCTTACGATGTCTTGAGTGAAGACAGGTTTTTGGACTCACTGTGTTGTACGGCAGTTTGTATTCATAAATCCTGCAGAGCACCTATACAGCGCTAACCACTTAACGTCTGCATGTCTTTTGGGGGAACTGATTGATTCGACATGGCATTTAGAGACTTTTAAACATGACATGTCAGACCACTGTTTTGGTTCAGTGGAGGGGAACTTGATTCTGGCAACTGTTGATTAAAAGGCTCGTGATGAACGTACCTCAATTTCGTTCTTGGTGAGCTCCGATGCCATGTAATTAACTCCTGGCTCTCGCAGAGGAAACAACCTTACAAAAACAGAGGAGTCAAGAGATAAACAGCAGCAAAGCAACAATGAAGCAACACTCTCACAGTGGTCGCTGCAACCAGTACTGACACACACGTGAAAGGACGTCTTAACATACAGAACAAAACGGTTCTGAAGCCCAATGAAAGACAAATTTTAAAAAAAGCGAGCAAAATGCTGTTGTTTATGGCTCACATATTGATTATTTATTCCCTGTCTAAACACTGTACAGAAACATTAATATTAGGATTTTATTTAGTTAGTATGTTTATAATAACTCTCTATTTCGTATTAAAGTTAAATGTTTTAATCTTCTAACATTGCATGATTCTGTGTGTTCTTGAGGATCTTGAAATTACCCGACAATGTAAGAGAGGGCCGAACTCCATAAGCTTTGCACTTTATCACAGTTATCTTTTATTCTCCTTTATACTGTTTGTTTTAGTGCTCGTCTGAGACAAATAAAAAAATAAACTTTCAGATCAAATTCTAATTACTATAGATTAGTAAACTGGAGCCACTTTATGATTCACCATAAAGTCTAAAGTGCCACGTTATCGGTTCTGTTATCTCAGACGGGACAGGCCCAGAGGAAACCGCCCAACGAGTCAAACCGTACGTACCACTGAATGTACGAGTGAACCCTCTCCAGCCTTTTGTAGTCGTTCTTCCATTCTTTAAGAAACGATTCGATGTAGACGTCTGCGCCGAAGGAGACAAAAAAAAACACATCACATGTCAAGACAACTCTTCCTGGAAGACGGGAAAATATTAATCCGAAGGACGTGTAAAGATGTTACCATCTGGAGCGGAGGGAAATTTATTGAGATAAAACTGCAGATTGTTCATTTTGTCCTCGGGGCACTCCTCATCCGTTAGATTCTGTCAGGAAACGCAGGGAGGCTGATCACAATGCTGTGGGCGGTGGTGGTGTGTGTGGTGTGTGTGGTGTGTGTGGGTGTCATGTGTGTTTGGCTGTTACTCACTGGGTATCCTCTCCTGTAGTTCTGCATGTCCTTTGCTGCCCTCATGTTTCTGGGCGTGTGGTGCCACTGGAAGTGAAAGTAAAATGAACCTGCATCAAACGTCTTATGAAACCGCGGTGACATCACGCGTTATTAAATGCGGACGCTTCCCAATTTAATATCCTTCATTAACAAATGACAGTGATGATGTTATGTCTGGTTTCTAATGCCAGTGGAAAGCTTAAGTTAACACACAAGGCCAGGGTTCCCACTTCCGGAAAAGAGACGAAGTCATAAATATAATACCTCCTGCAATAACTCTAAAATAAATCATCTATTTGTGGAGACTGGAAAGAGCCCAGCATTAATATTTAAACGTCTTTTAACTCATAAGTCAGATAGCGACAGCGGTAGCTAGGCTAGATAGCAGGGCTACATTAGAGAGGAGGCATGAAGCTAACATTAGCTTTGCAGCTATGCCAAAAAAAAGCCGGCGTCTGGCCGGGCGAAAACACAGCCAGGGGTTTTTATGACAAGATATTAGGATTATGGCACGTCCCGGGTTTTTAAGAGTAATAACAAAAGCACGTACTAAAGCCCAACCAGATTTGTTTTTGTCTTGACTTGACCGACGGGGTTGGCTCTCTCCGGCCGGCTCGTCTCCATCACTCTCTGTGTCCCACGTCGAGTCGTAGTCACAAACACAGTCGTCCTCCATTATTTAAAAAAATAAAGGTTTTTACAACTAGCTAAAGCTAAATTAACGCGTTGCCCGTCTTAGCGCTATAACCGGGGGGTGAGTTAAGTTACACGGCCATGACTGACCATCCGTCTTTCAGCCTCAGACACAGCGGCACAACTGACGCTGCGTTCACGTGCTCCCCGCAAGTAGGAAATATCAGCCTCACTCAGTATCACGCATAATTGCGATTGCCAACGAGTGGCATTTAAAAACATTTAATTGTACCAGCTCATGTTTGTGCTTAGAAAACTCCACACTCGTAGTATTTCTCCCGTGATTGCGATGTAGCTGCCGTTTAAGCACTACAATATAATGCTAAATTAGTTAATTATGTGTAGATCTCCGAAATCCATTTCTTTTTTTCTAACATAAACACAGTTCGTGTCCAACAAATCCTCATCCAGGTGTTATTTGGCACTTCGTTTGCTTGTTTTTTTTAATTGTATTTTTTCTATTAATCAATTTTCCGATGCACTGGGAAGGCAACACGCTTGCAGTGTAGGGCATTGGTGCTAAAAACTGCAAACCAGCTGAGTCAGACAGCCTATCTGAAGTACAGAAAAACACTTTCACTATGCTGTTATGCAACCTCAGGGCATCAGTGATGCTGTGGTAGATGAGAACTAATCAACTAAAGCATTTAGAAACGAAAGCAGCACTATATAAAGCAACAATGAAACTGTGGCATTCATTCAGAATGATAGGCTAAAACACATGAATATGGGAATATCAGACCAGATCCCTGAAGGCACACTGTTGTTATTATTATATATTCTCTTGTATAATCTTTTGCCTATGTGATAGGATGCATGTATGTTTGAACTGTTTGATTTTAGTCAAATGTCTTAAGTCGAGCAACACTGCTGCGTAACCTAAGTATTTATGTATCTGTGGGAGGATTTTTGGTTTGCTTCGAGTGGACAGGACGCCACACACTCATGAGAGCTAATGTTGTATTCTGTGAGAGACAGGATCGCACTGGAAACACTGCAGGAAACATGTGTATTAAGAAAAAAATTGTGACAATGAATGAATTGAAATGGAAATGAGTACTGCAACCAACAGTTATTAACTTTATCAGTTAAGCTGCTGATTTCTTTATCAGTTCACAAACAGCTCTCTGTTTACTGTCTGTTAATTAATGTCTGAAATTAAGGAAAAAGGACCTGATCCGAGGGGATAACTTAAAATGTATTTTGCAGTTTACTGCTCATTAAATCACGAAGCCTGGTTCGGTAATTTTGGTCCACTCTTTACGTCAATAACTAAGTCGTCATTAGAATGGCAGATGGTACATTTTAAAGCAGAAGTCGCTCTTTGTATTTTTGCCAAGGATGTTGAAAAGTGAGCTGTGGATCATACCGAGCACAGCACACGACACGTTTACACAAGTGTCCGCTGTGCCACAGAAAAATGTTTGCATATCCTCAAAGCAGAGCCACCTCATGTCATTAACATATGTGCCACATGAGCGATGCAGCCGTTCACACATAGACCCACACGTTCTTTCCCTCTCGCTGTCGCACGTCCAAACACTGTCCGGCCTATCTGTAATCTGAGTTCTCATTAGAAACGCCTCTCTGCATTCAGAAACCCACATTCAGCCTCCACGATACAATGATACAAAGACCAGCAGCAGCTTCAGGGGTGAGAGCGTATAATTGGACCATGATATCCATCTTTTGACAGTAATTGGACAGATGCTTTTATATATGAAAGTATTTCTCCATTAGAGGGTATAAATAGATTCACGTATTACCACCGGGGATTCGGGGTTGAATGGCCCCTGGTGTGGGTTACTATTTTTGGCTTTAGTTACTGTGGAAACCAGAGGGCTCTGCAGGCATCCAGTATTTGCTGTTGCTATTAAGTGTGTCTGCCTTATCAAATGGATTCTCTCACTCAGATATTTTAGTGCAGATGAAGAGGATTGTCAGGCTAATACACACAGAGATATTAGCCTGTCTGCCCTGATTCGATTGAGATTTGATATCAGAACGTCAGCTTCACCTACTCCTGCTCCCAGCCTCCAGGGGTCCTCGGGGGGAATTTAGTACACCAGGGTCGGGGCTACGGGACTGGTACAGCCCTGCCTCCATTTGTGAGTAAAATTTTGTTATTATAGCTACAGGCTCATTTCAAACAGTTTTTTTCTTCTTCTTCTTCACCAAATAACACAAAAACATACCTCCGCTAGCAAAGACCTCAGAAATGTGAAAATCTGTTGCTAATAGAAACATCTGCAGCATCTTCCACTGGCAATGAGACAATGAACAAGCAAACATAAAAGGAGCTCGCCAAAATTTAATCGTGATAAGGCCTCACCGCACATTTAAATCCACTGGATTTTGTTTGGATGCAGTTGAAATAGAGGAATATGTTCAGAGTGAGTATGATTTAATGCCATAAGTAATGGTAAGTAGTGGCTTTTTCATTTAACAATTTTCTGCCAGCTCTACAAATATTGTTCTTTTTACTCCACTAATTGTCCCCTTACTTCAGGTAAATCTTTTTTTTTTTTTTTTCACAAAAATAAATAATAAAATATGTTTTTTTTTTGAGTCTTCAGCTCTTGAAGTGTTTTAAATCTCCCCCATCTTTACCTGCTACATTTCAGTGATGTGCCCACGGATGTGTCTGATAAATTTCTCATGAAATGTGCCATTCTCTGAAACGTGTATGTTTTTACTTCTGTTGCCATATTTACTGTGAATTTTAATACATATAGTTAGTATACTTTTATTAAATCTTTAACACATGACTTCTGCTTGTAGTATTTTAATATTCTAATATTTTGTAAAGGGGCCCACACTAATGTGTTATTCAGTTAAACATCATTGGCATAAGTTTTATACTTTGAGCTGTCATATTTTCAAACTTCCAGAGTTTGCCCTTGTACAACAGCATTTTACTTCAGCGTTACAGGAAATGTGTCTCATTTACTTTTCATTCTGAACAATTCATACATTACTAAACAAACACAAGCCTTGACAGGCAGTAGGTGACAACTAGTCTCTGCATGACGACTTGTGTTTTAATTTAGAAGTCTCCTCTCCATAAGATCTATCACTTACCACAGAAATAGGCCAGCCTGTGACTTCTGGGTCTCGCTGCCAAAATACTTTGATGCCAGTTTCTCTCACTGCCTGGCATCAACTTCTTCTTCTTCTTTTTTTTTTTTTCTTTTTGTACCGGCTGCTACTTAGTGATCTTACAACTCAAGGAATGCATCCCAAGCGCAAATAGAGGGTTGTCACTTTTGTAAAACCCACCAAGACTATTATAGTAGCTGTACAGCTTTATGACATCAGAGTGGTTAGTTTACAGCAATTAATGTTTCAAATGAATATGGGTGCGATGTTTGTATTTTAAATCACCAGCTGTTGACTTTGCTATAGTTAGCAGTATAGTGTGAGACTTTAAGTGAGACACATTAGAAAATAATGCACCCCTAGCACAAGCTGTGATCGCTTGCCTTTTTTTTTTTTTTTTTTTTTTGCATGCTAACAGTTTAAGTTGTGAAAAGTTGTGCCCACACACAGCCTGCATCTCTGAAAGGAACGACCACTTATTTCTATCATTTAAACATCTTCTCACTTGTATCACGTATATCGCACACTTTAATATACACGTTTACATTTACACACATGGGCCAAGACAGTGAGGTGTCTGAGGAGTGCGTTAAACTCTCACTTCAGTTCATAAAGAATAAATATGACAATAACTGTTTCAAGTGGCAACATAGAAATAAGATTAATAAGATTATCTGTGGGAATCAGCGGCTTCACAGATTCAACTGCTTCACAAAAACACGTGTTACCATGATGTTATCGTTTTTAAATCACAACACGTTGCCCGGTGCTTTCATTTCAAGTAGCAGAGACAATGTGAATCAGTTGTATTCTTTCTTCTCCTGCAGTGCAGGAATGACATAAAATGTTAACAAAGCAACTATCAGAAATAAAATGATGGTTATTTCTGTTATATAAAGGGAAGCATGGACAGAAAAAATGGAGCGCATGTTCATATTTCATGTTACACAGTGATTAACAAATGTACTTATTTTACTATTCATGGAGAGCGGTAGAGTCTGTGGCTTCACGGTCAGTTTCCCTTTGGGACTAAATCCGTATTCTGTGTGGCTGTAGCAAGTATGAGGAAATTTTATGTGCTTATATATTATCAATGTTATACAAATAGGCCAAGCCTCCCCCGAGTACAGTAAAAAAACAGACAGTCCTCTGTGTGTGACGCACCAAATATAACTCAGCTGTGAGTCAGTGACAGATCCGAGAGGGTAATCCTCACTTTAGCTTGTCTAATATTGTGATGTCTTACCTGGTATGTTCCTCTCTCAAGATAGAATATCTTGAGAGAGGAACGCAGGAACATAAACATTTATTTTATTTTATTTATTTATTTTTTGTCACGGCCTTGCGTCGTGCTCACCAGATACTTCGGCAGAGATCAGGCACCAATCCATAAAAAACCCACAGTGAATGTCTCGCCACTTAATATATTCTGATTGTTATCCTGGATGGAGATTGTAGGTTATTTCTATATGTGGAATATTTCTGCACGTGAGAAAAGTTTCTTACTTCTTTTCTACATTGTCTCAACATAAATATATTGTGCTATTCTGTATTACGAGCCCAAAGCCTCTTAAACCTTGTTTTTCTTCTAGTTATCATTTGGCATCTGCTCAATAAAGTTGGAGTTATTTCTGTATCCTTATTTTTAGACAACACTGAAAGCATGTTTACAAGTTACATGTTTAAAGGCAAACAATGAGGAGAATGGGCCAAAACTCGGTAATGTTGAGTCATAAATAAAACCAAATTAGAGGTTCATGATGAGATTTTACTTCTCTTACTCTTGAAATTTTAAACTCTCTGGTGTCCTAAACCAACAAACCCTCGGATCAAACGAAGCCAGAAGCTCATTATGTCAATTAAACCCCTGCAGTAAAATTCATGACGGTCCACTTCTTCTTTGTGCCTTCAGGTCCTCATCCTTTTATTTTTTCACAACTATTCCGACTACGGATTTTTCTGCAGATAAATATCCTCCTTGCGTCAAGCTGCTCACTCATCTCGCACTGCATGTAATGTCCTAATTGGGTTTTTACAGAAGACGTGTTTCTTTCCTCCAGGATTTTGCCAAGACTTTGCTTGTTTTGTTGCAGAACTGGCAGATTAGTTGCAGAGAATCTGGCAGAAAAGTGCCACGAGTCACACAAAGTTCACTTTACACATGCACTGTAAATCTTTCTGATCTGCATATTCTCATGCATATTGTATCATTTTATGTGAGTCTACAAACTCACCAGCTGTCACACAACAACTCTCACAAAGAAAACAATAATAATGCACCGGATATGGCAATATGCATAATCACATACTCACATGCAAGGGTCTGATATCATAGATACTTAAGCAGAAAAGGTGAAGAGGAGTCCAGTATTTAGGAGAAAAAAGGCATTAATCCACTTAATTTGTTTTCATTTGTTCCGTGTACATATTATATTGTATTATGTGTGATTATGAAATGTACCTTGTAACGCAGAGAAAGCAGATAACAAAGCTGAATTAATGAAGTATCTATCTGGGTCTTAACACTCGTCCTTAAACTCTGGCTCAGTGGGGATTGATGGCCCTCCTCACTTTGTTCCAGGTCCTCGGGCTTTCAAAAAGATGCGAACACAGACACTCTGGATTGATGGGAGGCTGCTGGGGCTTCAGGTCCGTCCCTTATCAGCTGATGTAATTGATTTATGGAGATCTGGTTTGATTTAGCCACTTCACAAAAAAACAAGACCGCGGACAGCAGGCTGCTCTGTTTGACAGGAACAAAAGGACACACAATAATCCACCTGCAGTGCTGCTAAACCCGGCTCTGACATACCGAGGGCGACTCTGTTGAGTTTTAATGTGATACAAATGTGTGGTTTGTATTTCTTGCCATGTTTGACAAAAACAAAAAAAACAAAAAACATACTGTATATATACATATATATATATATATATATATATATATATATAGAAAGAAAAACTCAGGATACGTGATGTTGTGATGCAGTGACAATACGATCAACCAAGCCTGGACCATTACGCTTAACATATTAGCTTCCCTGACAGTCCAAGTCTGTGCTTCTGGTGCAAGTAACCATGGCAACCAGCATCACCTACAGTAAATTTCCAGAAGCATCTAGTGTAGCGGTGCTGTTTATTCAGCCTCTGTACATACGTGCACCAGTTTTATTAATATGCAAACACACACACTGGGGTCAGCAATAAACGGATGAATCGATTTAGCTGCTTTACTAAATGTATCTTCTTTTGATTTACACGTTGTTGAATGCTGTCTTTTAATTTCATCTTAGCATGTGTGCACATATTAACATATATGTATCTATTTTTTTTAAATTATTTTTTATTATTATTTTTATTTTTTAATTTTTAAAAAACAAATCGTGAATTTTAGCTTGCAGGTGTAAATATATGTATCTATATATACTTACATCTGCAGGTTAAAATACAGTCCATGTATGTTTATCAGTCTGTTAAAACTTTATGTTACAGTTATATTTATAAGTTTAAAGTGTTTTAATTTCAGAGATTACATCCAAATTAGAGGAAAGGTTGGTAATTATTTCATGCACATGTCCAGGGCCTGATTGCCTACAAAGGATTCTCAACTAAAAATTAAAAACGTAGCAGGCATTTAGGCATTTTTAAGACATTATTGGGTATTTTTGTCGGTTTTAGTCGACCTATTTGATTGGTCTTTTTACTATTAATTGGGTATTTGTTTTATTTGATTTATTTATGTATTTATTTATTAGGCTATGACTTCAGGATTTCTTCATAAAACCAAACCTCAAAATTATTGCAATGTTATAATTTAAAGTTTTACTACTTTTTTATGTTTATATTTTTGAATGGATTTGGACCAGGGTGAAGGAAGACTCTATTTAATTCCATGAGTGGTTAATCTCGTTTTAAGTGGAGCTAATCTCAATTAACTTTCAGGCATAAGAGCCACGGAATCTCGGATTGCTTTCTGATAGTGTTTGCTACTTTGTTGCTTTTCCATGTTCCTCCCTCCACTTCTATGTAGTCACAATGCCAGAGCCAAGATGAAGTCCTAGTGATTGCTGTCCATGGTGCTGAAGCCTCCTCACGTTATATCTACAGGGTCTTCACTTGTTGCACACTGTCGTGGTGGGACTGAACATCAGTGCCAAGGCGTATTTCATATACAGCATTCGACGGATATATTATATTACGAACAGATTTTATTTATATTGGCGACTGTTTTGCGCATGCGAGGAGGCAAACTGAGACCACTTGCTTACACAGATGAACGCGTTGAGAGCATCGATCGCTCTCAACGGGCAGAGCAGAACATGCGCCGTAACAGATAAACAATAATTTTGAACCTGGCAACACAGACTTCCAGGTCTTATTTTCCTGACCGCCTCTGCCGTCGCTACGTTTCACGCAACAGGCTGCAACACCTATGTGGGGTCTAAGCTGAAGAGCGGTACCACCTGTAACCGTGCCTCTGCCTCTCGACTCGCACGCCGACGCCGAGGATGAAGAAGCAAAACGTCCGGACCTTGTCGCTCATCCTCTGCATGTTCTCTTACTTGCTGGTCGGCGCCGCGGTCTTTGACGCGCTGGAGTCCGAGTCGGAGAGTTCCCGCAGACGCATCCTGGAGCAGAAGCGCAACGAGATGAAGAAGAAGTACCGTTTCTCCGAGGACGACTACCGTGAAATCGAGCGAGTGGTGCTGCAAGCGGAGCCCCATCGCGCCGGCAGACAGTGGAAATTCGCTGGCTCTTTTTATTTTGCCATTACAGTCATCACCACCATTGGTAAGTAAATGTAGGTCTTCTATCTTTACAAAACGAAGGATAATCCTTTACTCTATTGCAACAGAATTAAGAGCATTGTTTATGTTTTTTTTTTTTTTTTATTGCAGGCTGATTTAAAAAAAAAATAAAAATTGATACTTAATCCTTGCTTTACCATACAGGCATTGCTACAGTGTGCGTCACAGTGTTCTTCCAATTCCCCTCTCTCTTTATTAAGGTTATGGACATGCAGCGCCAGGCACAGACGCAGGGAAAGTCTTCTGCATGTTCTACGCTGTTCTCGGCATCCCTCTCACTTTGGTCATGTTCCAGAGCCTGGGTGAAAGGATGAACACGTTCGTCCGCTATCTCCTGCACAAGGTGAAGCAGTGTCTGGGCTGCAGACGCACTGAGGTGTCCATGGAGAACATGGTCCTGGTGGGCTTCCTGTCCTGCATCGGAACGCTTTGTGTGGGAGCTGCAGCCTTTTCCCACTTTGAGGGATGGAGCTTCTTCCACGCTTACTACTACTGCTTCATCACTCTCACCACCATCGGCTTCGGGGACTTTGTGGCCCTGCAGAAGAAGGAGGACCTCCAGGAGAAAACACCCTACGTTGCGTTCAGCTTCATGTACATCCTGGTGGGCTTGACTGTTATCGGGGCTTTCCTTAACCTGGTGGTGCTCCGTTTCCTCACCATGAACACTGAGGACGAGAGGCGAGACGCTCAAGAAAGGGCCTCGCTTAAGAGGGACAGAGGCCTTTTGGAGGGGGCCCTGGGTCTGCGTGTTGTCGGGGACCAGAGGAGGGACAGCCACAGGGAGAGGAACAGGGGCAACGCGGTGCACAGCAACAGCCACAGCACACTGTTCCTCCCGATGGAGGAAGGAACCAGCCGCACCAACCTCATCTCCTCTTCGGCGGAGGATCAGGAGAGACAGAGAAGCCCCTGCAAGCACAGGTTGCATTTTCCGATGAAAGCGGGCAGACGCAGGCAGGAGTCGAGCCTCAGCTCCCTGTGCTCCTGCGTGTGCTACCGCTTGGAGATTTGTAATAGCCCGGTTATGTCCCACGGTGGACACCAAGGTTGCCATATCAATTCCGTTTACTACAACTCAGTCTCATATAGGATCCAGGGCTGCTCACCAAGCTCCAGGGGGAACACTGGACTCTCCTCCCCGGGAAGCACGCTCTCACCCGGGCACAGCTACCGGGAGTTTCCTCGTTTAAGGAGAAAGTCAGTTTAAGGAGAAGGAGGTTTGCATAGACTGTAAAGAGTATTTTCAAAGGTACCGCATTTTATGTTACGTCTTCTTTTTGCATGTCAGAAGACAAAGATTCGGTTTAATAAATAAGTTGTCTCTTGTGGCTATTCACATCAGTTTAGTTTGTAAAGCGAGGATGAGTTTTCTTCCCATTATTTATGTCAGTGATTCTTTGCTCGCAGGTAAGCCACAGTGCATGCTAAAGGGAATGTGAATGCATGAGTGCAACAGGTATGTACAGGTGTACAAAGTCGGGCTTTTAATCTACAATTTTGACAAAAGTATTTTGGATATAACGCTCACGACTGTATAACTGTTCAGTGGAGATATGCAAAACATGGACTCGGCCCCCGCTTTAGAAAGGAACACTAAATTTTTCATGCCACAGCTAGAAGATGTCATTATTCTTTTATATTAAAACATAAAAAAAGGCCTTAAAGAACTCAGTGAATTAAAAAAAAAAAACTTTTATTACTAAGCACTGAAGGTGTGAAGTGGGGTGGGAGTGCATCACTGCACTCTCATATAAAGGCATAATACTTGTTACATGACGTGATGTAGCACACAACAGATATGTAGCAGGTTATCAGTGAACATCTCACAGGTCTGGACAACGTGATTTTCCAGCAGAGGTGTCGTTTCTTCGTAGACCAGGTCGTAGTCAGATTCGATGTGAGTCTCTTCCAGTATTGTTTTATTAAACCAAAGGAAAGGATGTGTGAGTGTTTTTATTTGTATTGATCAGAGTCTGATAAATCACTGCACAAGTCAAATCGTGGTCCTATGGGCTTATTTGCTTTGTGTGTACAGTTGTCTTCCTCCGTTCTGCTTCGTTTTTTTCCTTATTTATATTTGATTAAAAAAGCAAAACAAAACAAAAACAATTTACTGTCCGCTGACTTCCCCCGTCTGCTGCAACTATTACTATCATCAGATCAGTGGTTGAAAAAAAGGTGCCACAACAGGTGGCACTAATTCTGCCACTATGAGACATTTCAATGTGTGGCGAGGGCCTGCTTGAAAATAAATATCAGCTAGTTCTAATAAAACACGGATTATATGTACATCTAAAAATGTTGTGTGTAATCTAATGTGTGATATCTTTTGATTTTCAGGCCAAGCTACACTTTGAAGTGTGATCAGTGAAAATAGTAGTGATGGGACATGACAATGCATTACTCAAGTATTTCCAATGCAAACTTTTGATTCTTGTTTTGTACCATTTCATTAAGTTTGTAATCTAATCCACTTAAATACATACAGAGACAATTATATATGTTTGACAGCTAATATCTAATACTACATGGCACTGCTATAAATTAATACATCCAACAATTCATCGACGAGTTTCATTTACAACATCATTGATAATAATTGTTCTGGTTTTGTTGGTGTCATGTACTCATCATTATATCAGTGTGTGTATTAGTGGCTTTATATTGCAGACCATAACTGGCCTGACATAGACATCCACACACCAATGACACTGATAACTGAGGATTAATATCAGAGAAAAAGACACAAAATGCATTGAGTCAATAATAATCTGTAGAATGAAGCAAGTCAGTTGTTCCCAAGAGGTTACTACACATGGTGGTCTGTTTAAATCCAGCACCAACCTTGTTTATTATGACGTGGGGGAAAAAAACTGAGATAAAAACACTTCATGTGTTATAACCGTCTGCAACACTGCCTCCATTTTCTGTTTTTTAAAACCTGCTTTCTGGTCTGGAATGAGTCTTCGCGTCCCCGAGCGTACATTTCATGCCATCTGCTGGTCTGCTGGAATAGTGGCTCACTTTACATATAAATGCAAAACTGATTGGGCAATAGAGTCTGAAATGGTGATTGGTTATGAAAAGCCATCTGCTCCGGCTGCTTGTGTGTACACGCAGTCACATTTACTCACGTCGCCCTCATACTTATATCCTTCCTTTTCCTGTGTGCAACAAGTCAGATGCAGTCGTTTGTCAAATATATAGTTGTTTTTTATATATATTTAAGTTTTATATAATATTTCTTATCGTTCTGCGTGATCTCATGACAGAGGCAAAATGAGAAGAAACCAGATACAATAACTTTGACAATGGCGCCCTCTACAGGTGAACGGACTCTTTGGGGAAATTTGAGGAAAAGTCACAAAGATTGAGATGAAACATTTGGCCCCTAGAGGGCAGTAGCTTGTCACAGCAACGAGGACGCTCATGTTCATCCCTGTTACCATCTTTGAAAGTGTAGTTCGATTTAACTGAAATAGGAAAATAACCCAGGAAAACAATTGCAGTCATAGTGTAAAGACCAATAATAATAATTAAAAAAAAAAACTACACCTGAAACTCGCAGTGTCGGGAGCCTCTTGATTTCTATTTCAGGTCATTATCAAAGAAGAGGGAAAACAAACTGCTTATAAGTCAGTTTTAGTTATATAGCTCAACACTGAATCACACATATTCCTTAATGTGTTTTTTTCTTTTATGACAAACACCCTTCAAAATACTTTTTCTTTTCGGGGATACTTTTCCTTTAATTGGGAGCAAATGGAAGAAACCTCAGGAAAAGCAACAGAGAATAGTCTACATCCCTATTCCAAGACAAGAATGGATTATAAACATTTCTAAGCACATTCAAACAAGTAGGACTTTGACTGCATCTGCTCTGTTAAAACCACACAAAAACGCCTGGAGGAGTAGAGGGAGATTTATGGGGCAAACAAGGGAGACACAAAGAGACAAGAAGACGATCGGATGAAATTATTGAGAGATAAATGTGCAAAGAGATGATCGTAGGAGGACTAGAGCAGGAAATTGGGGTGGGTTAGTGACATAAAACGTCCGCTTCTATGAGGTTAATACATTGTTTACGGACGCTTCTGAATGCATCATCTGGGAGTGACTTCCATCCGCCCATCCATTATCTGGAGCTGCTTCCTCTTTCTTTGGTTGGACGAGAAGTGGGGTACACCTGGACAGGTTGCTAGTCTATCAAAGGGGCTGACACACACAGAGACGAACCATAATTCATGCCAGCAGCCAGATTAGAACTAATTTACCTAATACGCTGGATGGACTGTGGGAAGAAGCCACAGTTTTGTTTATTTCGGTCATATTCAGAATATGAATTCAGATACAAAACAGATATTCCGTTCCCTGTTTAAGCGTAAGACATTTTTATAACAAACCTCATGCAGACCTAAGTTCAACAATAGTGTGGTACCGATCGCTTCGCTGTCATCACTGTCAATACTCAGAACAAGTCTCTGTGGTATTTATGTCGATGCTTAAGGCAGAAAACTGAATTCTCTCTCTTGTGGGTCGTCAGTGGCAGAGACCCCACATCCTCCACAGTCCAGGATCACTGTAACAAACAGAGATTCACTTCACATAATGTAATGTTGTCCCGTATGCTTGTAATATCCACAGAGCCTTTTCTAATTGACCGGCCTTGTTGCCATAATTTCATTAAATAATCAGTATCTGTCATATCAACATTCGTCACTATCCTTTCTAATAAAACCCGAGCCACGCTGTTCGTATTGAGCAGATTGATTCAAACTCCAGTTTTCCAGGAAGCCGCTGTCAAATGAACTGTAGTACAAAGAGAGAACTGGCATTAAACCCACACGTAATTCATTCTGCAGTGACGGAGTACGGCAAACTTTTCTAACACAGAGGCTAGAACAGCTACAAAAATAAAAGTAAAACGAACGCCATATGGAAACCACTTTGCTGGCTAGTCTCATTCTGATGTCCCTTGATAAGACTTTTTTTTTTGGTTTGGGTTAAGAGTAATTCCGCTCCTAATTAAACTTTTTGTACTGCATTTGTTTCCATTGTCCCCAAAAGGTAGAATTAGTCTCGGGTGAAGTGGACTGAGGAAGAGGGAGCAATCTTTCTTCCCTTAATACATTAGTGCAACACAAACCCAAGAAAATTTCCCCCTGGTGACAAAAGAATCCCTTCATCTTATGCAGCTATTTTACAATCCGCCCAAACAATTTTAGGGTTTTTTGTGCCCAAGGACATGGATCAAAGTGAGGTACTACATCTCCTGCTAAAATGAACCATCTTGAAAGGGATAATCAAGTTGAGACTCATCAAAACTGAAGATTGGGCTTGTAGCATGTGGAGAGATAATTACACTCTTCTGAGGGTTGATGCAAATTCATTTAAAATACAAGTGCGTTGTAATGTAAGGCTGGCCCTCCTTTTCCTGCAGAGACTAAATACATAGTTAGCATTCCCTATGTGGTGGATGTCTTGGTCGTTTTGTACTCGCATCAAATATGTCTCGAGATGAAGCTAGCTCTCTTGCCAAATGCCATCTTTTGTGGGACAGATAATGGGTCAATTTTAAAGCGTCTTGTCCATTTAGCCACTGATGAGAGCAGGAGAGCATGCATCAAAAGCGTAAAACCACATCTTTATTTTCATCACTCAGAACCTCCTGTCTGATCTTTTTATTGTGAGATATGACAGAGGTGATGGAGAGCGTGCAGCCCAGGGCCTCTAGAAGTGGGAGTATCAGAGATGGCAGCAGAACAAAGACACAAAGACACAGGGCAACAACAACCACACTTCAATGGCATATTAATATGATTGTTTCTTCGATTTAGGTTCCACCACTTGCTTTACATTTCCTGTATATGATGTGCAAATATGGACTGTACATAGACATGGTGTCTCTGTCGTCAGATTCCCTTGACTCTGACAGGAAGTGACGCCTAAGAAGACCATGAGTTTTTCTTTATTGAGACAGTACATGTTAATGAACATAAACATGTAAATATGCCTGAATGTAGCCAGAAGCAGTTTTACAGCTGTAGTCCCTTGGCAGGTTGATGTAAAGTTAACATGAGACAAGAAATATAGAGAAATGAGTAACAACAAGAAAAAGAAACATACATATTAGTCATGGCAGATACCCCCCATCTGCTGATGGTCACAGTGTTCACTCCTCTCACTAAAACCCCTTTGCAGAGATAAATGACAATTATGGCCTGAACTCAAAAATAAAGATGTATACAAATGTAGCATAAATATCAGCAGCAAAAACTTACTGATCAGTTATGCAGTATTTCAACCGGCCAGTGACCGGCCACACATTAAATCAGGATTCCACACAGTCAAACACACATTACAAAGTAGTGCAGTCTATGCAGAGCAGGATGTTGATGAGGTGATACAGACTTTTTCAATAACAAGGCCAAGTGGTAAACATGTGCTTTTCTGCTGTAAAGACTGACATTTTAGTATGGATGTAGGTCTGTGGGGACTGCCTCATTCTTCTGATGGCAGCCTCAGCCGTCCATTTAAGGAACTGTAGTTTTTGACACATCTGGTTCAAAACTGGCATTAAACACTTTTTTGCACAAACCTACACGCCTCTTCAGTTGTCAGAGTGTCACTAAATTCTTCTTCTCTTTGTTCCTCCCCATTTCAAAGCGTGCGTCTTTTTGTTTTGTTCGAGATGATGTTACAATGCCATGAACCACCGATCGGGCGTAACATTATGACCACCTTCCTAATGTTGTGTGGGTCTCCCTTGTGCCTTCAGAACAGGCGTGAGAACGGACATGGGCCTTCTGAGGGTGTGAGTGATGTTTCAAAGCAGAACACTGGATTTTCACAGTCAGTGATCAGTGTATTATTATAGAAGTAAACGCATAGAATTAGAAATCTGAATCATTGTTAGAAGTGTTTGTGGACTTGCTCTTGATACATTTGAGAGTCAGTCTTAAAATTTCCCTCTGTAAGGTGTTTGCTTGCTGTAGCCATGACTATAGAATACTTGTATTCCCTGTGTTGCCTTTATATGAGATATTTTTCTTTGGAAACCAAAACAGCTGTTTCTTAAGAGTATTTGTCTGAGTAATTCCAAGAAGTGGGATGATAGCAGGCTCAGGGTCTGTTGGTTTTGGATACTTTTTGTAATCCGGTTTTCTTGTAATGCATCACTTCCTGTCTGTGTTTTCCCTCTGATTAGGACTGGTTTCTCTCTTTTTCTTTTGTTTTATACCTGCGTCTCATCAGCCCCTCAGTCTGTGTGTGCTTATAGTCATACATTAGCCTTTGATTAGTGTTTTATTTTGTGTTTTAGATTTTACCTTCTACCCTGCTACACTTTTTCTTCCTGATGATTCTTTGCCCCCACGTGTGTCCTGCATCAGAGTTCCACTTTGCCACTTAACATTACAGTCTGTGGTGAGTGTTTTCCACTGGACTCTTCCGCTTGACTCATCTCCTTTTTTTTTCTTTTCAAATTATAAGTACACACGCAGAGTCAACGAGTGGCGAACTGAAATGAATCATCATGCAGCTATTGTAGCCACCACTGAGAGGCAGTGACACACAGGATGACTCACACAACATGCCTCCTATGTTTGCCCCAGCTGTAGCTTGTGTGCCATCGTTACCTCCGCCCCCCCGACAGGTCCCCATCCTCCTTGCTGCCGCTGCTGATCTGCGCACGAGATGGAGGTAAGCGATGATGAATAACGACCGGCATCCTTCCTGAAGCAGAGGCCAAAACTAATACGACGACTTTCACATGCTAAATCTTTCATCATTCGTCTCAGTACAAATGTTGACTGAACACATTGTAGCGGGGCTCAGACAACACAATAATTAAACACTCACCTCAAACTGGTGTGCAAGAAAATGAACTGGACACCAAACACACGGGCAATGAAAAAAGGGACAAAATAATCATCTCATCCTTTCTGCTAAATTCTCTGCAGGAAAGTCATTAATGGTTTTAAACGAGGACGAGCTGCCACGGATACAACTGATCCGTGTGTGAAATGGAATTAAGTGGATGAGGATGACAAGTGGAATATTTTATAGCCAATACTCATTGCTCATTGTGGCAGTGTAAATGATGCCTTTTTTTTTTGTCAACTGCTCAGCAGTTAACAAATGACCCGTACAGCTCACATTTTACTTCTCGCTGACGTGTAATCAGTTTAACTTTTAATCATCTATGTAGGTATATGACATTTTAATCTCCCAGAGGTGGGTATCCACAGGTGAAAGAAGAAGGAGGCTTTACTCGTGTAGACCAGCACAAAAACGCTCACCGGTTTGTGTCTCAGGAAGTCGTCCATTAATCACAGGGTTGGGGCTTTCAAGAAAACAGCATTTCCTCTGATCAGAGTGACCTTGAACATGACACTAGAGATGCTCCTGGTGGGAGGGTCAGAGCCTGTGCTTCACAATCCAGCACCATTTGTGCGTGAATGGGTCTGTGAGGAGCCATTTTCAATGTATAACCTACAACAGGGGTCTTGAACGTTTTTCAGGCCACCGGCCCATATGTGTTCTGTATTAAACTAGTGCTATTTATATATATATATATATATATATATATATAATATATATATATATATATATATATATATATATATATATATATATATATATATATATTATTTATTATTATATTATGCATTCAATATTAAACTATTCGAGTAATGCACAGGTTCAAATATTCATTTTTTATTTCAAACATGTGTCAGACAACAACATGTGTGTCAGAATAGCGGCAACTAGTCACTCATCAGTGACCGAGCAAGAGTTACACAACAACTGAATGACACTGAATGCCACACCACACTCACGGTTGTAACATCAAACAACCAAAAAACACTGAACTCCCACAGTGCATTGCAGCACATTTACTAGTTGCTATCCAGTATTTAATTCAAATGTATTTTTATTTTAGTGCGTTAGTTTTTTAAATATAATTCTAAATTTGAATTGATTATGATCTTTTAACATCAAAATAAAATGTATTTAATTTTTTGTCGCTCAAAATATACGTCACAACTGCCGACTTGCGACACCCGCCGGCAGGTCCAGCCCGCTGCTTATTGAACTTTTACCCCCGGTAAGCTAACCATGGATAAATCCCTGTTATGTTACATAGATGCAATTTCGTTTTCTCTGTAGCAGTTATTTCATTTCATAAATGCAACACACTGTAGGCCTAGCATAGAGGTAAAAACGATATATGCAGTGTTATCCTCATTTTAGATGTCAAAGGGGTTTTGTGGCTCCCAGTGTTTTCTTTTCTGGAGGAAAGTACAACCTTTAAGTAGTTACCTATTACTGTGAACGTTCATAATAAAGGTTCTACTCAAAAAATATCAACTTTAAGAAGCAAAATTAAAAATCTTCATCAGAGCTAATTATTGTTTAAGAACATTAAGTCTATTGTCCAACATGAATCATCTAATCCTTCAAGTGTAGCTTCAGGTGTATTTTGCAGATATGCCAAAAAAAAAAGTAGATCTTGATGTAACATTTGTGGCCTTTTTTTTTTTTTTTTTTTTTAACTTTTAAATAAGTGAAGAGGACAAAGCTGAACATTGTTTCCACCTCAGTGAAAATCTGGCTGCTCTCTCATTGTTAAGATCATTCAGTCACACACACACACACACACACACACACACACACGCGTATCACCAGAACTTCTAGCGATCGATCTGACACGCTGACGCTCCTCATCTCCTCATCCCAGGGCCTCATGTTGGTCTCCGAGCAATTAGCCCGCTCGCATCCCAGTCAGTGCACAGCACAGAAGGTGGCTAATCTCGCCCCGTTTTCACTCTCTCTCTTTTCCCTCTATCGATTCTTTCATCTCCCGTTGGACGCGTTGCGTTTTTTTGACTGTCTGACACACTATAACTGGAGGTGTGACAGGTTTTACAGCTTTTACACTAATACCCTTTATTTGCCTGCAAAGGGCTGCTGTTGGGGGAGCCAGTGACGGGTGTGTACGCCTGAGACTGTCACGCCTTTGCCTGCGTGCGTTGAAATGTGCGGAGCGTGCGCCATTTGTTTCGTTGTAAAAAAAAAACACATTCACTGCCCCAGAGAGAGGAGTCATTTCGAAGGCTGAACGCTTTAGAGATAACAGCCTTGTGTGGGAATGTATACAGGCCTGTAATGATTGTCTGTGACAATGTGAGCTGCTTTAAATGGTGTCATTATGAAAGTGAGCAAACTGTGTTTTTTTTTTTTTTTTTTTTTTTTTTTTTTACTGTAGGACAGAGGCAGCCATCGTGGCCTTGTACACAATAAACGTTCCACAGTATTCACAAAGTGTCTGAGTGCTGCTGATTCAACTGTGTAGCCACTTCTGAGCTAAAAGTTTCTGGTACTATCCTGAGTGGCTTCATATCATCAGATGATTTCTGATGTTTATGGTTAACCACATCAGAAAGTGGAGATATAATAGGAACGATACTATTATAATGTATCTTGTAGTGCTGTACGACGGGGCTCAGGTGTTAGGAGCTTTAACAGCAAAAGAAAATGGGTCATTCAGAGCAATCGACTGTTCTGGTTCTTTTAATTATGTCGCTCCCCAAAAATAATCACTGTCGACAGCATTTACAGATAACGGATGCCATGGTGGATCAAGAACAAATTGACTGTAGATCGATTGGTCGACAATGGATCAGACTTTGAAATGAGAACAGCTGTCTGCAGCGTTTTTTTTTTAAAGCACGATGACAATGAACATAGCAAAACACATGTGTGTGGCGTTCACCATGATGCAAATTCTCTTTGCTATGAAAGTATGAAAGGGAACGTTTGCATGGATGTTATGAATCGACTCTGGGGGTGTTAGGATGGATCATTTTCAAACCTTGTTTTGCCATTTAAGTATTTTCTTTTGCATTCTTGCCACCTGGCCAGTCTATTTTCCATCCACCTTAATCCAAGGCATTGTCTTCGCCAGCCCACACCTTACCAGGCCTTAACACACATTGTAAACATAATATATTTCCAGTTTTGCGACTGTTGTGGAAATCACAGCCATGTGATGTATGAAACAGTCACGTTCTTCAGGAAAACCTTTGCTGGTGTTGAATTTAAACCACTTTTAGCATTTATTTTCTGACATTATTGGGGGAAAAAAAGGCCATATTTTTTTTTATTATGCAAACTATTCTAAAATTTTGTTGAGCGAGTGCAAGTTCCTTTGCAAAGGAGTTTGCATTCGTTGTGCAAAGCTCGAGAAAGAAATTGATCTATTTAGTGAAGCCTTCAAGCCTGTGGATAAATGTCCACTCTTTAAATTATATAAATAAGGCTTAGCCTCAACCCAGCAGGAATCTTTAGTCACAATATAACTTAATGAATTGGAAAGAAGTGAAGATGGACTGCGTTTAGTTTATAAACTTAGCAGAAAGTAATCAATGCTTCTCGTTTTATTTATTTATTTATTTTTTTTTCAACTCGCAGGCAAAAGACTAATGACACAGTTGCCATCCAGCAGCAGAGTAAACACGTCGGAGGCTCCCTGCTGGCTGCTGCATGCGGTGACCTGGGAATGAAGGAGCACAGTCGTGCTGACTCTGTGAATCTGAACACCACAGAGGCAGGCTTGTCACAGTGCCAACCATTCGATTTGTTTAGAGACACAATATGGCCATCTTGGCTGTGTGCTGGAAAAGACGCCGGGGGAGCCAGTACTTGCCAGCCAACTTTCTCTTGTCGCTCTTTCCCTCTTATTTTTCGCTGTGAGGCCACACTCTGCAGGGAGCGTTTGAAGGAGGAAATGCGCTTTCATGGGAGATTCAAAGCCGTGATCAAACATGCCGTGTTCTCTGAAATAATTCAACACTTTGACACTTTCATTGTGCTCTCCTTGATTTACGGCTTTCGGTCTCATGATATATTCATGTTTTATTGTTCCCTGAAATATGAATATGTAAATATGTTGTTGTACACATTATTTAACTAACTGTTTGAGGCAAAATGTTGTAATGAGTACGCTCCTGGCAAAGGAACCTGCGTGAATTATTTCTGCTCTGACAAATAAAAGCCTTTATCATTTTTACATAATGACAGCGTTAATCGCTCTGATAACAGTGTTATCTTGAGTTTCATCAGTCACCCTTCTCTTCACTGTGACAATAGCTCCTAATAGCACCTGTCAGAGGAATTCAGCGCTCTCATTAATGTAGGAATGATAACTCGGCTCAGTCAAAAACTTATTTGATCTTGCTCTGAGAGCTGCACACCACACAGCTACAGCAATAAAGGACAGACGCGTATGATTAGTATTCGAGTGCAACAAACGTGCATCGATGAGCCGCAACGTTAAAACTACTGACAGGAGAAGTAAATGATATTGACCCCCCTGTGACAATACAATGTTCTGCTGGGAAACTGTTGAACCTGGTGTTTGTGTGGATGTTATGTAAGGCTCATTCAGGACTTAAATGACATAACTTACACACGTAGCCTGCACCGGGGCTAGCATCTTGTGTGCTCGCAGTCTGGCTCGCCCCGTAGCGTCCTAAAGTTGGGGGTCTGTCGTACCCCGGAGACACGGTGGATTCTCTCACGAAGCTTCCCCACATTATATTCACACCCGTCCATATTCATTCATCAATAAATTGTCAATCCATCCCTGTGGTTAGAAGCGTGGTCCTCGCTAGTGAAAAGCCCAAATGCTAATTGGCGCTGTGTCTTTTTTTGCACAGTCGGGTTAATTTTTCTTCTACTTCCTGCTTCAGTTTCAACAACGACGACTGAAAATTTTGCCCAAGACGAGTCATACAACTGTCTGCATCTTCGTACCTCCCAGTGTTAACCTCTACTCCATGTGTTCCATCTTTATTGATCCAGAACAATCAATTCGGAAATTGCAGAAACAGAAAAGCAGCCCGAAATACACTACTTCCAAGTGGACCAATCACAGCTCTTGCAGTCTGCGTCGCTGTGACACATTCCTGGGGGAGGTGAACGCCAGGCTACGGCGTTAGCTTGCGCGTAGGGTCTCTACGGCATCAAATTAATGTGGAGGTATAAACCATGTATGTAAACAGCACAAGGTGTTGACCTGGTTTCTAAATTCACTCGATCCCAAGCTGATCAAGTATCTGTGGGATGCACTGGAACAAATCTGATCCAGAAAGGATCCACAGAGGCTGATCGGTGTATGTATTGATGCACGCAGCATTCATGAAACTGTGACTTGATATGTCATCTCCACACTGATCTCTGACCCTGTTGCTCACATCCATCAAACTGGATGGGACAAACCTTGAAAACTGTTGACCACCGTAAGCACTCCACAAGGCTCAGTCATGTCATATACTCCGCTGTGCAGAGGATTGTGGGTCAGAAAAGCACGCTGACCTGCATACTGAAAAACGCACCTGGATGTATCAGGACATCGTGTTATTTTTGGAGAGCAGAACCTGATATGCGTAAGGGATAATGTCGGGGAATGGAGCCCCGACGTGCAGCAGACTTGACTTTCTGACACACTAAATAGTGCAGTACTGTGGTGTGGTGGTGTGGGTGTTGGAACACAGCCCGTGTTTGTTTTCCCTGCGTGACTTCTTCCAGATGTCCTCCATGCCCTAGATATCTAGACCACACCTGTCTCACCTGTTCCCAGTTCCCCATCAGCTCACCTGTGTCCACTCTCCTCGTCGTCCCTGCACTACACCACATAAGCCGTCTTTTCAGAGATGCTCTTCGCTCAGTTGCCTTCGATTTTCCCATTGTTTAATTTAGTTTCGCTGGCCTACTTGCTCCTGTTTTTCCCATTCTTGAAACAATCTGTGTGTTTCTGTGTCTCCAGCCCTTCTCCCTGCTTGCTCTGAAAAGCAGACGGTCTAAAAGCAGACAGAGCTTCATTTTCAGCGAAGCGACATCTGATAAGTCCTCGTCTCTGAATGTTTGTTATTTTCAGACCTGGACGAACAGCTTTGGCACACTGAATATTTTAACATCGTCTGGAGTGTATATGTACTGAATTAAAAGAAACCAAAGAGGCTGTTTTTTTTTTGTTTTTTTTTTTAATGAAGCAGGATTTTCACACACTACCAGTTTTTTTTTTTTTTTTGCCTGATTTGTGCTTCATGGCACTAAAGTTCACATGGCAATGAATAGGCACGCGTTGTTCAAATTAAATTATTAAAATAGAATTTGTCAGCCACTTCTGTGCTTTGCAGCCAGCCGCAATTTCCCACCCTGTCATGTTTCTGTGAAACCTCAGTGCAGTCTAATTCGATTTCTCACTCTGCTTTTGTCCTCACAAACTTTCTACCATCAAGCCCGGGCAAATTTAATCCTAGTTGTCTTATTCTTTCTGATTGGTTCTGTTGTGTTACTGTCCTCCTGTACCCTTACGCGTTGATCCTGCGGACGCGGACGCGTCACACATTCTTTGTGCAAACGAACAACACTTAACCTTTTCTGCACACTTTACTTGTGTTTGCTATTTTTGTAGTTGCTTTGTGCTTTCAGTGCCACTAAGGTAGAAACGGACGAGGAGTACAAACCATTTCCAACTTAACCTGTTCCGACTTAATTCATAGTGGACGTACGGAGTAAATGACTCTTGTCATTGTTCTGCTTTCACAAATGTGCACCTCATTCACTTACTTTAGAAGAACATATTTCCTCAGAATAGTGCTAAATGTGTTCTTAGCTCATAAACCTCACAGGAGGTTTGTAGGATTTTGATAATCTAAATGCTGTTGGAACCACTGCTGTCGTTCCTCTCTCTGTATATATGAGTGGAAAAAAATAATAATTGGGACATCTTCTTGTATTCACTTTTATTTTATTATTTTATTTTTACTTTTACTGTTAATTTGAATCCTGCTGTGAATGATCAGGCGCACTGACATCTGATTATAGGTCATTATTAACTGCGGCCAACGACAGTGCAGATAAGAGCTAATTTCTCAGATACAACAATAGACTGAATGGATCCATTCCAGCTGAAAGCCTTTGTGTCAGTCGTAAGATTGAAAAGTATAATAGCGGCATCAGATGGATGATATATCATCTTAGTCACAAAGTCAGTGCTTAATGGGGCCTTGTGAGACATGATGTATTGAGGCATTTCTCAGGCATTTGTGCATATGTCAAGTGCGGAATTTATGAAAGTGACAATGCATCCTTTACTTTTACATACATGTAGTCAGACAGTCACATAAAGTCCCATTAATCTCCTCAGGATCCTGTAATGTATCTGACGACTCTTATCACACACTCATAAACTGGTTAAACTAAAAAACTATGAATATTAGAAACAGCAGCAGCAGCAGTACTTTTACTTTTGAAATTAGATTTTATGTTGTTTATGTTGCTGCTTCTACCTGTGGAAATGATCCTTATACCACTTCCACCACTGCATGAATTTATTTCCACATACGCGTATTTGTACATAGAACAAGTATAGAGAAGTAAATAACACTGACAATTCAGTGTTCTGCTGGGAAATTTTTGGACCTGGCATTCGTGTTGACGTTACTTAGACATGTAGCATAGCAGTGCAACAAACAGACAAAAACGGTTTAGGAACAATAACAATAATAATAATAATAAAAAAACCTGGCCTCCAAGTTCATTAGATCTCTAACTGATCAATTATCTGTAGGATGATCCACAGAGACACCCTCCCCTCAACCCATAGGACACAATATTAGGTCATAATGTTATGCCTGATCGGTATACACACACACACACACACACGCAAATATATATATCCCTCCATAGCCTGAATGCCTGTTTGTGTCTCTCAAGCAAATTGCCTTTCAAGAAAAATTCTACAGTAGCTGCTGCTGGCCAGATGCCAGTCAAATATTGACTGGCAATACATTTAAAGACAGAACACAAAATGTTGCATGCACCAAACTTCAGGAACATTACCCGCCATGCTTTAAAAACCGTGCAAGAGAACATTTGCTTGGACTTTATCCTACCAGCTGTGAGGGCATGACAACGGATAATTTTCAAAGCTAGTTTTTCCTGTCGTGCTTAATGCGAGGGAACCTCAAGTATCAACGGGTTCGACTTATGAGTCAGAAATCTACAACAAGAAGTGAAGAAAAGAAAAAAATAAATCCAATACTGGACCAAGTTTGAATAAACCGTCTATTTACCAGAAGTGTGTTCTGCAAGAATAATTGCCAGGGAAAAGGACATGAAAGGGTGTGTCAAGTGTGGCCTAATTAGCTACAGCAGAGACTGTAAAGCTGCAGACTGTCTCTCAAGTGAATCGAAATCGAAGGAATTGCAGGACTGGGGTACCTGTGTGAGTCAATGGAGTAAAAATGCGGCTTACACTGACGTTTTAAAACGTCTTCCTGGTGAAATTAACATTGATCATGAAAATATTATGGATCTCGGTGAGATTAATGTCAAGTCATGATAATGGGATACAGCTGATCGATAATAATTAGAAGCCAGCTTCATTATGGTTAAACCGACGTCAAAACTTGCTCTCACTTTTTCCCCCCTCTCTGCTATATTTCGCACAGCTCATCATAATCGACTTTAATTTATTTGTTTGTACTCATCTCTTGCTCATCTTTAATAGTATCATTAAAATGTCACAGTCGTTCTCCAGTTGTCTTGGCAGTGAGGTTGAAACTTTTCTCCTGTAATGGGCTTGCTATTGAACATTCACTGGTAATTGAACAGTAATGAACTGTTCTGTGACCTGTGGTGTGTGAGTAATTGATTCTGAAAGCGGTGTTTGTGGGCACAATGTGTGTCTACAGGGTGAGCAGACGCTGTGTAAAAGGCAGCTGTTGTTGCGGCTGGAGGGTGTCGTTGCCGCTCCGGCCTATAGATGGTGATGCTGCACTTCCATGCTGTCGCGTGAACGCGCCACGATCTCAGCGCCCCCCCAAAAAAACAAAGAAACAGCTCTTGTGAAAAAAGCTGCAGGTGTCCACCTCATATGGATTAAGGGATTATTATATCAACTTAGTACATTTTCCAGTTGTTAGTCTCCAGCTTCATGCTGCCTCTCAATCTTGTGTCTCTCATACTGTAAGGGGAATGGCTGATAAGTTTGTTGCCATAGGAAGGAGTCACCTCCCACACTGGAACGAGCATACTTTCTTTGTGTAAATCAACAGTACTGTATTAAGTTGACCTGTCAAGCTCGTGTTGTGGATCCTCCTGTGGTGACGGTGACTGGCCTTCCAGGACGGGGGTCACGTCTCCAGCTCCCACAGCCATGTTCGAATTCACCAGCTCATTTATTCTTCATGCTCTGAGAAAAGGTGCCCTCCCACGGTGCCGACACCATGACCTCCACGGACTTCCTTCTATGATATGAGGCCTTGAGACAGAGACAGACTGCGTGAAGGCCTGCGTCTCTTCTCTCAGACAGTGCTGACTTGCAGTTTTCCGCCCGGGAACAAAAATACCACAAAAGTTATTAACTTAAAAACGTCCTGCGTGATCACTCAGAGAGCTGAACTCCATGCCTGTGTAACCTTAGGCCACACACTTCAGTCAGTCGCTCCTCATATCGCTAACCGGCCCCTGTGTAACTTAATTACTTTTTCATGTTTCCGCCTGCTGGCAAGTCATCATGAACAGTGACCATAGCTAATCGTCTGCGTGTCAGGCCTTCCAGCTACTGGCTCCCGTATCTGACATCGGTGGATGGGACTGTTCTAAACTTTGAGTTTCCAATATGGCGTTAGTTTCCCAGAAAAAGAACGACACAAATCAACCTGGAAGACGGACAACGTAACAGCAAGGTAATAATACGTGTCTCCTGAGCTGTGTGAAGTTGAATTTGTTTACAACAAACAAATCGACTCAGACTGGTGATTTTTTTCTCTGTGTTGGCTGAAACATGTCTGATAATGAAATCCAAATGGCATCTCCTTGATATCAATGCTATGTCAACACAAAAGCATAAAAAACACCAGAAGGTGTTGACCTGGTCTCTAATTTCAATGACTACTCTGATAAGTTCTGAGTCTGGCTTAAGCTGTTAACATTAGCAAGCTAGGCTTACCAGCTAACATTATCTTCTAAGACAAGAGGTGTTCCAGTTGCTAACAGACATTATTTATTATCTTTGACGTTATCTCATGATGTGCAGCATACTGTTTGGACATATGTTGCTCTGTATTAAGATTTCAGATTATTCCATGGTTACTAAAACATTTTAATTTCCCGTTTTATAGTTTTATAATACTAGGAGCTGCTGGTGCAGTGCAGAGTAGCGCAGCATTAACCTCCCAGTGACCTCCCAAACTCATCTCTTTCATTGGCCCTTCACTATAATGGCCGCACTGAGGTTTTGCCTTGAGCACAGATGGTGAGCAACATGAAACTATGGGGACCATCCAGGCTTATGGCCAACTACTGCTCTTTGTGTGGGCAGGTAAACTGTTTGCAGAGAGATGTGGAATGACAAGAGGCCAGACGCAGTGAACACAATAATCTCCTGATGGCTAGATCATTGAATAAAGATGCTGTCTTCGCTTGCGGAAAACAAACAATTGTTTTCGAAAGTAAAAAGAAAAGGAGACCTAATTAAAAGGAGAGCTTGTGATTTCAGCTAAAGCGGTCAATGTTTTATCCCGCGATTGGTATTGTAGTCAGGGATGTGCACAGCAGCTGAAATGGATTTTGACTGCTTTCGCTTTTAGAAGTGTTGAAATGGTTCACTACACACTCTGGTGACTTGAGGTTATTGTGACCGTCAGTTCGCCTTCATTTTCTTCTCTCTTCGGGAGCACTGGGACGTATTGTAGAGCATCTGAAACCCTGCTTGAATTTCCCTGTGATTGCAGCCGTGAAAATCTTCAACTCATTGCCTGTACACAATAAGCAAAACAGTGGAAGCAAAAATGGTGTTTGGCAGATATAAAATAAGCAAACCTGTCATGTCCACTGTAAAAAAAAAAATGTCATGTGCACTTCACTGTTGATATGTACATAGCTCATGAAAAGGCAAAAAGGTAAACGGCGAGAATCTGAAGTAAAAGTAGTCGGGGGAGAAAATTCGTCTGCTTATAAAAATTACAGAGTAGCCAACCTCCCTTGCACTTAATGAATGCTTGACTGAGTGGAGCAATTACAGGGGATAGCTCCATTAAGGCATTTACATTTGCTCAAAGTTAAATTGCCTTTAATTTGCTCTATTTGGGAAACTTGAGAAAAATAAAAGCATCTATATCATGGAAATCCGCCAGCTGCACATAGCTGCAAAAGAATGTATCTACTGTATGCGGCTCTGCGAGTAACTGGCTGACTCATGCGGCTCGTATAGCTCACGTGGTAACGGCTGAATCAGACGGCTTTAATCTCCTAAATACAATGCCTGTTTAAAAGCGTACCCGCCGATCTAGTTAAACCCTTTTTATTGGTCGAGAAGCCGCCGTGAGGAAAACTGTTGGCCGCAAGGTTCGTGGATTATCCTCGGTTACCAGGACATTGGTTTGGAAGAGAATCTATTGCTGCCGAGTTTTTCGAATGGAAGTTTTCACCTCCATCACGCTGGGGTCATTGCAGACGTTTCAGCAGTCATCATCTGGAAATCTCATCACCACTGTAAACGAGTATAAATTTCTCGGATATGAACAGATGATGTGCTCTGTGCAGTAGAAAGCAGCAGGACTTTCTACAATCCATGTTTACCAAAATACAAACAAACAAGCTACAGGCTAAAACACTGAGGTGGTTTCCATTGAATATTCATTTATTGAGGTTCATCCTCAGTGACTTCTCACTGGATTCGTTGTGCAGTGGAAGATAACTTGACTGATGCTGTGAAGGTGTTATTTTTACCTCACAGTGATGCAGAGCCTGCACCTTGCTTCATCTGACAGATGGAAGGCTGATGTTAGAGAGACCGGACCGTTAGTAGCCGAGAGAGTGTTTTATTTAATCATTGCATGGAAAACTAAGCCAATTCCTATTAACTTTCAAGCAAGAGCGAGACAGAGAAAAAAAAAATGTTATTAAGCCTTTTTTAAATTGACATACTTCAGCTAATCTGGCCTCATGCTGCTGTATCACCTGCGGACAGCCCTCTTTTACTGTTAGCCATCGTCTTCAAGTAATCCTCCTAATTGTTCCCTCTGCTTAACTCAAACTTCGCGTCAAGGCGACTGAAGTCGGAAACACAAACACTAGTGAGAGCACGTGATGCGATGAGGTGACAGGGGCTGGCAGAGTAGATCTGACAACAGATTGGGATTTAATTACTCTGCATAGGAGGTGTCAACTGCTACCTAAATGCTTGTGAGGCAGGCGTCGGATCCGATGGAGGTGCGATGATGAAAGTATAGAAATGCTGACAGTACAACAGAGCGACTTATGGAACACGGTCCCTCCGGATGTGCCTGTTTCGCTCAGAAACCTCGAGCTATGCTGTTTACACTATTGTGAGTGACCTCGCTCAGATGATCCCATCAAGAATGACTACAAAGTGCTGCCATGTTAAAAAGCAGTCTGGTAATGTGTGAGTGATTTGGGATATATATATATATATATATCCGCAAAGGCAGTATAATCACAGCTCTCAGTTAGGTGTCTCATGTTTTTTGCATTAAAGTTCCAAGGTCTAAATACATTTTTCTAAATCTACATCTAAGCTTCACTATAAAACATTTTTAATCTGCTGTTTGGCCAGGTCTTTATTATTATTAAATTTTAGTCCAGTGAAACCTATAAGATCCTCTGTGAACGCTTTGTGTATTGACGCTGTACGTGTCTAAATATGCGGCAAACAAAAAGGTGTCCATGTGCCAAACCGGGAGAGACGGGCAAATTGATTCAGGGAAAATCTGAATGTGCTTTTAGCAAGATGATGCTCGGCGCTGATTTGAGCTTGTGGACCATATTTTTCTCAGCAGAGGTGATTAAAAGCACTTTGGGGTCATGAGAATTACTGCTTATGCCTCTTAACCTAATGCTCGGCCAAGAAAATGATATACCTGAGCTTTCCTCTATCCCTCTCTTTTTGACTTATGCACTTAGATTTGTTTCTCCCCTGCTTTTCTTTAATCTCTTAGGTGGTCCCTTGTCAATTTCTTACTAAATTTATCGTCTCTTATTTTTTCTCCTTTACCATAGGGGAGACACACATCACAGTGCGTTGACTTTAAACCGCTGCCAGTGGAAAGAAGGGATAGAAGCAGACGGAGGAGGTGCATTAAAGACTTGAAGTGCTTGGGATAAATAATCATATTTCTATGCACCCACGATGCTGGAAAAGCACCATCTGGGACAGGCCACGGATTTGCATTACAATATAAATGGGAAGTTGCTGGAGCTGAAAGGGTGATGTGAAGTCATTCAGCCAGCCCCCTCACTCTGACAGGTCGCATCTCCCTACCCCCACCAGTCAGCAGGCAGGCGCAAGGCACTTTGTTGGCGCGTGGTACACTGGCGTACTTTTGTCGCTCGACTGCCCCCCTCCACCTTGTCTTTTTTTAACACGCGAGCTCGTCTTTTTTTCAAATGCCACATCTCCACACACATGGAGCGGCTCGATAGCACATGCATCAGTGTCTCCTCTTTCAGATGTGATCTTCAATGAACCCTCAGAGCTTTGTTCATATATGAGTAGGTGCACAGGAGACAAGGAGCCGAGCAGAGAGGAGGTGGTGTGAGAGGTGGTGCTGGTAGCATACGGGTACATAATGAAAACGCCATAGAATCGACTCTAACCGGGGGATGATTTAAATATGCCCACACTGTGAGAATATTCATCTCGTTGGGAGTGCAACTTTGGCGTTGCCCAATACATGCAAATGTGTTTTCAAAAATTTAATTTAGAAAGCTAAAGGGCACAGGTGATTTATGCATGTTTTACTGTGGCCTGTATTATTTGTGCAGCCTTTTCCACCTCCTGTTAATTTCCATTTTAAAAAGTATTTGCATGACTGAACCTCGCAGGTTTATTTTCCTGAATCTGACAGTGTACAAACAGATTTTGAATACTTCATGGAAGTTGGCACCACTTTGCATGACAGAGCAATGTTGGCAGCAGAGAGCAATGAATACGCATCATGTACAAGTGACTGATTCTGCTGTAGAGTGACTCAGAAGTCGCAGTGAACCCGCTGAAATGGTCTCTAAGTGGTATATTGTGTTTACTGGTGCAACCAAGAGATTATGTTTAGAGAATGAGCTTGTAGATTATGACACATTATGATTGTTCGGGTTTTCCCTTCGTGTCTGTGACTTTTGCTTGTCTGATCCAATATCCAAGCAACAGGATTTAGACTCTTGTCTTCCTCATTAAATTTTAAATATCGCACTCGCGGTAACACGCAATTTGACAACATACAAGATCCTTCAGTTTCTTATTTCTGGTATCCATTTAAGAACAACTTTCACAAGTTTCCACGATATAAATATGCATCATAAAAAGGCATGACTTGAAAGAGCAGCGTGCGCCTCACTTCTCTTACTCGACACGAGCCGTGTGAAGCGCCCAAAGAGTTTTAACTAAATAAAGCTTACTTTGCCAAAGAAGAGATTAACCCATGTTTCAAGTTTATTTCTTGCTTGTTACTTCATTTGGCTGCTGTTGTTATTAGCGCTTTTGGCAAGAGGGCCTAGTGGTAAATATAAACACCACAAAAAAGGCAAGACATTCAAGGCAATGAGGAGATAAAACAGGATCTGAGAAAATGGTATGGCAAGGAATTCACGAGGCAGTAAATAGCCAAGGGTGACTTTTAGACCTGCACGCAGGATTTTAAAAAACTGTTTAGTGTCGAAAGGCTTTCGGACTTTTCTAAAGGCTTTAAAAGTGGTCCCAAAGACATGTCACTGACAGGGACACAACGTCCTCCCCTTCAACTCCAGCCTTAATATCTGTTATTAGTTGGAGACCAATTTGGGATAGAAGGAACAAAATATACAGCGGCGTGAAAAAGTGTTGGCCCTCTTACTGATTTGTCACACCTAAATGTTTCAGATCATCAATTAAGAAATCACTTAAATATGACCTGCCTAAAAAGGACCAAAAGATGATTAAAAGCTAGACATCATGCTCAGATCCAAAAAACAAAACAAAACAAAAAAAAAAAACAGGAACTGAAGATCTCTGGAAAAGGTTATACAGTCAAAAGCTTTGGGACTCCAGTGAACCACAGTGAGAGCCATTATCCACAAATAACCACAAACACATAACAGTGGTGAACCTTCCCAGGAGTGGCCGGCCGACCAAAATTACTGCAAGAGTGCAGTGATGACTCACCCAAGAGGTCACAAAAGACCTCACAACAATATCCAAAGAACTACAGGCCTCACTTGACTCAGTTAAGGTCAGAGTTCATGACTCCACCATAAGAAAGAGACTGGGCTAAAATGGCCTGTATGGCAGAGCTCCAAGACCAAAACCACAGCTGAGCAAAAAGTACTCTTACTTACATCTTAAGTAAAAGTAACACCACATTTAATAAAAAGAACATCATACCAGCAGTAAGATCTGGTGGTGGTATTGTGGTGGTCTGGAGCTGTTTTGCTGCTTTAGGACCTGGAAGACTTGCAGTGATAAATGAAAACATGGATTCTGCTGTCTACCAAAAAATCCTGAAGGAGAACGTCCAGCCATCTGTTCATGACCTCAAGCTGAAGAGAACTTGGGTTCTGCAGCAGAACAATGATCCAAAACACACCAGTAAGTCCACGATGGAGGCAATCTAAATGAAGACTTTGGAGAGGCCTAGTCAAAGTCCTGACCTGAATCCTATTGAGATGCTGTGTCATGACCTTAAAAAAAGCCTGTTATTGCTCGAAAACCCTCCGATGTGGCTGAATTACAATATTTCCACAAAGATGAGCGGGTCAAAATTCCTCCACAGCTCTGGAAAAGACTCATGGAAAGTTATCACAAACACTTGATTGCATCGTTAAGTTGGCCACTCCAATTGTTTGGCAGGTCGGGTCTGGCCCAGAGGCCGTAGTCTGGGGACCCCTGTTCTAAGCTAAAATAGTGTCAATAACAACCCACTCAAAGGCTATATTAATCGCGAGCTAATAGACATCATCGCATTGCGTTGAACAATTGCTTTGTTGTTTAATTTACGTAACCATTAGGTGGCAGCATAACCCAAACATTTCTATTCGACCTACAAATTACAGCTAACATTGTCAAAGTCAGTAAAGAGTTTGGTTCTATAGACATTCACAAGTTTCCATTGACACGTATCTTGGTTTTTATAGGATCAGCACAGACGTACACAATCAACCTATTCAGAACATTTTATCTTGGGTGAAGCAATTCATCAATAATGAATCAAAACATTTACAGTTAAAGCTTAGAGAGCCGGTATGGCTGCAACAACCAAACACAAGGATTTATTATGATATACACTACCAGTCTAAAGTTTGGACACAGCTTCTCATTCAATTCAGTGAAAGGGTGTGTCCAAACTTTTGACGGGTAGTGTAGCCTACCCATCGATACAATGCGCTGTTTTACAACTCATGATGTTTCATTTATGAGAAAACAAGGTGCAGCGTGTCAAGCTACTCTACCCGTCACTATTCCCTTTATGGAGCAGGAAACAGAAAAGGCAGCGTTCCCCAGGTTTAATGTAGCTGAATACTGTAGTGCTCAGGTCCAAAGGTGACGCTGGTGACTTTTCCCCATCTATTCAGTTTTCCCTCAGTCTGCAGCTGTGTAGACCTTTCAGTCTGCCATTGTTTTCTGCTTTGAATCTCACAAGGTTCTTCCATCCAAAAAAAAAAAAAAGATAGGATAATAGCAGCCTTTGTTGGAAGTGCCTTTGAAATATCACGTATTAATGGATGCCATTTTAGAAGTGCAGCTGCTGTTAAGTTTGAATAAATTGTGATAAAACTTGCGTGGAGAGATAATACTTATTAAACACAGACGGAAAAGGTGATACAGGCGTTCAACCTTCCACCAAGAGAAAAAAGAAAATTGCTGGAATGGAAGAAATCAAGGCCCTGAAAAAAAATATGAAAGCGCAATTACAGTTTGAGCTTTCAGAACATTAAAATAATAGACCTACTTTGCTTTGTGCATCCTTACCGCTCCAACTATTTTTCCATAGAGCCTGCACTGATTGGTAAGACTTGCTGACAACTCAGGCTGCTTTGTTTTTTTTTAACTCTCCATCTATCCAAGGTCCGTTTTTGTTTTGTTTAGTAGTATTTTCTTTCATCATTAGGCACAGCTTCAAAACTGGCATTCATAATGAAATTATTCTTATCTGATCACAGCGCACAGCACACAAGTCCAGAGAATTGAAAAACAAAAGCCACCGTGAAATTAAAACACATTTAAACAAGAATTAGCATGACATGAGAAATGAGAATAGAAGAATCACTTAATACTTAACACAGACTATAATATCCATTCATAAAATGTCAAAAAATAAATAGTTTCTATGTGTGTTCATTTTGTTTCTTCAAAGTTGTCACGTTGAAGTGGACTGCCGCTCTTCACTGTGCTTGGGATTTGCCGTCGGCTCAGATGATGCTATTCTCAGAGCTGTATAAATTGTTAGCTCCGCTCTTTGATTTGCCTCATTTAAAAGGTCTTTGGTTAATTTAATAGACCGCAGAGTGAACTTTTCAGACTTCAGGGCTGGGTATAAAAATCACGGAGAGTAATCTTACATCATTAATCTAAAAATGCTTCTTAAAAGGAGGCGCTTTTCTATGAGTCGGTTCTGCTCCAGGATGACATTTGCACACATTACAAGCAGATGGAAGTTCAAACAAACTTAAAGAGGTGTCGTTTCTGTCATGGCATGAGTTTCCTGCATCACATTACATGTTTTGAATCTTCCGTGGCTGACTTCATCCAGCTGCCTGTCATTGTCCTGATTGCTCCTCAGACTGCTCCAGTTTATTCAGGCCTGACGGTGCGTTCACAAAACTCTGCCATTCTAACTTGCGTTATTTCAGGATGTCATACATTCCCTTCTTTAGTCATTGTGCTACATGGTTTTAACGATTCATTAACAAGTGGAACCATTGAAAACGGTGTGTGATGCCACCGTGCAGTGTGATAATGTTTTGCGAAGAAATGTGCTGGAATAATTTATCCCTAACAGTGCGTCAGTGTTGCTCCTGGGAGATATCACACTTAAACTTGGTCAAAGGAACAGGAACAGAGGTAAACCGTTTACTGTGAATATTTTGTGTTCAGCGACTTAAACTTTTCAGCTCCCACTTCTTTGCTTGGTTTTCAATGTGAAATTCTCTGGATCGTCTATAAGCTCCCAGTCAGCATGCTTCAGACGTTTCTCTAGTGTTCCTGCTTCAAGCCCCTTTTTCCCGCAGCTATCATTGACTATGTGTCAAATACCAGATTTTTTTCCCCACCTTATTTCAAATAAAAAATATTCCCAGTACGCTGTTTACATGACAAATGAAAAGGAATATTTTACCATTATACCCATTTTCATGCAGCAGGATTTTTTATTTTTTTTCGACTGTTGGCAAACTTACTTGATCATGCACCCACAGCCTCCTTCTTTTATTTCTAAGGTTGCTGCAGTGGTGGAATCTGTATACATTCGAAGACCTGCTGATATCCAAGGCTTTTTATATTAGTTGTGTTTTTATTTCCAGGAAATGTGAGATTTCATTTTGGGGATGCATCTCTAACCCAGCCTTGCAAATAGCTGGCTAGCAACACGCAACGATGATCCCAGACAAACTGCGGTAAGACAAACATCCAATTTTGATGCGTATTCCACATGTGCTGCTTACATGTCTAAGGAATATTCCAGAGACCTGAGTAATATTGGAATATGCACCCTTTCTTAACTGTAAAATACTACTACATATTTTAGACATCAAAATGGAATATTTAGATTACATGAGCGGTATCGGATTCAAATAATCAGAATAAATGCTTTTTTTCTTCATAAATTCCTGCAGCCAAACAGGAGCTTCAATCCTTCAACACCACATGCAAAAGACCATTTATCACCTTTTTCTGGTCTGCGTCGAGTCTGTTCCTGGAAAACAATCAACGACCAATTTACAGTTCTGCCTTGTATGACTTAGCCTGTGATTTTGCACATATCCACAGACTCCGAGTGCCTCACAATGATTAAAAGTGGGTGTGCTTATCTGCCCAACCAGAAATGTGGGGTTTTCTCTTGGGCATGCATCCTGCTTCATTCCCAATTCAGTGCATCCAAAGAGAGCCAATAATCAGCCGGCCTGTGCTGACAATCTCTCCACGTACGGTTGCATTCCTTAACCCACCTATTGGTGCTATTTCCAGCCGTAAACAACAGTATGTGGAAAAATAAAAAAAAAAATAAATAAAAAAAGGAGAGTGCATTATTGTGTTTCTGCTCATTTGTCTCTGACATAAAATATATATTACACTAGTTAAAGCTTGTCATCATTGGTTTTCATTAAAATGATATGTAATGAAACAAAGGCGGAAAACACAGCCGTGCACCAAGATAACAGGAGTGGTTTTAATACAACAACTCATAACTGTGACTTTATAAACAGACACTTCCAGGGAGAGTTTATTACTTCCTCAGTGTTTATTTGCTTTCAGCCTGGCATGGAGTTCACTCCCCACCTCTGTGTGGTGGGGAGAGAAATTCCGCAGTATCAATCATTTTGCACAAGCAGACCAGTTACTTTCATGCTTACACCGAAATGATTGGTTTTAATTAAATCATTTCTCTGCTTTGAAGTGGGTTCATTGTGATGACGCAGACCGAAGTGCATTTTGGAGTTTGATAGGAAAGAAGCTGTGGATTGAATAATACCTAAGAAAGTAGAATAAATAAATAGATAAACAAATAAAGCAGCAGTGCCCAAAGCCGTGCTGTGCCGGAAGAAGCAGAATTGCTGAAATGTACAGTACTCAATGGTTTAACTGCACTGTGATTGTGTGCGTGCGCTTGTGAGGGTGATTCTGGAGACCTGGTACACTCGTAGCAGGCTCACACTCATAAATCAATGTCGTGTTTTATTTAGAGACATGGCCAGCTCCCTCCCAGCGAAACCTTCCCCCTCCCTGCGCATCTCTCCGAGTCCCCGGGTTTAAGACAGCACACGTGAACAACACCAGCCATGGCTTTTTGTTATCAACCGAATCATCACCTACAATTTCCTCCTCCTCCCCCCCTCCCTCCGTCGTTCCCTTACTCATCTGCCTTTCATTTTCAACGCAGCATCCCATTCCATTACCTTCTACTGTGACATTTACTCACTCTTTTATGATGAATTCATAAAATCACGACAATGATAGCACACTGAGTGTGCTTTATGGAAACTCATTACATAGTATCTATCTCTGCCTGTCCGTCTCCCGCTCCCAGACACATACACATACTTTCAGTCACTCCACTGCACACAGAGACAACAGAAAGCGGCACAATGATGTGAAAAGTTTGGCTGTGAGCTCTCTGTGGAGTGTTCTGATAAGGCTATCAACGCTTGGCTGGCTGATACACTCGGTGAGGCTGCAGTTGTTTTTCTCTGGAATCCCTTTTCAGATCACTCAAACCTTCTCTTTGCCACATTAGGCTGAACGTAGAAGGAGAAAACATCCTGCAATGATACAGATTTTCCAAATAGAAAATTTGAGACGTATTTTACATGAGGTGAGAAACGGCCGCCTCTCAGAAACTTTAATCGTGCTGTTGGAACAATTTCCTACATGAGTGCTTTCATTTTTAATTGCTACAATGCACATACTTAGCCCTGCGATGGACTGGTGACCTGTCCATGAGTGTACACCGCCTCTCGGCCAATAACGGCTGGGATAGGCTCCAGCACCCCTGTGACCTTCCATACCAGAGGGCATAGTGGCGATAGAAGATGAATGAATGAATGCACTTCTACATTATTCTTGCTTGAACACATACTACGCTGCACCATTGTTTGGCATGTCTTTTCTTTGGGAAAATATCACTTCTTGCGAAAGTCACACATCGACAGAACGTGTCGCGTGGAATATTCCAAATGCTCTTTCGACAGGAAATTGGTAAATCCTCGGAACAACATCTAATTCACACTAAAACACAACATTCAACACGGCGCCGTGAGAAATCCTCCTGCCTCTCTTAGTTTCCACTGAGCACTCAGCAGCAGCAGCCTCGGCCCCGCAACATAATGTTTTCTCTCACTGCTTGCATCATCATGCCAAACCTTAACCGACCCCAGCAACCACCTCCCCGATTCCACAATCACCACAGCCCTTCCAGGTTTGTCTGTACCAACTATATTACCATGCTCTCTGGTTTGATGAGAAAACTCATGCGTCTAATATAACCCGAAGGCTGAGTTTCCATTACTGACCTGCCCGTAACTCAAAACCGCATGCTTCTGCCGAGGCACTTCTGAGCAGCACTCTCACTTTTTGTGGATTTAAATCGGAGCAGAGGCAGATAAGACCCCATAGCTGCAGGTGAGCACACCAACAGCAAGATGTACATCATCACAGGGTGGCAGCGCTCCGGTTAAAAATAGCTTTGCAGAAGTGCACTGCACCGACATGTGACATACTTTACACGGAGGCCCCAGACTGGGAGGCGAACCTTATTTGAAACATTCAGGTTTCGTCATTTTTGTTTATTTATTTATTTATTTTTTGGTGCTGACTTGAAGTAAGATCAGAATTTTTTCGTAAATGATATTGCTTGGTTTACGTGACCGTGCAAAGCTGTGGACATTGGAGACTTGAAAGAGAGTCACGTGATGAAGTGAGTCTTGTGTGTGTGAGCTTTAGGTAACAACTGTTAAAGTTAGAGAATGACTGTGATTTGTTTCATTGTCGGTAAAGAAAACCTGTCTCACATCTGTGTCTTGCACGGACCAACCAACAGCCCGTCACAGCCATGTCACCACTGCTCAAGTATTTTCTTGTGGCTTAGTTGCAAACAGTGAGCACATATCTCATTGGAAAGTGGAAATTGCATGAAGAAAAAAAAATAGGAAATGCATTTTCTGTGAAGGTTCAAAATGTTGACAGGAAACTGTGAATCAACCTGTAGGTACTGTCATGTCTTGTCTGTGTTTTCTCTATTTCAGTTCAGCACTTCCTCAGCTTTATTTTGTCTAAGGCTGTGTCCGAAACTGTTCACTCACTTCCTAACCCCCGCTCTTTATGTCGGGTTTCACTATATAGTGAGCTCAATCCCAGCAGCTTTCAGACTCTACACATGTGGTCGTTTGACGTGAAGTTAATGACGTCGCTGCTGTCACATCATTGCGTGTCAGACTACCTGGCTCCTCTGGTTATACCATTATAATTTCCTCATTACTGATTTATAAATTAACAAATATATGTTCATGAAATAAAAATATAAAATCAGGCCAAATTAGGACTTTCGTAAGCATTGGTGGTTCAGTGGTAGAATTCTCGCCTGCCACGCGGGAGGCCCGGGTTCGATTCCCGGCCAATGCATAAAGTTTTTTGAGTGGGAGTTGCTGTAACAGACAGTAATTTCCTGTGGGATCGATAAAGTGATTTTGATGAGAAGAAACCAACTTACCATAGAATTACAGCAGAGAAGACTGCATCATGCCGTTATTGCTGCACATGCAAGACGTCGTCAAACTGTAAGTGAAAACTTCAATCTGCGGGGCCGCTAGAGACGCAGTGCATGATGGGATATCCACCATTTGTCTCTTGTCATTCAAGTAGTTTTCTAGTGGTTTTTTGGCTTTGGATTAGATTTTTGGATTTTGTGACCTCTCTGCCTACTCTGCCTGAGTCCTGTGTACGGAAACTGCTTTCCAATTAACTTACTGTTTTTTGGAAACACTGTTGTGAGTCGTGTGTTTGGGTCTACGCTTTGTGTGCTCGTTCAAACCACATCAGGTACTACTTCGACACCAGTCGGCATAGAACGTGCGATGCAGCCAATATAATCTGTATTCATCAGAGGCTTACCTTAATGCTGTGATGAGCTGCCAGTTGTAATCCCTTCATTTTCATGGCTATTGCATCATTTTTGTCAAGGTCCGTGAGCAGTGTTTCTGCTGTGTCCCAAAAACCAGACATCCATCACCAGCTGCAGAAGTTGTTTCTGTGGCTGAGGTTTTGTTGCACACGAAACAATGATGTGAACTTCTCCATTTCTTTTTCTCAGATTTCATGGATATCTTTTTTGTTGCTGCATATCCAGTTCAATTAGCTCACTTGTTTTATTCTTTTGTTTCTCTACATCTCTACATCTGCAATTCATGTTCTGCTGGGAAACTTTTGACAGGTACCACCCACCTAGACCAGATCAGACCAGACAAGACACCCCCACCCGATAGCAATGACACTCCGTTATGGCAGCAGTCATCCCCAGCAGGATTCACTAGATCCTTAATTGATCAAGTATGTGTGGGTTGCACTGGAACAAGCCTGATCCATAGAGGGGCAAGACCTCAACCCATAGGACCCAAAGGCCCCCACTAACAACATCCTGTTACCAGACACCACAGGACACCCTCAGAAGACCCATGTCCATACTCTGATGAGTCACAACTGTTTAGGAGGCACAAGGGAGACCTACACAATATTAGGAAGGTGGTCCTAATGTTATGTCTGATCAGTGTAGATGAAAGCATCACCTCCGACGTGCGTCAGTGTTTGCCTCCTGTCCTTGTCTCTCCCTCCTTGTGGTTGTGTGCTCCGCCCTTATTAGTGTCACTTGCGTGCTGTTAATCAATCAGTTCTGTGTGTTTAGAATCCAGCTCTCCTGCTTGTCAGCTTTCACTTTGCCTGTAAATCTTGTCAGTGTCTTTCCAACCTTGGCTGAATGTCTTGTGTCGTGCCTTTTAAGTCATTTGGAACTCAGCTTTAATCTATTAAGCCTCACTTTTTGTCCTGTCAACCTGTTTGGTAGACCCTGTGTTTAGGCTCTTCCTTTGGACTGAATCATGACAGATAGACCACTATTAATTTAGGATCACTATCGCTGCCGTGGTGGACAAAACATAATTTTAAAGAAGGCGAAGTATGAAACAAAACAAAAAAAAATCCCAGTCAATACACATACGTATGCTTTCACTGTAAATGCAGTTCCTAAATATAGATTTTTTAGGATTAATATGCCCCAGTATCAGCGATACCCTCCGGTGGTCGAGTACTTTGTTCCACAGTTGGAGCTGAGCTACACAGGAAGTGCAGTCCCCAGTGATGTGGTCTGTTGTCCCGGGGGCTCAGAGCAGCGGGATGTTGTTTGACTTGAGGGTATACAAGGGGAGTCAGTGGGATATGAGGTTTCTTGGGGTATGGTGTGTGTGTGTATACACAGAAGAGTAGAAAGAATGTCAGAAATATGATGTTTACATGTCCTCGTCAGCTCAGATCTGAGAGGACTGGAGCTACTGGAGGCTTCTACCAGACTTGACATCCCTCATGTCTGGAGGAGATAAAAGGCCTGGACCGGTTTTGCTTTGGGTAGTTGCAGAGGGTTTCTTATTGGGTGCATCACACAGCAGTCAAGTCTTATTGGGAAATTGATCCATGAAAAAAGGGAGGAACATTTCTTTTTCTTGACATATTGAAAGTCGGCTGGACTCCATCTTAAAGGTTTCTCAGTTTGTTTTTTCTAAATTAGGACATTGTAAATTAGAAACCTTTTTAATTCTGTTGCACACAATTGTTAGGGTATTGATGACTGGCCCAAAATGAGAAGCAGTATTCACATTGTGCTTACGGAGATGGAATTCAGCGCACATTTCAGTATTTATACCCAAAGATTGTTTCCTAGATCTTCAAAAAGATGAGGACTGGGGCGCCAGAGTGAAAAGAGTTTCAGATGTGATAAGCTGAATGTTAAAATTTGCAAGATGTGAAAGAGAGGATGAATTCTGTCAAGAGGAATGGCAGACTGCTCATTGGACCTGGGACAAACGTCAGTTTTACATAGAGAGCATGGTCTGGAAATGTGATCACGTTGACAACCATGGTGAGAATCATAGTACATGCTGCCTACGTTGCCACAGAAAACTGTCAGTATACTAATCTGTCAGTGAGGCTATATCAGCGCGTCCTAGACATTGTCTGTATGTACTATGGACTACTCCATTGTGATCAAACCCATTGGATGCCAAACCTCGAAAATGGATCCTGAAGTGGGCGGAGCCCGCGGTTGCCATGTTGGATGAACTTTACTCTGGGCCTCACTTTGATACTCCAAATATGGAGATGGGGGACGTGTTGGGGTAGAGCTAAAGCAGCTTGGACGTACATGTTAGCTCAGGCTACTGCCAGTCACAAGTGGGAACACTTTTAATTTAACATAATTTTAAATCTTAATAAATAATAAATGAGACCAAAATCTTGTACCAGGCTGTAAACATGTTTGTAAAGTTGGGTTTTTTAACATGTGGGTCTATGGTGATTTGCTCCCTTTTGGAGCCAGCCTCAAGTGGCCACTCTGTGAACTGCAATTTTTTGCACTTCTGCACAGGCTTCATCGCTCAGACCCGGGGGTTGCCACCTGGTCCTAGATGCCAAATCAATTGTGTTCCATTAGAAATTATAGTTACATGCATTGTGGCCAATTTGTATTGTTTTGAAGAAAACATATGACTGGATTAAAAGGAAATGACTAAATGTAACTTCTACAACACAGGGTCATGTTAACATACAAATGACTTGTACAGTCTTCCTTCATTAGGGGCTGACACGCTGTATTTATGCAGACAGTAAAAGAAGGGGGAAAAATATTTTAATACCAAAAGTAAAAGATTTGCTTCAAAATGTTGAAGTGAGCTCTCATGTTTTTATAAATCATTTTCTTATCATGTTACGTTCCAGACGCAGCTGCATTCGACTGGTTTTTCTGTAAAAGTTTCATTTAATTTTTAAAACGTCACAATCTATTTTGAATTTTCAAGTGAGGCGGCACCCAAACTTATAATGCTCTCATCGCATTCTCACAGGACGACTTACGCACAGACACGCTGCACGGAAAAGAAACACGCACAAGAATGCACACGCACACGCCGAAATCCAGTCAGGAAGACAAAGCCCATAAATAGTAGCACTTGCATGAAAGCGATAGCGGGAGAAGGTACTTCCGAAGGTGGTTTCTGGGTTTATTTGTGTGGGTGTGATGGGATGGCAGCAGCTATATCTGAGTAAACTAGACCCAGGTAAACAACACCAGGATAGCACTGCAGGAGTCAGAGCAGAATTAAGTGGGATTAGAGGCATTTAAAAAAAAAAAAAAATGTCAAGGAATGATTTGTAATCCCTCTCTCAAGAAAATCTGCAAATTTGAGGAAAAACTTAAATTAGATGTCAGATAAGGACATGCTGATTTGCATGTATATATATATATATATATATATATATAAGAATGAGACCTCATTAAACCCATGTCTCTTATAGATTCAGCACTACACAATAGGATATGTATTAAAAAATCAAGTATGGTTCTCAGTAAATGAACATACTGCAGCCTTGCTGCAGCTGGATGAAATGGAGCCCGAAGAGTGAAAAGAGGGCAATTTTCTGCCTGCGGTGTGTGGAACAGAAAGTTCTGCAGCGGCTCCAGTTTTGTCATTTTCCAGTGGCTACGCAGCTAAGAGCAAAGTGTCGGATGGAAATGACACCGGTGTTGCGCACACTGGGGGATACATCTGGTCTGTAATGGAAGAAGATTGAGCAGATGTGAAGGCTGGAGGATTGTGAAATGAATGCCTTGTGAGCAGATACATTTCCCCAACCAGTCGTCATCATCAGTCCTCATTCACTGTTTTATTTCTTGGTCCGTCTGTTTTTTTTTTTCCCCGCTGTCTACCGGGCTCCCATTGCCGTCGTCATTCGCTGGCATTCATCCCTATTTTATCGCTTGTCTTCATCCACGACAAACAGACAAAGACAGGACACAGGTTTTAAGCTTATAGAGGATTTAAAAAAAAAGAAAGAAGAAGAATATCCCACAATAAGAGCCTTGGCTCATATCTACAGAACTCTCTCTGTGCTTTAAGTCTCCAGTCTCCAGTTTCAACAGTGAAACCAGTTACATCATGCATGAAAGAGTATTTCATGTGTGATGAGTATGTTTGTTAGCTTTTACAATCAAAGGCTTAGAGTTCCACAGTTTACAGGATGCCGATCGTTGTGTGACACAGTTCAGCCCTTAAACCCTGTGATACATATAAATTTCCTATTGAAAAATGTCCGGACATTTATTCAGTATCTTCAAAACTGTGAGGTCAAAAGCAACAGCCTTGGGCTCCACGGATAAAAGAAATTACAGAATAATTTCGAAATGCTGTAAGTCTCTTTATATCACCAGTTCAGAGTGATATTTGAAAGACGAAAGATGGATTATGTTCTAAACCACATTTGATGCAACAGAAAGACAGCATAGTAAGTGGTACTCACATTTTACTCCTAACATAAGGTAGAAGGGGTTAAAAAAAAAGATTGGTTCTCAAGTAGACAGGAATAGAAATAGATGTGTTAAACTGTTAATGCTTAGACAAGCAATATGAACTGAATGTCAAGCTGTAATTGCCTTTCCTTTTTAAATTGAGCATTAAAGAAAATAAACTTTGTGTGGAAACGGAGAGAATGTAAAAAAAAAAGTTTTCACGCTCAGTTGAGAGTGAAAAGTTGTAGATAAAGGCAAAATGTAACAAAGGGCGACAAAAACAAAGAAACGAAGGCTCCGGTTTCACTGCCCAGGTGAGAAATTGGTCAAGTTAATGAATGAAACACATATAAATACAGTACAATGCTTCTGTCACACTTTCTGCATGGCTTTCTGACAGTTTAATATTAGACTCGTGCTCTTTTAATCATGCTGCTTTCATGCATGCTCTTCCCCTGCAGTCGTTTAATGGCGCTGACAGGAACATGGGATCCAAGGCAGGAATTTATCTTGATGTGCTCAACTGTAATATTTAATGCCATAGTGAGTCTCTTTCTGCACTTCTGTCTCGGCTTCAGGGACGGCTGGTAAATACGGGCTAACAGGGCTAAGCCCTCCCAAGCTAACACGAAAAAGAGGAGAAATTTATTTATTTATTATCTTATTTATATTTTAAATGTATAATTGTTTTAAGTTTTAGTGATACCAAGGGTATCAACAGCACCAAAAAGTCAAAAGGAAAACACAGAATATCTCTCAATGGGCTGATTTATTAGAGCCCCAGCGCAGAGTCCGCTTTCATTCATTTAATTCTTGTAAATGATTGACAGGTGTCATGTCACGTCCCCGTCATTCACTGATCATTTGGGCTAAATCCAGTTGGTCCTCAGGCTGCTGGTCATTGGTGCTACTGGTGCCAGAGTGGGAGGAGGGAGAGGAAGTTCAGCTGCGGCGGCGTTAGCATGAACAAAGTGGGTTACTTTGGGTTTCTAATCCATTTTCCTCAATGTCTTAGGAGGAAGAGTTGGACGTTAAGATACTGGGATCACGTTGGCCAGACGATGTTCAAATAAGTCAAAGGGACAAACGCCAAAATCATTTTTCCAGTTTTGTGTTTCTTGACTGGCTAATGGCAAGTGTAGCTAAGAATTCACCTTTCTGTTTCCTGTACTTGCCTTTTGGAGGAGATACGGCACAGACCCAACAAGCAATTGTTGGCAACATAAGTCACACTGGAAACATGCACAGAGTCATGAGGAAGCATTCGGATGATATGGTGACACAGGATACACAGGAGGTTGGGGTTCAAATCCCGGTCAGGACAGGCCGTGCAGCTATACATTTTTTAGTACGCTGTTGATTGTCATACTTTCAGTAAGTGAGGATTCTTGGGTAAAACGACCTAATTAATTATTATTATTATTATTATTTATATTTCTCAGTAGTTGCACTTTTTTATTCCATGTATATTGCATGAAAACACCAACTGAGTGTTAATTCAATTATTGCCTTTGTTAAATTTGAGAAGCTGAGAATTGTCATTATTGTGTGATGGTGGGTCCCGAAGCCAGACAAGCTGAGAACCACTGAGGTAGAGCACTAAAAAAAGTTTAGTGTACCTGTAATTGATGTAATTATTAGTAGGTGAAGTTCCTTTTGCTGCCGTGTTAATTATTTTATCGGTATTATGCATTTGTTAGCCCACCCCCCAAAATTTAATCTATAGCCGCCACTGCTTGACTTCATTATTCGGCCCCAGAGGCTGAAGCTTCTAACCTGTGTCAGGTGGCATCCTGCTCTCTTTGCAACCTCTTTGTTGATTAAGCAATATTGTTTGACTCTGATCAAAACTGAAAATTTAGGCTGGTCTACTGAATACCACCAATGCTAATAATATACACCAATCAGGCATAACATTATGACCTAATATTGTGTATGTTTCCCTTGTCCCCATCCAAAACAGCTGTGACTCATCAAAGAATGGACATGGTCTTTCTGAGGGTGTCCTGTGGTGTCTGGTAACAGAGTGTTGTTAGTGGAGGTCTTTGGGTCCTATGGGTTGAGGGGAGGTGTCTCTGTGGGATCATCCCCCTGATATTTGATCAGTTTGGGATCTAGTCAATTTGGAAGCTGCATCTTGCTGAGGATGGCTGCTGCCATCAAGGAGTGTCATTGCTATGGGGTGGGGGTGTCTGGTCTGGTCTAGGTGGGTGGTACATGTCTAAGTAACATCCACCTGAGTTCCAGGTCCGAAAGTTTCCCAGCAGAACACATTGTCACAAGATGGTCAATGTTATTTATCTGTCCTGTAGCGGTCATAATGCTGTGGCTGATCGGTGTATAGTAAGTTAAATGTGTTACCTACTTATGCGTCCATAATCTTAATATATCTATTTCCTCAAATACGGCAAAACATAAAATCTAATAACTCATTTCTATAAAATATAACAAATTATAAAAGCTGCAGACAGACTTTAGTGAAAATTAAATATACATTTCATTGTGTCTCATTTTTATTTAACATAGAAGAAATTCGAGAGTTTAGACATTTAGTCGTTTTATTGTTAGATGGTCTTTGTATGATCTGAAATGAAACATTATAACGTGAAGATTTAAAAAAACAAACAAAACAAAATTATCCCAAAATTTTAGGACCCACTTGTCTATCTTGTTTTGCTGGGGTACTTCAGTTCATTACATACCTGTTTACAAAGCTAAATGATC